>NC_069797.1:46658539-46961569 GCF_027406575.1 Nycticebus coucang
TGACATTGAAGACAAAGCTTTTGAACACCCCCAAACTCCCAAAGAGGAAGAGAAATGGAGGGAAAAACCGATCACTCTCTCACAGAGCTCTGGGATAAGAAAACCAATATTCATCTTATAGGGATCCCCGAAAGCAACGAAGTGCCTACACAAGGCACAGAGTCTCTTCTCCATGAGATTATGAAGGAGAACTTTCCAAACATGCCAAGAGATTCTGAAATTCAGATAGCAGACACTTTCAGAACTCCATCATGACTCAACCCAAATAAGACATCCCACAGACAAATCATAATCAATTTCACTAAAGTTAATATGAAGGTGAAAATTCTGAAAGCAGCCAGACAAAAGAAAACCATCACCTACAATGGCAAGAATATTAGAATAACTGCAGATCTCTCTGCTGAAACCTTTCAAGCTAGAAGAGGATAGTCATTGACTTTTTTTTTTTATAAATATTATGTTCTGCATTTTTCTTTTTTTTATTTTATTTATTTTATTTTATTTACCTTTTTTTTGTTGTTAAATCATAGCTGTGTACATTAGTGCAATCGCCTGTACCCATTCTAAGATCCACCATAGATATTACCCTCCCTCCACCAAAACCTCCCCCCTCCCTTCCCCTTCCTTGGCCCTTTCCCCATAGTCTTGTGCTATAGTTGCGTTATAGTCTTCATGTAAAAGCTATAATTTAGCCTCATAGTAGGGCTGAGTACATTGGATAATTTTTCTTCCATTCCCGAGATACTTTGCTAAGAAGAATATGTTCCAGCTCCATCCATGTAAACATGAAAGAGGTAAAGTCTCCATCTTTCTTTAAGGCTGCATAATATTCCATGGTATACATGTACAACAATTTGCGAGTCCATTCGTGGGTCAATGGGCAATTGGGCTTCTTCCATGACTTAGCAATTACGAATTGGGCTGCAATAAACATTCTGGTAAAGATGTCTTTGTTATATTGTGACTTTTGATTTTCTGGGTATAAACCTAGTAAAGGAATTATAGGATCGAATGGCAGGTCTATTTTTAGGTCTCTAAGTATTCTCCAAACATCCTTCCAGAAGGAACGTATTAGTGTGCATTCCCACCAGCAGTGTAGAAGTGTGCCCTTTCCTCCACATCCACGCCAACATTTCTGGTTTTGGGATTTTGTTATGTGGGCTACTCTTATTAGTGTTAGGTGATATCTCAGAGTAGTTTTGATTTGCATTTCTCTGATGCTTAAGGGTGATGACCTTTTTTTCATGTGTTTGTAGATCTTCCATCTGTCTTCTTTAGAGAAGTTTCTCTTCAAGTCCCTTCCCCACCCTGAGATGGGGTCATGTGTTCTTCTCTTGTTAATAAATTTGAGTTCTCTGTGGATTCTGGTTATTAGACCTTTATTGGGGGTATAACCTGCAAATATTTTCTCCCATTCTGAGGGCTGTCTGCTTGCTTTACTCACTATCTTCTTGGCTTCACAGAAGCTTTTTTAGTTTGATCAGGTCCCAGTAGTGTATTTTTGATACTGCTTCAATTGCCTGGGGAGTACTCCTCATAAAATATTCACCCAGGCCAATTCCTTTAAGAGTTTTCCCTGCACTTTCTTCAAGCATTTCTATAGTTTCATGTCATAAGTTTAGATCTTTTATCCAGTGAGAGTCTATCTTAGTTAATGGTGAAAGGTGTGGCTCCAGTTTCAATCTTCTACAGGTTGCCAGCCAGTTTACCCAGCACCATTTGTTAAGTAGGGAATCTTTTCCCCCACTGAATGTTTTTAATTGGCTTGTCAAAGATCAAATAATGGTAAGTAGCTGGATACATCTCTTGGTTCTCTATTCTGTTCCAGACATCTACTTCTCTGCTTTTCTGTGAGTACCATGCTGTTTTGATCACTATGGATTTATAGTACAGTTTCAGGTCTGGTAGCATGATTCTTCCTGCTTTGTTTTTATTGCTGAGTAATGTTTTGGCTATTCGAGGTTTTTTCTGATTCCATATAAAATGAAGTATTATTTTTTTCAAGATCTTTAAAGTATGACAATGGAGCTTTAATAGGAATTGCATTAAAATTATATATTGCTTTGGGCAGTATGGACATTTGAACAATGTTGATTCTTCCCAGCCATGAGCATGGTATGTTTTCCCATCTGTTAACATCTTCGGCTATTTCTTTTCTTAGAGTTTCATAGTTCTCTTTGTAGAGATCTTTCACGTCCTTTTTAGGTATACTCCCAAATCTTTCATTTTCTTTGGAACTACTGTGAAAGGAATAGAGTCCTTGACTGTTCGGCTTGTTTATTGTTGATATATATGAAGGCTATAGATTTATGGGTGTTGATTTTGTAGCCTGAGACATTGCTATATTCCTTGATCACTTCTAAAAGTTCTGTAGTAGAATCCCTAGTGTTTTCCAGATATATGATCATATCATCTGCGAAGAGTGAAAGTTTGATCTCTTCTGACCCTATGTTGATACCCTTGATCGCCTTTTCTTCCCTAATTACAATGGCTAAAACTTCCATTACAATGTTAAGGAGCAATGGAGACAATGGGCAACCTTGCCTGGTTCCTGATCTAAATGGAAATGATTTCAATTTAACTCCATTCAATACGATATTGGCTGTGGGTTTGCTGTAGATGGCCTCTATTAGTTTAAGAAATGTCCCTTCTCTACCAATTTTCTTAAGTGCTCTGATCATGAAGGGATGCTGGTATTATCGAAAGCTTTTTCTGCATCAATTGGAAGAATCATATGGTCTTTATTTTTAAGTTTGTTTATGTGTTGAATTACATTTATAGACTTACGTACATTGAACCAGCCTTGAGACTGGGATAAATCCGACTTGGTCATGGTGTATAATTTTTTTTGATGTGTTGTTGGATTCTGTTTGTTAGGATCTTACTGAGTATTTTAGCATCTATATTTATTAGTGATATTGGTCTATAATTTTCTTTTCTTGTTGGGTCATTCCCTGGTTTGGGGATCAAGGTGATGTTTGCTTCGTAGAATGTGCTGGGTATATTCCTTCTTTTTCTATATTTTGGAAGAGGTTTAGTAGTACAGGTACTAGTTCTTCTTTAAATGTTTGGTAGAATTCTGACATAAAGCCATCTGGTCCTGGGCTTTTCTTTTTAGGGAGATTTTGTACAGTTGATACTATTTCAGAACTTGATATAAGCCTGTTCAACATTTCCACTTCATTTTGGCTAAGTCTTGGTAGGTGGCGTGCTTCCAGGTATTGGTTGATTTCTTTCAGATTTTCATATTTGTGAGAGTAGAGTTTCTTATAGTATTCGTTAAGGATTTTTTTGAATTTCTGAGGGGTCTATTGTTATTTCATCATTACCATTTCTGATTCATGAAATTAGAGATTTTACTCTTTTTTTCCTGGTTAGGTTGGCCAAAGGTTTATCTATTTTATTGATCTTTTCAAAAACCCAGCTTTTGGATTTATTGATCTGTTGTATAGTTCTTTTGTTTTCAATTTCATTTAATTCTGTTCTGATTTTGTTTATTTCTTTTCTTCTGCTGCGTTTGGGGTTGAAGTGTTCTTCTTTCCCCAGTTGCTTGAGATGTTCCATTAAGTTATTGACTTCCTCTCTTTCGGTTTTCTTGAGGAAGGCTTGCTGTGCTATAAATTTCCCTCTTAGGACTGCCTTTGCAGTATCCCAGAGGTTCTGGTAATTCGTGTCTTGATTGTTGTTTTGTTCCAAAAATATGGTGATTTCCTTCTTATTCTTGTCTATAACCCATGTATCCTTCAGCATAAAGTTGTTTAGCTTCCATGTTTTTGTATGGGTATGCAGGTTCCTATTGTTATTTATTTCAACTTTTATTTCATGATGGTCTGAGAAGATGCAAGGAATAATTTCTATTTTTTTAAATTTGCTGAGGTTAGATTTGTGGCCTAGGATGTGGTCAATTTTGGAGTATGTTCCATGGGCTGATGAGAAGAATGTGTATTCAGTTTTTTTTGGATGAAATGTTCTGTAGATGTCTGTTAAGTCCAGAAGTTGAATGGTTGAGTTTAAATCTAAAATATCTTTGCTTAGCTTCTTTTTGGAGGATCTATCCAGCACTGCTAAAGGGGTGTTAAAATCTCCAACTACTATGGAAGTGGTGGAAATCGAGTTGCTCATGTCTGTTAGAGTTTCCCTTATAAATTGAGGTGCGTTCTGGTTGGGTGCATAAATATTAATAATTGAGATCTCATCATACTGAGTATTACCTTTAACAAATATGAACTTTCCATCCTTATCCTTAATTATTTTGGTTGGTTTAAAGCCTATTGCATCTGCAAACAGGATTGCAATGCCTGCTTTTTTCTGCTTTCCATTTGCCTGGAATACAGATGACCATCCCTTCACCTTGAGTCTATATCTGTCTTTTAATGTAAGATGCGATTCTTGGATGCAGCAGATATCTGGCTTCAGTTTTTGTATCCAGTCCGCCAACCTATGCCTCTTTAGAGGACAATATAAACCATTGACATTATTTGAGAGTATTGATAAGCCTTTCAAGAGACTGGTGGACATTTTTAATCCTTTTGTGACTGTGGAAGTTGGAATTTGATCAAAAATTTTTTTGGGTGGGTTTACTTTTGTGGTGGAGATTTACACTGGTCTTTATGGAGGATAGGTCTAAGAATTTCCTGGAGAGCTGGTTTAGTTGTGGCAAATTTCTTCAACATGTGAATGTCATTGAAGTATTTAATTTCTCTGTCATAAATGAAGCTCAGTTTAGCTGGGAACAAGATCCTGGGTTGAAAGTTATTTTGTTTTAGGAGATTAAAAGTCGATGACCATCCTCTTCTAGCTTGAAAGTTTTCAGCAGAGAGATCTTCAGTTATTCTGATATTCTTCCCCTTGTAGGTAATGGTTTTCTTTTGTCTGGCAGCTTTCAGAATTTTCACCTTCATATTAACTTTAGTGAAATTGATTATGATGTGTCTGGGGTATGTCTTATTTGGGTTGAGCTGTGCTGGAGTTCTGAAACTGTCTGCTATCTGAATTTCGTAATCTCTTGGCATGCCTGGAAAGTTCTCCTTCATAATCTCATGGAGAAGAGACTCCATGCCTTGTGAAGCCACTTCGTCACTTTCGGGGATCCCTATAAGACGAATATTGGTTTTCTTCAAATTATCCGAGAGCTCTCTGAGAGAGTGGTCTGTTTTTGCTCTCCATTTCTCTTCTTCTTTGAGGGTTTGGGAGTGTTCTAAAGCTTTGTCTTCAATGTCAGAAATCCTTTATTCTGCTTGCTCCATTCTGTTACTGAGGGATTCTACTGTCTTTCTCAGATCTTTGAGGGATGCAACTTCTTGTCTCAATGTGTCAAAATCTTTTGTCAGTTGGTGTTTGAATCCGTTGAATTCTTGAGATAACTTTTGGAATTCTAATTCGATCTTATTTGCTATCCAGATCCTAAATTCAATTTCTGACATCTCAGCTATTTGTTTGTGCATGGGGTCTTGTGCTGTTTCTGCCCCATTGATCCTTGGGGGAGTTGATCTACTCTATTATATTGCCAGAGTTTTTCTGTTGGTTTCGCCTCATGATTGTTTTTAACCATTGTTTCTGGCCATCCACAGAGTTGGGGAGGTGTCTCTCCAAGATTAGACCCCAGTGGGATCACTCTATTGTTGCTGGATCTTTGTAGGGAGTGACCCTGTGTAGTTCCTCTGGGGCTGCTCTAGTTAGGGAGTTCTGGTTGTGGAAGCAGCTCTGGTTTGTGACACACCCAGATCCAGCAACCGGTCTGGGGGTGGTGCACACGGTTCTGGGAGTGCCAGGCGCCCAGTGACTTTGGCACAGAGAGCCCAAGGCTCCAGCAGTCTCTGGCCAGGAGAAGAGCTCTGCGCAGAGGCAGGGAGGGCTCCAAAGGTTACGCAGCTACCAGAGTCCCTGTCCAGATGAATGGGCTAGTGTGGAAGCTGGGAGGACACAGGAGAGAGGACGCAGGGTTGTGTGGTTCCCACAGTTCCTGGTCAGGGAATGCAGAGGCCCGGTGGGTGTGGGTCACTGGTCAGGGGTCACTGCACAGCTCTTATGGAGGTCTGGGCGGTGCCAAGCCCAGGAGTTTGAGGTTGCTATGAGCTGTGATTTAGATTTAAACTCAACCATTCAACATCTGAACTTAACAGACATCTACAGAACATTTCATCCCAACAAAACTGAATACACATTCTTCTCATCAGCCCACAAACTATTCTCCAAAATCAACCATATCCTAGGCCACAAATCTAACTTCAGCAAATTTAAAAAAAATAGAAATGATTTCTTTCATCTTCTCAGACCATAATGGAATAAAAGTTAAACTCAATAACAACTGGAAGCTGTATACCCATACAAAAACATGGAAGCTAAACAACCTTATGCTGAAGAAAAGATGGGTTATAGATGAGATAAAGAAGGAAATCAACAAATTTTTGGAACAAAGCAATCAAGACGCAAATTACCAGAACGTCTGGGAAACTGCAAAGGCAGTCCTAAGCAGGAAATTTATAGCACTGCAAGCCTTCCTCAAGAAAACGGAAAGAGAGGAAGTTAATAACTTAATGGGACATCTCAAGCAACTAGAGAAGGAAGAACACTCCAACCCCAAACCCAGCAGAAGAAAAGAAATAAACAAAATCAGAGCAGAATTAAATGAAATTTAAAACAAAAGAATTATACAACAGATCAATAAATCCAAAAATTGGTTTTTGAAAAGATCAATAAAATACCCTGTTTCACCGAACATAAGACAGTGTCTTATTTTAAGGTGTGCTCCCAAAGATGCACTAGCTCTTATTTTCAGGGGACATCTTATCTTTCCTGTAAGTAGGTCTTATTTTTGTAGGATGTCTTATTTTTGGGGAAACAGGGTAGATAAACCTTGGGCCAACCTAACCAGGAAAAAAAGAGTAAAATCTCTAATTTCATCACTCAGAAATGGTAATAATGAAATAACAACAGACCATTCAGAAATTCAAAAAATCCTTAATGAATACTACGAGAAACTCTACTCTCACAAATATGAAAATCTGAAAGAAATCGACCAATACCTGGAAGTATGCCACCTAATAAGACTTAGCCAGAATGAAGCGAAAATGTTGAACAGGCCTATATCAAGTTCTGAAATAGCATCAACTATACAAAATATCCCTAAAAAGAACAGCCCAGGACCAGATGGCTTTATGTCAGAATTCTACCAAACCTTTAAAGAAGTACTAGTACCTATATTACTAAACCTCTTCCAAAATATAGAAAAAGAAGGAATATTATCCAACACATTCTACAAAGCAAACATCACCTTGATCGCCAAACCAGGGAAAGACCCAACAAGAAAAGAAAATTACAGACCAATTACACTAATGAATATTGATTCTAAAATACTCAATAAGGTCCTAACAAACAGAATCCAACAACACATCAAAAAAAGTTATACACCACAACAAAGTGGGATTTATCCCCAGGTCTCAAGGCTGGTTCATTATACGTAAATCTATAAATGTAATTCAGCACAAAAACAAAGTAAAAAATAAGGACCATATGATTCTTTCAATTGATGCAGAAAAAGCTTTGATAATATCCAGCATCTCTTCATGATCAGAACACTTAAGAACACTGGTATAGAAGGGACATTTCTTAAACTAATAGAGGCCATCTACAGCAAACCCACAGCCAATATCGTAGTGAATGGAGTTAAATTGAAATCATTTCCACTTAGATCAGGAACCAGACAAGGATGCCCATTGTTTCCATTGCTCTTTAACATTGTAATGGAAGTTTTAGCCATTGCAATTAGGGAAGAAAAGGCAATCAAGGGTATCAACATAGGGTCAGAAGAGATCAAACTTTCATTCTTCACAAATGATATCGCGTATATCTGGAAAACACTAGGGATTCTACTACAAAACTTTTAGAAGTGATCAAGGAATACAGCAATGCCTCAGGCTACAAAATCAACACCCATAAATCTGTAGCCTTCATATATACCAACAATAAACAAGCTGAAAAAACAGTCAAGGACTCTATTCCTGTCACAGTAGTGCCAAAAAGGATGAAATATTTGGGAGTATACCTAACAAAGGACATGAAAGATCTCTACAAAGAGAACTATGAAACTTTAAGAAAAGAAGTAGCTGAAGATGTTAACAAATGGAAAAACTTACCATGCTCATGGCTGGGAAGAATCAACATTGTTCAAATGTCTATACTGTCCAAAGCAATATATAATTTTAATGCAATTCCTATTAAAGCTCCATTGTCATACTTTAAAGATCTTGAAAAAATAATACTTCATTTTATATGGAATCAGAAAAAACCTCAAATAGCCAAAACATTACTGAGCAATAAAAACACAGCAGGAGGAATCACGCTACCAGACCTGAGACTGTACTATAAATCGATAGTGATCAAAACAGCATGGTATTGGCACAAAAACAGAGAAGTAGATGTCTGGAACAGAAGAGAGAACTAAGAGTTGAATCCAGCTACTTAGCATTACTTGATCTTTGACAAGCCAGTTAAAAACATTCAGTGGGGAAAAGATTCCCTATTTAACAAATGGTGCTGTGTGAACTAGCTGACAACCTGTAGAAGACTGAAATTGGACCCACACCTTTCACCATTAACTAAGATAGACTCTCACTGGATGAAAGATTTAAACTTAAGACATAAAACTATAAAAATACTTGAAGAAAGTGCAGGGAAAACTCTTGAAGGAATCGGCCTGGGTGGATATTTTATGAGGACTTCTCCCCAGGCAATTGAAGCAGTATCAAAAATACACTACTGGGACCTGATCAAACTAAAAAGCTTCTGCACAGCCAGGAACATAGTAAGTAAAGCAAACAGGTAGCCCTCAGAATGGGAGAAAATATTTGCAGGTTATACCTCCAATAAATGTCTAATAACCAGAATCCACAGAGAACTCAACCGTATTAGCAAGAAAAGAACACATGATCCCATCTCAGGTTGGGCAAGGGACCTGAAGAGAAACTTCTCTAAAGAGGACAGACGCACAATCTACAAACACATGAAAAAATGCTCATTATCCTTAATCATCAGAGAAATGCAAATCAAAACTACTTTGAGATATCACCTAACCCCAGTAAGAGTAGCCCACATAACAAAATCCCAAAACCAGAGATGTTGGCGTGGATGTGGAGAAAAGGGCACACTTCTACACTGCTGGTGGGAATGCGCACTTATACGTTCCTTCTGGATGGATGTTTGGAGAATACTTAGAGACCTAAAAATAGACCTGCCATTCGATCCTATAATTCCTTTACTAGGTTTATACCCAGAAGACCAAAAATCACAATATAACAAAGACATCTGTACCAGAATGTTTATTGCAGCCCAATTCATAATTGCTAAGTCATGGAAGAAGCCCAAGTGCCCATCGACCCACGAATGGACTAGCAAATTGTGGTACATGTATACCATGGAAAATTATGCAGCCTTAAAGAAAGATGGAGACTTTACTGCTTTCATGTTTATATGGATGGAGCTGGAACATATTCTTCTTAGCAAAGTATCTCAGGAATGGAAGAAAAATTATCCAATGTACTCAGCCCTACTATTAAGCTAAATTATAGCTTTCACATGAAGGCTATAACCCAACTATAGCACAAGACTATGGGGAAAGGGCCAAGGAAGGGGAAGGAGGGGGGAGGTTATGGTGGAGGGACGGAACTGGGTGGGGCCACACCTATGGTGCATCTTAGAATGGGTACAGGCGAAACTTACTAAAGGCAAAATACAAATATCTACATACAATAACTAAGAAAATGCCATGAAGGCTACGTTGAACAGTTTGATGAGAATATTTCAGATTGTATATGAAACCAGTACATTGTACCCCTTGATTGCACTAATGTACACAGCTATGATTTAACAGTTAAAAAAAAAAAAGATGATTAAAGATGAGCATTTTTTCATATATCTGAAGGCTGCTCGCCTGTCTTCTTCGGAGAAGTTTCTTTTCAATTCTCTTGCCCAGCCTGTGACGGTATCCCTTGTTCTTTTCTTGCTAATGCATTTGAGTTCTCTGTGGATTCTGGTTATTAAACCTTTGTCAGAGACATAACCTGCAAATATCTTCTCCCATTCTGTGGGCTGTTTGCTTGCTTTATTTATTGTGTTCTTGGCTGTGCAGAAGCTTTTTAGACTGATCAAGTCCCAAAAGTGTATTTTTGAAGCTGCTTCAATCGCCCGGGGGGTCCTTCTCATAAAAAACTCACCCAACCCAATTTCTTCAAGGGTTTTCCCTGCACTCTCTTCTAGTATTTTTATAGTTTCATGTCTTAAGTTTAGGTCTTTAATCCAGTAAGAGTCTATCTTGGTTAGTGGTGAAAGGTGTGGATCCAGTTTCAGTCTTCTACAGGTTGCCAGCCAGTTCACCCAGCACCATTTGTTAAATAGGGAATCTTTTCCCCACTGGATGTTTTTAATTGGCTTGTCAAAGATTAAATAATGGTAAGTAGCTGGGTTCATCTCTTGGTTCTCTATTCTGTTCCAGAAATCTACTTCTCTGTTTTTGTGCCAATACCATGCTGTTTTGATCACTATCGATTTGTAGTACAGTCTGAGGTCTGGTAGCATAATTCCTCCTGCTTTGTTTTTATTTTTGAGTAATGTCTTGGCTATATGTACACCATGGAATACTATGCAGCCTTGAAGAAAGATGGAGACTTTACCTCTTTCATGTTTACATGGATGGAACTGAAACATATTCTTCTCAGTAAAGTGTCTCAAGAATGGAAGAAAAAATATCCAATGTATTCACCCCTACTATGAAACTAACTTAGGACCTTCACATGAAAGCTATAACCAAGTTACAACCTAAGAACAGGGGGAAGGGGGAAAGCGTGGGGATGGAAGGGGGAGATGGGTAGAGGGAGGGGGATTGAAAGGATCACACCTCTGGTGCATCTTACAAGGGTACATGTGAGCCTTGGCAAATGTGGAATGTAAATGTCTTGGCAAAGTAACAAAGAAAATGCCAGGAGGGCTATGTCAACTAATGAGATGAAAATGTGTCAAATATTCTATGAAACAAGTGTATGGTGCCCCATGATCATGTTGATGTACACAGCTATGATTTAATAAAAAAAAATGCTAAAAAAAAATGATAACACTTGTTTAAAAAAGACACAAGATAAAATTTTTTGAATATGTACAGGGTGGCCATAAACATTGTGTGTAGTTTTAAATCCCGCACTACTTTAAATTGCCCTTCTCCTCCATGAATTTTATGGCTGCCCTGTATATCTATATGTGTGTGTATGTATATATGTGCATGTGTATTTAGACATAGAGAAACAACAGGGGGAGAGAGTCATTTTAACAAAAAGAATGGTAGAATAAGATTTCTAAATTGGATATAAAACCGGTCAATTCTCTCTACTGGACAAAAGTCACTTACAAAGTATCAGTTTTCTACAAATTCAGGCCTCACTTAACAAAGTCTGGGCCCTAATCAAGGTAAATAGTACACAAAATGAAAACCAGTTGACCCATGAACAGACTTATTACCCAATGCTCTATAACATGGAAAGAACACAGTCATCCTTTTTGTCTCATTTCCAAGTTTTGGGTGATCTTTCTTCATATGATGAGCAAAAACAGAAACAGCCTGTACCCTCAAGGATCTATAGCCCAGTCACACAATCATTGCATTATCAATTTCTGATTTCAGCTGTATTGCGAGCAATGAAGGAGACATCGTGAGGGCTGTGAGTGCTTATAGCAGGGATTGATCCAATCCGGCTATGGGGCAGGCGCCAGTGAGGAAGGAGTCACGGGGTAAACATGAACATGAGCAGCAGGCAGGTGGGTGCCCTTCTCCTCCATGAGCAGCGGACAGGCGGGCGCCCTTCTCCTCCCTCTTCTCACATCTCCCCACAGGTTTGAATACCACACTCATGCTTATTTCTTCCAAATGTAAATATACCCAGCCCTTCCTCCCCCTCAAAAACACAGACCTGAGAGCCCTCTTGGAGGGCATACAGGCATCTCATATTGATGCATCCAAAAGAAACTTATCAGTCTTCCCCTGTCTAACATCTTCTCCCACTTCAGCCTTCCCATTTTAGTAAGTGGTACCACCATCCACCCAACTGATAAGACCTAAACTTTGGAAATCTCCCCTGATAATCCCCTTTTCCTTACTCCCTGTTCCCCAAAGCAGCTGCTCCAGTTGACACTGCCAGTCCTGCCCTCACAGTAAGCCAAATCCACTACTTTTTACCACTTTCTCATCACAACCCAGAACAAAGACATCACCACTCTCTCCCTATCATGAAGTGTTTCACTCTTGGCCCCTTACAGCTCATTCTCCACTCAGCAGTCATAGTGACCTATCCAAAAGGTAAATCACATCACATCAATCTTCTAAAAAGTCCTACAACAGCAATTAGGATAAAATCCAAACTCCTCCAGCTCGCTGACATAGGCCTAGGAGACCACACATAAGCACTTTCTGACCACCTCTGTTACTATCCCCACTCTCAGCCCTATCCCTAACTCTACTCCAGTTGCATAATCCAGCTGTCACTTCTTCAAACATTCCACATTTATTTTCAACATATAGCCTCTGAGCCTATGGTTCCCTCTGCCTGGAAAACTCTTCCCTGTTACTCTTGTTGTCTGGCCCCTTTCATCATCCATGATTCTGCTTAAGCACCACACCTTTGGCAAGGTCTTCACTGACCACCACGTCTCACTTACACCCAGTGTCTCTCCATTAGATCCCTTGACTTTAATTCTCTGCAAGGCAGTTACCACAAGCTGGTGTTTCTTCTTGTTTACTTCCTCTTTTTTTTTTTTTTTTTTTTATGTTTGCTTTCCCCAGCCCCAACACCTACAGACATGCTTTGCATTTTAGTTGTAACTCTGGTGCTTAGAACAGTGCCAACATATAGCAGGTGCTAGAAAATGATTTTGAACACATCGTCAAGCAGAGAGGCAAACTCAGTTGTTTGGGAAAAGAAGTTGGAAGGATCATGAAGGACAGAAAGAAAACTTCAGTGTTTTCTATGCACTGGGAGTCCAGAAAGCAGGAGGGAACAGGGTGAAAAGAGCATCCAGACAGCAAGACACTGCAACCCCTACAGTGCTTGGAGGGATTTCAAGGAGTTTTCATCTTCATCCAAAGACTAATAAGAATGCAAACAGATTTTTAAGAAGGGGCATGAGGAAATGATGATATGCTAGTGATCTGGAGCTCAAAAAGAGAGAAACTTAATAGAAAATATATGGTGATGGGTCCCCGTAGTACAGCAAGAACAGAAATCCACTGACCCAGATCAGTTCGTTTCTCTCTGTGAAACACACACAGATATCATCACTTCCAACCACACACCATGAAATGAACAACAGCCCATAATAATGAACTTTCATGTCTTTGAGAACAAAATGCTGCTCTCCAACTCGGGCCCACTCTGCACACAATTGCTTCTGCATAGAAACTCTTCCAGCTCCCACCCCATTGCCTAGTTAACTCATTTTTCTCCTTCATTTCTCAGCTGGAATATTATTTCCTGGGAAAAACCTTCTTTGACCTCATTCATATTACACACAGTGTCAGGGCCTACTGCTCTCTCAAACTATAAATCTGATAAATTATTATTATTTCTCTCATAGACTGAATTGCAATATTGCACATAGTTGAAACTGTTGGACTGCCTAGTTGGCATCCTAGAGTTTCTACTTAATGAATGTGTGAACATAGGCAAATTGTATAACCTCCTTGAAAACCTCCATTTTATCATCTGGTAAAAGAAGAATGATAGTCCCTACTTCAATGTATTTTAAGAAGATTAAATAATATGAGAAACATGCCTAGCATAATCCCAAGCATGCAGTTATGTGTTCTGTAAACCATCATCATCACTATATTATGGTTTGCAATATACATTTATCTATTTGATTAATTAACCCCTCTCACTTCCACCAGACTAAAACCACTGTTAGGGAAGGAACAATGGGTACTTACTCCAGCAGGAAGGAATGCCTGGCCCAAGAAAGAGTTCAATTAATATTGGTTAAATGAATGGATTTACATAGTCTCATCTTGAACGCATAATTAATTGCCCTATAATATTCTTTTGCAATGATATATGTGGAAAAACACTGGAGTCTGGCTGTGCATGTTGGATACTGCAGTCATGACTTAGAGTGAAACTTGGGTAATGATTGTCCTGCTCCATTCAGGCTGTTATAATAGAATGTCACAGACTGGGTAGCTTATAAACAACAGAAATTTATTTCTGATGATTCTGGAGGCTGGGAAGTCCAAGATCAAGTCACCAGCCAACTTGATGTCTGGTAAGGACTTTCTTCCTCATAGACAGCTGCCTTCTCACTCTAATCACAGATGGTGGGAAGAGCAAGGAGTCTCTCTTGGGTCTCTTTTATAAGGGTACTAATCCCATTTGTGAGGGCTCTAACCCCATGGCCTAAACGCCTCCTAAAACCCCACTTTCTGGTATCATCACCTTATGGGGGAAGATTTCATTATAAGAATTTGGGGGAAACACAAACCTTCAAGCCATAGCAATGGTCCCCTGGCCTGCAGTCTGATTAGTCACCCTGAGAACAGTTTCCACTGTCATCCTTTGTCCCTCTTTGGGATTCTTCTTCTCAGTTATAATGTCTTTTGTACCAGAATTGGCCTTTTCAGTCTCATCTACAGTATTTTTTTTCCACCCCAGGTGTTGTCATAGTTTGAGTTTTATAACTCAGATAAGAAAAAGAATTTTGATTCCAGGCAGGAGGGTCCAGGAGAGAGCAGATGTGTGTGGAGTAGATAGGATGGTATCTATTCCCACATAGCTCCCTGGAGTTTGGAGTATGTTACAGGATTAGGGAAGGAAAGCCTAAAAACTGATGGAGTTGCTTGTTCTTTCATAAAGGATGGTGAGGGTCTAGGCAAGGAATGATGCACAGAAGTGACTGAAGGATTCTGGGAAGACTTTGTGAGACTCTGTGCACAGAGAAGGCTGCCCTAGGTGCTGCCGTGCTGCCCAGCTAGGAGAGAGCCCTTTCTTCTGCACAGCACCAAGCAGCACTCCAGCACACAGAGGATGCAGGGTAGTCTGGAGGCAGCACACACAGCAGGCAAGGGAGGGAGCAGAAGAAAACAGTGCACGTGGGATATCCCTTGGGATCTCTAAGACATAACTAATGAGAATTAGCTAAGAGGTGCTGAGTTCTGGGGTAGGACATGTGAGAAATAAGGTCATTCAAATTACATTTTGTTTTCATGGGCTGGTGAATTTCTTAACATGAATTAGACATAAATTATTTTACAGAGCTCTCACAGTGACCAGAAAGGCATTTTTATTTCTATTTTAAAGATGAGGACCTGAGTCCCAGAGGACTTTATACATGTCCAGTTATACATAAAGTTATCAGGTGCATCAAAACCAGATCTCCGAGGCCTGGCCATTTATCCCACCATGTGAGCCCATGCCAGGTCACAGATTCAAAGCAGCAAACTCAGGAGATTATAGGCAGATGCCCAAGGAATAATAACATGGTAAAACTACAATTTACCCTTGAAGGTGGGTAAACTGAAGAACTCAAATGGTCTGAGGCCATTTAGCAGATGTGCAAACAGGAGCAAAAAGACACATGTCAATAACATGTAATGACAGCTACCCTCTTGACAGAATACATGCAGTGTAATTAGGTTAGAACAAAAATTAACTTTAGCCTTGTCTCTTTGGAGTGCCAATTAAAATTATAAGAAATTAAGTAACTATTCCTAACAGGTATTTAATATAAAAAAAAAAAAAGATTTGGTGCTGAAGAGATGCATTCATTCAAATTAATTTTATTGAGTGCCTAATATGTTCAGTAGATCTGGGCAGAATTCTCGGTATTTGGGATGCAGCAGGAATAAAACAAGTCAAACCCCCTGACCTAATAGACCAATTTTAGTGGATAAGAATCTTGTATAAAATTTCTTTTAAGTGTCAGATACAGAGATTAATTTGTATGCCATGCTTCACTATTAACGAGCAGTAATAGTAGTCATAACTGAACACCTTTGTGATTCTGAGCTGAGCCATCTGTACATCAGTCCATGTGCCCTTCTACTCTTGTTAGACCACAGGCCTTCAATTCTTTCAACTGTCACCACTTAGCTCATCTTAGAGTGCTCACACACAATCTGAATTCAATCAATGTGCTGGGCAGCCTCCATGACAATTAAAAGAAAAGGAGAGATCGTATTCCACAGAGTTGGATCAAGGACCAGAAAACCTAGAAGCCCAGTGCCCAGACTTAGTCTCCAGCAAACATGAGAGAGTTACACAACTGCCCCCGTCTTACTCTTTTAATCTCCCCAAGACTTTTGTTGAAGCACGAGATGTTTCCCTTTGCTTTTGCAAACCCATCTCTGCTTTGGAATTGCCCTTGCTGCTGTTCTCATGAGTTAACAAGGACTCTGGGTGAACACTGAGCCTATTTATCCTTCCAAGTCCATGGATCTCTCAGCTTGAAGTCAAAGTCTCACTTCCTTCTTAGAGACCTGCCCCTTCCCCTTTCCAGCTGGCTACAAAACGGACTGTTCCTGCCAAGTTTCAGAAACTGCAGTCATTTGCTGGTGCAAGAAGTCAGACTGTGTTTTGGTACAAGTTGCAGAAAGCTCCAGGGATGCTGCTTAGGAGGCAGACGGCCAAAACGTAGGCTTAGGGGGGAGTGGGAGGGGTAATCCGTTTGATCCAATATCAGATCTCACTACTGAGTCCTTTGAACAAGGGCTATCACAGGAAGCCCTCTCAGGATGAGCTGTGTGAAATTAGAGATTTCACTTACCTTTTGTCTCTTAAAATTAGACAACCCTCCACATGTCAAGGGAATGAGTGTCAAGTGTGTGGGCAGTTCTTTCTGAGCTGGGTGATTTAGAGAAGCAGATGTGGGGGTACAGACTATGGGGATGGGGAGATTTGAAAGAAAACCCCAGTGGACTGAGCAAGGATTATTCACCCCATATCTGTAACACTGGTTAGAGCAATATTGGTTGGGAAATGGAGGGAGGAGGGCTTGCTGTTTCCAAGGATTTGAGCTCTTTGCCATGGAGTCAGTGGGGTGCCTTTGAAGAGAGATTCCCTCACCCCATTCCCCACCCTGAGCCTGGGGAAGGACTCCGGCTAACGCAATGATCTGGGAACAGCCAAGCCCCAGTTGCTGTTTGGCTCTCTACTCCCCTGGAAATGTGAGCTGTCTGTTTTTGATTACTTTGCTCTTATCACATCAGGCTGTTCTTTAGGGGAAGCAGTTTCATTTCCAAGAAACCTGTTTGCCTCTCCTCCCTTGAAGTCTTCCAGGCCCTTGCCTCCTCCCCTTTCTCAACACTTCCCTCCTCATCTGATCCCAGGCCCCATCTACCACTGCCTCAATTTCTCCGCCATCTAGGAACTAAGGGGCTGCATGATACCAGGCCTAGAGAAGTTTGGTCGGTGGCTGCAGCAAATGGCAAAATATCAGTCACCTCCCTTTGCCTTTTCTGGGTTATTACCTTTTTCCCTGTGTTGTTAAAGGGACCGTGAACCTTGGTCCATTTTGTAGTCATCAATCACTGACTTGGTGAAAGTACTCACTGTGTTTGCAAGTAAGACTCCTTGTGAGATTCCTGGTGGCCCACGGTTCAGAAGGCAAAATGAAGCAAGCCCCATGAACAGGGCCAGCTGCCACACTTCAAAACTCAATATTCACATGTTATGAATCTGACAAAGGGCTAATATAACCAGAAACTACAAAGAACTCAAGAAAAGACCAAACAACCCAATTCATCAGTGGGCAAAAGACATGAACAGAACCTTCTCCGAAGAAAACAGGTGACTGGCCAACAAACACATGAAAAATGGTTCAACGTCCCTAGTCATCAGAGAAATGCAAATCAAAACCACACCAAGATACCACTTACTCCCAGTGAGCACAGCCCATGTCACAAAGTCTCAAAGCTGCAAACACTAGCATGGGTGTGGAAAGAAGGGAGTTATACACTGTTGGTGGTACAACTTTTTTGGAAAGAAGTATGGAGAATCCTCAAGGAGGTAAAAGTAGACCTTCCATAGGGTCCTGTAATCCCATTAGAGATATAGGAAAGGAAAAAAAATCCTTTTACCATAAGGACATTTGCACTCAAATGTTTCTAGCAGCTTAATTCACAATAACAAAGATGTGGAAACAAGCCAAGTGCCCATCAACCCATGAACAGATAAATAAACTTTGATATATATAAATCATGGAATACTTTTCAGCCATAAAAAAAGATGGAGACGGGTGGCGCCTGTGGCTCAGTGAGTAGAGCACCGGCCCCATATGCCGAGGGTGATGGGTTCAAGCCCAGCCCCAGCCAAACTGCAACAAAAAAAATAGCTGGGCATTGTGGCGGGCGCCTGTAGTCCCAGCTGCTCGGGAGGCTGAGGCAGGAGAATCGCGTAAGCCCAAGAGTTAGAGGTTGCTGTGAGCCGTGTGACGCCACAGCACTCTACCCTCGGGCGGTACAGTGAGACTCTGTCTCTACAAAAAAAAAAAAAAAAAGATGGAGACTTTACATCCTTTGTATGAAGTTGAAGAATATTCTCCTTAGGAAAGTATCACAAGTATCGGAAAGCAAGCATCCAGTGTACTCAATAGGAGTTTGAAACTAGTAGAGGAACAACTATAGGCCCACAGGAGAGAAAAACACAATTAAATTCAAGAACGTGGGAGCAAAAAGGAGGAGAGAGGGTGTGGTAAACTCCCACCTAACAGGCACAATGCAGAGGTATATGGCACACCTCCTGGGTGAAGGACTCACCTACAACTTGGATGTTGCCTAACAAACACAAACAATGGAACATAATCCTATGCACCCTTATATTAATCCAAAATTTAAAAAAAAACTCACGGCTGTGTATAGGAGGGGGAGCCCTCTGCTGTCCACAGGTTCCAGGAGCACCTGGGGGTGCTCTCAGCCAACGAGGGCCAGCTGGGCGGCTGCTCCTCCCTCAGGGAGCTCCACGTGTGTCTCGGCAAGCTCCTCTCAGCTGCTTTCTTCTACTCCCTTCTCTGTGTCTCGCTCACATCTTCTCTCCCCTCACCTTTCCCCCTCGTCTCCATCTTTTCCTTTTCCATTAGAGTCTCGCTCATAATGGCTATCACTGGAAGCCTTGCTAAGTCCCACCTCCCTAGTGTGAAAAATAATTTCACCAGGAGTCCACCCGCAAGAGCTCCCTCTGCTCTTCAGCTGTTAGGGAAGATCACCTCCATCCCATTCGCTCTTATGCCTGGGCAGTCGCAAGCCCTCCTCAAGTCTGCTGTGAATTCCTCAACACGTAGATCAATTTAGTCAACTCCGGCTCCCAGCTCCTGCTTCCTCAGAGCTGACTATACAGGTTGTCGATCCTGGGCCTGCCATGCTATCTCATTCCATGCCAGAATCACCCAGATAAGAGCTCGGCACCTTCCCCAGTTTAATAAACAACTCTCAGCAGGATCATGTGAGTACGTGGAGCGGTTTCTATTAGAGCAACTCACACAACTTCCAATTACACACAGATAAACCTTCTTGTGAAACCATCAGCCCGTACCTGGAGATTTCTGTCAACTCTGTAACCTCACCCCTTCTCTCTGTCCCCTCTTCCCTCCTCCATCTCTCCTCTTCAACACCTCCAGGTCAGGGAGAATTTTGCAATATCAAAAGGACAATCCACTTGAAAAGGCCTATCTTCCTTAGAAGGCTGTTGTAAATTTTTATTTTTATTTATTTATTTATTGTGCAAAAGGAAAGAGAAGTTTATTAATTTGCTGGCAAATGGGGAGGTAAGCAGACTCCTATCTCAAAAAATACTAGCGTCCTCCTTCTGAACAGAAGCCTTTTAAGGTTCTGGTTAATCCCCAAACCTTATTTTGTGCTAAAACAATCTCATGTCTTCTGCTCAGATTCATCCCATTTTCAACTACGATGATCTTGTGACCTCTGCCCAGATTAATCCCATCTTCAGCTAAAAGCATCTTGTGAAAATTTTTTTAATTGTAAACTGTCAAGTTATAACTGTATATATTTATGAGATACAATTTTATTCTAATGTTTAATTATAAAATACTGCAACATTTGGAAAAGTACAGAAAATGCTGTCCCTGGTATGTTTTAAGATTTAACAAATTTAAATAAGATATAATGGATATTAAAATGTTGCCATGTTTTAGGCCAGGTGAGGTGGCTCATGCCTGTAATCCTAGCACTTCAGGAGGTCAAGGCAGATGAATTGCCTGAGTTCACAGGTTGGAGACCAGCCTGAGCAAGAGTGAGACCCTGTATCTAAAAAATAGCTGGACATTGTGGCAGGCGAATGTAGTCACAGCAACTTGGGAGGATGAGGCAAAAGAATCACTTAAGTGCGAGAGTTTGAGGTTGCTGTGAGTTATGACGCCACAGCACTCTACTGAGGGCAACAAAGTAAGACTATCTCAAAAATATATATATATATATGTAGTCATATTTTCTTCAGATTCTCTCTCTCAAATAAAATTCTTTTCATATAGATAAAATCCAGACCCATTCCTTTCCTCCCAGGGTTAACTAGTATTCAAAAGTTGCATCATTTAGATGCATATTTTTGTATTTGTATTATATGTGAATGTTTTCATAAACAATATCTATTATTTGGGGAGCAATACAAAATTTGCTTAAGTGAAGCATTGCAGTGGATGCTGAGAATGAGCTTTCTGAATAAGAACAATATTGTCTTACTCTGGTATCTAATTCTTACATTATCAACCATGACCCTAGTGCCCCAGCACCTTGTAGGTATTTGATAAATACAGGGTGGACATGAAGTTCATGGGAAAGTTGGGATATGAAGCCCATGAACTTCATATCCACCCTGTATCTTCTGAATTAAGGAATTGAATGAAGAAAAGAGTATCTCCCAAATTACCAATAACTAAAGCATGCCAAAAAGTAACCCAAGATAGGTGGTATTTTACACACTCTATTTTTGGCCTAAGAAACTTTAGTGACAACAAATCACTCCTCCAACATACCTGTATTCTTTCCCAGAATAAAGGAGCTTTCTAAATGCCTCATTCAGGAGCCTTCTGTCTGCAGAACGCAATGTGTCATCACCCTTCACATGAACCTAAGGGCAATGGGATCCCCTGAGACTGAAGCTCTTAGTCCATATCCTCCCCCTCCCGAAACTTCTGACTTCATCCATGAGTTCAGCCTCTTCTCTCCTACCACTCTGAGTTCATCCTCTCAAATGCCAAGAAGAATACCTGACATCATTATCTCTGGAGCAGCCAAGGACACCAGCAGTCCTGCTATTCAATGGGAAGGGCCGACACCCCTAAGGCATTGCTTCCTCTGCCAGATCATGAAGGAGCAGAATGCTTCAGACTCCTGGCTGCCTCCGTGTAAGGCAAACTTCACGCACAATAAAGGTGCCAGGACCTGCTCTAGCCTCCTCTGATGTTCCAACTTTCAGTAGAGAGATCATATGATTTACCATCCAAACACAATTTGAGAGTGAAAATGGCACTACTAATAATTATGCCAGGTTAATGGGCATAAATAAAGGCCACTTTTGGCCAACGAGGATATATAGTCACCCTAAATCAATAACCCCGTAAAAAAAGCCAAGCATGGTACCCTCTCTTATAAAGTGCCCACAAGGATCAGAGGATCAGGGCATGGTCCTCCTCTCAACCCCTTTCCCAGTATAAGTCTAATGACAAATGAGTTCGTTCTCGTACAGCAACATGTGAAGACCTAACCTTCTTATTGCGAAGTTTGGAGAAAAGAGACAACCTTTTAGCAGAGAGCAATTTGATTCCCTTTTCATTTCTTTTCTCCTTTTCCCACAAGGATGAAATTAGGGCCAACTTTTCCCTCCATAGACCTCTGAAAGTTTCAGGAAAATGGCAACATATGTCAGACCAGTATGAATCAGAGGAGAAAAAATTATCACCAGATCAAAACTGTGGCTCTGAAGCAGAACCCATTTGGCACTAATAGTAATGTTCACTGAGTTACTGCAAGTTCCACGGATAAGAACAACAAATTAGACGTATTTGAGTTCGAGTCTCGGCTCCACCAGTATGCTTCATATGAGTTTAGACGAGTTACTTCTCTACACCTCAGTTTATCCACCTGCAAATCTCAGAGGTTAGTTAGAAATTTTCAGTGAGGGGCGGTGCCTGTGGCTCAGTCGGTAGGGCACCAGCCCCATATACCGAGGGTGGCGGGTTCAAGCCCGGCCCCGGCTGAACTGCAAACAAAAAATAGCGTGGTGGCGGGCGCCTGTAGTCCCAGCTACTCAGAAGGCTGAGGCAAGAGAATCGCTTAGGCCCAGAAGTTGGAGGTTGCTGTGAGATGTGTGAGGCCACAGCACTCTACCGAGGGCCATAAAGTGAGACCCTGTCTCTACAAAAAAAAAAAAAAAAAAGAAATTTTCAGTGAGATAATAAATTTAAAGCCTTAAGGACAGTGCTACATTGTAAGTGCCTACATATAAATATTAGCTATAATTACTCATACTGTTCAAATCCTAATTGTATTTTTTCAGCCTTGTCTCTACTTCAATACATACACTCCCCAGCCAATCAAACCGGCTACTTAACCTTTCCAAAAATTGCCTTCCCTTTGTCACTCTGTATTTTTGCTCCTGCTCTGCCTGCCACCTGGAACGCTTGCTCCTTCCTCTCTGCTTTTATCCTCTTGGTTCAGCATGCCCATATCTTACCCATTTCCCAAGGCCCACTTCAACTGCAACATGCTCCAGAAAGTCTTCCAAAAGGTGAGTTCTCCATCCCCGAGTCCGTTCTTTACATCATTTCTCACCACCCATTACAGGAGATAAGTATTTTCTCTAATATAGTACAAATTTTCAAGGACCCATAGTACATCTGAAGAAACTTTCTCTTCCCCCCAGTGTTTATCATGCTACTTTGCAAAAAGTGCTCAAGACATATATTTCTTGACCACAGTGAAACTTAGCACATGGTGGTTAGCAGCTAGAATCAGGTAGACCGGGGGCTCGATCACAACTTGTTAGCTGTGTGTTGTAAAGCAAATTATTTAACCTCTTTGGATCTTGAGATTCTCTGCATAATGCTGCCCCAGGCAGGGCAGAGGGTTCTTGGTCTATGCTTGACCCTCTAGTGAACATTCAGGAGCTCAGGACCTTCTGATGGATTTATTAGTTTAGTCTCTGATGCCATCCACTTTGTTACTCTTCAGTAATCCACTTTCAGAAGGATGCTCATTTCTTCCCACCGTGTTCGTAAACCTTCTACTTTATTCAAATCAGTTCCTATAAATTCCAGATACCTGTAACAAAGGCCTCTCCTACATCTTCTTCTTAGTATCAGACCTAACATTCCACAGGCTCTCCAGGAGAACACCTCAGTGCTCACATGTTTTTGCATATTTAATGAGCAGTGTGGCCCACTAATCTCACCCACTGTGTCAACTCCTCAAGGTCAAGAACCCACAGAGATTTTCTTTTATTTGTCACAATAGTATGGACAAAAACTAAAGCCTGATCTTGGCCATTCACAAATACCTTCCTTTTAAGACTATGTTGGGATTCGCCCTTTTTTTTTTTTTTTTTTTTTTTGATTTCTCTTCTGATGTTTGTTTAATTCATGCAGAACCCATCTATCCAGATTCTTTTTTTTTTTTTTGTAGAGACAGAGTTTCACTTTATTGCCCTCGGTAGAGTGCCGTGGCGTCACACAGCTCACAGCAACCTCCAGCTCCTGGGCTTAGGCAATTCTCCTGCCTCAGCCTCCCAAGTAGCTGGGACTACAGGCGCCCGCCACAACACCTGGCTATATCCAGATTCTTTACTTTGCTGATTTGTTTCAAATGGTACAATATTGTTGAAATAGTAATATCAGACTTAGCTGCTAATTCATACATGGGTTGAGATGGCACTTCCACTACAGCTGTCAGCTCATTGTTATCCATCTTGGTCTCAAGTTGCCCACAGGGCTCATTTTCAACATTAAGATTGGAATGGAACTTCACGAACCATCCACGTACTGTGTATTCATTATTGACATCCTTCCCAAACACTTCATTGATATTTCAAGCTGTCTGTGCTGCATTGGTTCCACGATGAAACTCATATTCAAAAATAACATGAATTTTTGACTTATCCTGGTTTAACAAAAATTGCTCTAAAAAAATTTTGAAACATAATCACAAGCCAAATGTGCATTTATTAGAATGAGACTACACTTTTACAATAAAATTAAATCAAGAAGTGTCTACACGAAAGCTTAGAGATATTAACTGTCAAATTTAGTACTTAAGGAAATTGGACATTTCATACTTAATAATGTTAATCATAGGCGTTCCCCTTTTGATTAATAAATTACATTTTTAGCTACAGTAAAGCTCTCCATTGAGTTTTTGTAAAGTCTTAGTCTAAAAAGTATTTGGCCTCATTAGTATGGATCATCATATCTTTGTTTTGAACCTTGTAGGTATAAGCACTCTCCCGCCCTCACATCTTCTTTTTAAATTCTTGGGAAGACACCATGTTATTGCATAAGTTGTAATAGCCTCTTGTTTAATCTCTTATATAAATTATTATGCATTCCTTCACCAGTATGTTCTTTTTTAAAACACAAGTTTAGACTTCTATATCCCTTCAACCTTTAAATTCTATTTTTCTTTATTGAAACAACTCCTGGACTGTCAGTCATTTCCTATTGCTTTAGCAAGGATACATTTGTACATGCGATCTCACATATTTCTTGTGTTAAAAATCTCTTATGAAGGTAGAATGTGGTCTCAGAATTCCTATCAGGGTACTTTATCAGAGTGAGCATTTGAAATTAAAAAATTGCCCTCTCTGGCCTATAGGATAAAGTCTTAGTTTTTAACCTGGTATCAACACAATTCACATTCTGTGTCTACTCTGACTTATAGAAATAAGCATAATGTTGTGTTAGCTGTTGGTTTTCTTTTTTTTTTTTTTTTCTTTTTTTTTTTATTGTTGGGGATTCATTGAGGGTACAATAAGCCAGTTACACTGATTGCAATTGCTAGGTAAAGTCCCTCTTGCAATCATGTCCTGCCCCCATAAAGTGTGACACACACTAAGGCCCCACCCCACTCCCTCCCTCTCTCTTTCTGCTTCCCCCCCCATAACCTTAATTGTCATTAATTGTCCTCATATCAAGATTGAGTACATAGGATTCATACTTCTCCATTCTTGTGATGCTTTACTAAGAATAATGTCTTCCACTTCCATCCAGGTTAATACGAAGGATGTAAAGTCTCCATTTTTTTTAATGGCTGAATAGTATTCCATGGTATACATATACCACAGCTTGTTAATCCATTCCTGGGTTGGTGGGCATTTAGGCTGTTTCCACATTTTGGCGATTGTAAATTGAGCTGCAATAAACAGTCTAGTACAAGTATCCTTATGATAAAAGGATTTTTTTCCTTCTGGGTAGATGCCCAGTAATGGGATTGCAGGATCGAATGGGAGGTCTAGGTTGAGTGCTTTGAGGTTTCTCCATACTTCCTTCCAGAAAGGTTGTACTAGTTTGCAGTCCCACCAGCAGTGTAAAAGTGTTCCCTTCTCTCCACATCCACGCCAGCATCTGCAGTTTTGAGATTTTGTGATGTGGGCCATTCTCTCTGGGGTTAGATGATATCTCAGGGATGTTTTGATTTGCATTTCTCTAATATATAGAGATGATGAACATTTTTTCATGTGTTTGTTAGCCATTCGTCTGTCGTCTTTAGAGAAAGTTCTATTCATGTCTCTTGCCCATTGATATAAGGGATTGTTGGCTTTTTTCATGTGGATTAATTTGAGTTCTCTATAGATCCTGGTTATCAAGCTTTTGTCTGATTGAAAATATGCAAATATCCTTTCCCATTGTGTGGGTTGTCTCTTTGCTTTGGTTATCGTCACCTTAGCTGTACAGAAGCTTTTCAGTTTAATGAAGTCCCATTTGTTTATTTTTGTTGTTGTTGCAATTGCCATGGCAGTCTTCTTCATGAAGTCTTCCCCCAGGCCAATATCTTCCAGTGTTTTTCCTATGCTTTCTTTGAGGATTTTTATTGTTTCGTGCCTTAAATTTAAGTCCTTTACCCATCTTGAATCAATTTTTGTGAGTGGGGAAAGGTGTGGGTCCAGTTTCAGTCTTTTACACGCAGACATCCAATTCTCCCAACACCATTTATTGAATAGGGAGTCTTTCCCCCAAGGTAAGTTCTTGTTTGGTTTATCGAAGATTAGGTGGTTGTAAGATGTTAGTTTCATTTCTTGGTGTTCAATTCGATTCCAAGTGTCTATGTCTCTGTTTTTGTGCCAGTACCAAGCTGTCTTGAGCACTATGGCTTTGTAGTACAGACTAAAATCTGGTATGCTGATGCCCCCAGCTTTATTTTTGTTACTAAGAACTGCCTTAGCTATACGGGGTTTTTTCTGGTTCCATACAAAACGCAGAATCATTTTTTCCAAATCTTGAAAGTACGATGTAGGTACTTTGATAGGAATGGCATTGAATAGGTAGATTGCTTTGGGAAGTATAGACATTTTAACAATGTTGATTCTTCCCATCCATGAGCATGGTATGTTCTTCCATTTGTTAATATCCTCTGCTATTTCCTTTCTGAGGAGTTCATAGTTTTCTTTATAGAGGTCCTTCACCTCCTTCGTTAGGTATATTCCTAGGTATTTCATTTTCTTTGAAACTATGGTGAAGGGAGTTGTGTCCTTAATTAGCTTCTCCTCTTGACTGTTATTGGTGTATACAAAGGCTACTGACTTGTGGACATTGATTTTATATCCTGAAACATTACTGTATTTTTTGATGACTTCTAGGAGTCTTGTGGTTGAGTCTTTGGGGTTCTCTAAGTATAAGATCATGTCGTCAGCAAAGAGGGAGAGTTTGACCTCCTCTGCTCCCATTTGGATTCCCTTTATTTCTTTGTCTTGCCTAATTGTATTGGCTAGAACTTCCAGCACTATGTTGAATAGTAAAGGTGACAGAGGACAACCTTGTCTGGTTCCAGTTCTAAGAGGAAAAGCTTTCAGTTTTACTCCATTCAGTAAAATATTGGCTGTGGGTTTGTCATAGATAGCTTCAATCAGTTTTAGAAATGTGCCACCTATGCCTATACTCTTCAGTGTTCTAATTAGAAAAGGATGCTGGATTTTATCAAATGCTTTTTCTGCATCTATTGAGAGGATCATGTGATCTTTATTTTTGCCTCTGTTAATATGGTGGATAACGTTTATGGACTTGCGTATGTTGAACCAGCCTTGCATCCCTGGGATGAAGCCTGCTTGATCATGATGAATGACTTTTTTGATGATAAGCTGTAATCTATTGGCTAGGATTTTGTTGAGAATTTTTCCATCTATATTCATGAGTGAGATTGGTCTGAAATTCTCCTTTTTGTTTGGGTCTTTTCCTGGTTTTGGTATCAGGGTGATGTTTGCTTCATAGAATGTGTTGGGGAAGATTCCTTCTTCCTCAATTTTTTGGAATAATTTCTGCAGTACAGGAATAAGCTCTTCCTTGAAGGTTTGATAGAATTCTGGAGTGAAGCCATCTGGACCAGGGCATTTTTTAGTTGGAAGCTTTTTTATTGTTTCTTTGATCTCAGTGCTTGAAATTGGTCTGTTCAGGAGGTCTATTTCTTCCTGGCCAAGTCTAGGGAGAGGGTGTGATTCCAAATATTGATCCATTTCCTTCACATTGTCAAATTTCTGGGCATACAGTTTCTGGTAGTATTCAGAGATGATCTCTTGTATCTCTGTGGGATCAGTTGTTATTTCCCCTTTATCATTTCTGATTGTGGTTACTAGAGATTTTACTTTTCTATTTCTAGTTAGTCTGGCCAATGGTTTATCTATTTTATTTATTTTTTCAAAAAACCAACTCCTTGTTTCATTAATTTTCTGAATGATTCTTTTGTTTTCAATTTCATTGATCTCTGATTTGATTTTGGAGATTTCTTTTCTTCTACTGAGTTTAGGCTTAGATTGTTCTTCTTTTTCCAATTCCATAAGGTCTCTTGTGAGATTGTTGATGTGCTCTCTGTCTGTTTTTCGAATGTAGGCATCTAAAGCGATGAATTTTCCTCTCAAAACTGCTTTTGCAGTATCCCACAGGTTTTGGTAGCTTGTGTCTTCATTGTTGTTATGCTTAAGGAAGTTAGTGATTTCCTGTTTTATTTCTTCCTTCACCCATCTGTTATTCAACAGAAGATTGTTTAATTTCCATGCCTTTGGATGGGGTCGAGCATTTTTGTTAGAGTTGAGTTCCACCTTTAGTGCCTTATGGTCTGAAAAGATACAAGGTAAAATTTCAATTCTTTTGATTCTGTTGATATTTGTTTTGTGTCCCAGGATATGATCAATTTTGGAGAATGTTCCATGGGGTGATGAGAAGAATGTATATTCTTTATCTTTGGGGTGGAGTGTTCTATATGCGTCTATCAAGCATAATTGTTCTAGGGTCTCATTTAAATCTCTTATATCTTTGTTTAATTTCTGATTAGAGGATCTGTCCAGCTCTGTAAGAGGTGTGTTAAAGTCCCCTGTTATGATGGTATTATCAGATATCATATTGCTCAGACTGAGTAAGGTCTGTTTCAAGAATCTGGGAGCATTTAAATTTGGTGCATAGATATTTAGAATTGAAATGTCTTCTTGTTGTAGTTTTCCCTTGACCAATATAAAGTGACCATCTTTGTCTTTTTTGACTTTAGTTGCTTTAAATCCACATGTATCTGAAAATAAGATTGCAACTCCTCTTTTCTTCTGAATTCCATTTGCCTGAAAAATTGTCTTCCAACCCTTGACTCGGAGCTTTAATTTGTCTTTTGAAGCCAGGTGTGTTTCTTGCAGACAGCAAATGGATGGCTTGTGTATTTTAATCCAGTCAGCCAATCTATGTCTCTTCAGTGGGGAATTCAAGCCATTAACATTTATGGAGATAATTGATAAGTGTGGTAGTATTCCATTCGTCTTATTTGGTGAGAGTCCATTGCTTAGTTTTATCTTTTGCATCAGTGTGGAGGTTAGGTTCTGTCCTTTGATTTCTGAGTTCTTACTTTGCTGCTGATCCATTGTGGTGGTCAGTGTGCAGAACAGGTTGAAGTATTCCCTGTAGAGCTGGTCTTGTTGTGGTGAATTTCCTCAATGTTTATATATCCGTAAATGATTTGATTTCTCCATCAATTTTGAAGCTTAGCTTAGCAGGGTACAGAATTCTGGGCTTAAAATTGTTCTGTTTAAGTAGATTAAAGGTAGATGACCATTGTCTTCTTGCTTGGAAAGTTTCATTAGAGAAGTCTGAGGTCACTCTGATGGATTTGCCCCTGTAGGTCAACTGGCGCTTACTCCTGGCAGCTTGCAGAATCTTTTCTTTTGTCTTGACTTTGGACAGGTTCATCACAATGTGTCTTGGAGAAGCTCGGTTAGAGTTGAGGCGACCTGGGGTCCGATAGCCCTCTGAAAGCAGTGTGTCAGAATCTTTGGTGATGTTTGGGAAATTTTCTTTTATAATATTCTCTAGTATGGCTTCCATTCCTCTGGGGCATTCTTCTTCCCCTTCTGGAATTCCTATAACTCGTATGTTGGAACGTTTCATAAAGTCCCATAATTCTGACAGTGAACGTTCTGCTTTCTCTCTCTTCTTTTCTGCCTCTTTTACTATCTGAGTTATCTCAAAAACTTTGTCTTCTACCTCTGAAATTCTTTCTTCTGCATGGTCTAACCTGTTGCTGATACTTTCCATTGCATCTTTAAGTTCCCTGATTGACTGTTTCATTTCCTTCAGCTCTGCTATATCCTTTTTATATTCTTCATATCGTTCATCTCTGATTTGATTCTGTTTTTGGATTTCCTTTTGGTTATTTTCCACTTTATTAGCAGTTTCCTTCATTGTTTCCATCATTTCTTTCATTGTTTTCAACATGTGTATTCTAAATTCCCTTTCTGTCATTCCTAACATTTCTGTATAGGTGGAATCCTCTGCAGTAGCTACCTCATGGTCCCTTGGCGGGGTTGTTCTGGACTGGTTCTTCATGTTGCCTGGAGTTTTCTGCTGATTCTTCCTCATGAGTGATTTCTTTTATCTGTTTCCTTGCCCTAATTTTCCTTTCACTTCCTCTTGCTCTTTAAGTTCTTGTGCCTGTGGACTAAGGGTTACAGGACCAGAAAGGTGAGAAGGTTGAAGAGCAAAAAAGGGATGAAAGAAAGGATGACCGAGTGATAAGAAAAAAAAGAAAGATAGAGAAAGGAGAGGGGGTAGGGATAAGGAATATTGACAAAAAGAAGAGAGGCACAGAAAGAGGGAGACAGGGCAATATAGGTGTACAGTAGGGTACTTTGACACAACCTTAAAAAACCCCACCTTCTGGGGGTTGGGTGCCCAGTTGGGTGGTTCCCTTGAGGTCAGCAGCTCTTTGCTAACCTGGTCAGACACAGTACCCCACCTCCACCAAGTAGAGAGGAAAGACAAAAATGCTATAAATCAAACCAAAACAAGCAAACAGAAAACTTTATGGCGATAAAATTGGGTGAAAAACCAAGTGATAGTGGTAGAAACACTAGCAAAAATGAAGTTGTAGTTATTAAAAAAGGCAGCAATGGGAAATTATAATTAAACTAGAAAAATTGAGAAAGAAAAAGGGATCTGTATGGAAAAGATTGAAATTAAGAAACAAAAGAACATCAACAACGTCAAAATAAACAAACAAAAAAACCCAACCAAACAAAAAAAAAAAAAAAAGAAAAAAAAATACACAACCAAAAACAAAGCAGTTTGTATATGTTGTTGAATATTGTCTGGGCAACACGTGGTCTTTTGGGGTATGAGATGTTAGTCACAGTTCTGATACGACTGGAGGCTGCTGATTTCTCAAACCCCAGCAGGTAGACACCCTAAATCTCTCTTCAGCCCACTTAAAAGGCACTTTGAACTTGTAAACTTGCTGAGCAGAAGCTTTCCCAGCTTTCTCGCTGGAATCACTGCTGAAGTGGCTATCCACTTACTCAGTGTGCCAAAACCGGTCTCACTCTGCCCCTGAGGGTTAGGGCTGCAAGGCGGCTCAGACCCCACCCTTAGGCTACTTGGTTGCTGGGTTACCAGCTCCCACCCGTTTCTAGCTCTGCTACCCTGAGGGCGGAGCTTGCCGGGGCAGATCACTGACAATGGATCCGTGTGACCCACCGCCAAACACTATTAGCTCCGTCTGGCTCAGCGGCTCAGACTGGGGCCCTAGACAACGGCCAAAGTTCTCCGCACTCCCACTCAGGCCTTCCCCAAGGCAGTTCAACTCAGTGCCAAGTCCAAGGACATCAAAAGAGTTCACAGGTAAGGCCTTTCTGGTTTGCAGTCTCGCTGCTACTGAACTTACAGTTGTGGGCGGGTTTAGACGGGTTGAACACACGCGACCACTTGCCGGTTTTCCACTGTTTTAGTCCTCCTCTTGGGGTCCAGAAGTCTCTCGCTGACTCCCTGTATCCTCATAGGAGTGATGATAGGCAGTTCCCACCAGCCAGAGATGCCTGGAGTCCTATCTCCCCAGACTCACGGTGCCCAGATGCAAGGAAGCTGTTACTCGGCTGCCATCTTGCTCCGCCCGCCGGGATTCGCCCTTTTTTATCTACCACATGGTTGACTTCTTCCCTCCTGAGTGCTCATTCCCACCCATAATTTGCTCATTCCCACCTCTGAGCTGTGGCACAGGCCACGCAGCCACCTCTCCCACCCAAACGGCACAGTGTGGTGCAGTGAAGACCATAGGCTCTGGAGCTAAACAGAACCACCTTCTCTTTCTGGCTTCATCAGGGACTGCCTGGAAATGCTGCATAATGCACTTGCCCTTCCTGACTTGAATTTCCTTATCTTTAAAATATAACTAGATAAGAGTGACTTCTGTAATGTGGGGAGCTATGCTGGTGTGGAAAGACTGCCCTCTCATATCAAACACATAGACACAATGGAGAAAATACAACAAAATGAAAAAAATCTTTGTGTATATACAACCAAACTTATAAATAATAAAAGAAAAATTCCCACGTCCCAGGAAAAGAGCAAAAAAAAAAAAAAAAAACTCAGAGCCAAGATAGAAAACGACAGACAAAGCCAAAATGTTCCCACAAGGAGCAGAAATTGGCAATGGCCCTGGGACATACCTCAGTCCCCTCAATCCCTGCAAAACACGGTGCTGAACTTGAATCCCTATTTAAATTAAAATATCTGAAGAAATTTGCTGGTGATATGAAACGCTATCAGATCATGACACTGGACTTGAAATACTTCTCTACTGGCCTGGATACATGATAAGAAAGTTACCCATTGGACAGGTGTCATAGCCAGAAATCATGGGCTCTAAATTGACACAATCCACTAGGGCTTGGGAGGCATTCAAAAAAAATGGTTAAAAAAAATATATCCATTGAGCTTTAGATTAAGCAAACACAGATCAGTTATAAGGAAGCTGATATATCTCACATCTTTGGGACCAACTTCCATTGAGGATGAGTTTACTACAGAAAATGATTTTTAACCCATAGGAGTTAATAAACCACATGAGGGAAAATCAGCAGATGCAATAAATGGAAAGACTTTATAATAGAAAACAAGAGTTAAAACAAAATAAAAAATAAATATGTTTTTAATATTCAGAGAGAAGAAACAGACACAAAGCATTATTAAAATACTTTAAGGATTTTTTAAAGTGTTTTAAGAATTTTTTTTTAAGAAATTTAGTTCTAAAAATATTTTAAAGAACCAAATAGAAATCTTGATAATGAACCTACAGTCACCAAAATGGATACACACATATACATGTATATTGATGGGATGAATCAAAAGCAGACTATTGACAGCAGAGGAAATAATTGATAAATTAGAAAATGGGGATAATAAAAAAATAGCTGGAATGTTTTTCATGTGGGTAACAAAATGGAAAGTATGAAAGAGAAGGTTAAAGAATTAGAAAGCAGAGAGAGACATGCCAACATGGATCTAATAGGAATTGGAGGAGAACATAGAAAATGAGGGGAAAGCAATATTGAAATAGAGACTAGATGATACATTTTTCAGAATTTAGACCTCAGATGAAGGGGACATTCCTAGAATTGCAAAAAGCAACAACAAAATTCTCCGAGACATGCTATCATGAAGTGGCAAAATATGAAAAGCAAAGTGAAAATATTAAAACCTCCCGGGGGGTGGTGGGGAAGACATGTTATTCTCAATGAAATGACCATTACAGAGAAAAGTCTCCCCATTAGTAATAGCTGGGAAAACAACAGAACAATTTCTTTGAAGAGTTAAGGAAAAAGTATTTGCACATCAAGAATTCTATAGCCAACAGCATTCTCATGCAAACAAAAAAAAAAAATGAGGACAAAGTAAATATATAGTCAGGCTCAGAAAAAAAAAGAGTATCTTATTCTCAATCCTCTCTTAAACTACTTCTAAAAACTACTGTTCAGTTAAATGGACCCAAACCCCAGATGGAAACCGGGGTATTGAAGAAGAGAAAAAGAAAAAAGAAACTGGCAAACATGTCAGAAAAGTTACAGTATTGATGGTAGAAATCATAATGTTGACAAATTTGGGTGAAGGTGAATTTGAAAAAATTTTTCTAAAACCGTAGAAATAGAGATTGGAATAAAGTTAAGAATCTTCTATTGTTTGGAAAGAGATTCAAGATGTTGATTCACTTTAAACCTTTTAGTATATACAGGTTAAAAGGTAAAGGTAGCTACTAAAAGAATAAAAATAAAATGTGGAACTTCTACAGAGAAGCAAAAGAGGAATAAATAATACATGATTTATCAAACAGGTGGCTGAAAGGGAGGAGAAAAAGAAGGAAAGAGAAGACAAGAAAACAAAAAAACACAAAGTACAATGATTTTTTAAAGTACAAATATGCCTAAATAAATGTAAATAAATTGAATTATCTTTTGCAAAGACAAACTATGAGATTGTACATCTTTTGTACCAATATATACTGTTTACAAGATATACCTAAACATAAGGATGCATAAAAGTTTAAAAAAAGGATCAAAAAATTATATACAACATAAATATTATATAAATAAAATTATATACAACATAAAAAAAGTCTAAAGTTTTTTCTCATACATTGGCTAGTTGTAAAATTCACATAGAAAAATGAAAGGCTACAAAGAGCCATAAATACTGAGAAGAACATAAACAAGGAAGTGGATCTTGCCAGAATAAGTATCAAGACATTTTAAATCATAATAATTAAAACACTTTTGTATTAGCATGGAAATAAACAGACCAATATTCAGCCTTCATATATATGGAGCTCTGGTAGTGTTACAGATCAGTGGGAAAAAGACAGACTAGCCACCTGGTAGAACAGAACACTTGGCTATCCATTTGCAAATTAAGAAAAATGGATAGATCCCTTCACCAGTCCATATACCAAAAAAGGAATTCCATTCGGATTAAAAATATTAATCTTAAGGGCAGTGCCTGTGGCTCAGTAGGTAGGGCTCCGGCCCCATATACCAAGGGTGGTGGGTTCAAACCCAGCCCCAGCCAAATTGCAACAACAAAAAAATAGCCGGCGTTGTCGTGGGCACCTCTAGTCCCAGCTACTCAGGAGACTGAGGCAAGAGAATCACCTAAGCCCAGGAGTTGGAGGTTGCTGTGAGCTGTGTGACGCCACGGCACTCTACCTAGGGTGATAAAGTAAGACTCAGTCTCTATAAAAAAAAAAAAAATGATAACAATAATAATTAATCTGAAAAGCAAATGTTTAAACTTTTAGAAAATATCCTATATTAAGGAAAATATCTTCGTGACATTAGGAGAAGACATGAAAATCAAAACCCAGAAAGAAAAAGTTTGATATGTTTGACTATATCACCAAACAAAAATATTTGAATGACAAAAAAAGTACCATAAATATGTGAGCAAGTAACCAGAAATAAAAAAAGTACCATAAATATGTGAGCGACTAACCAGAAAAAGATGTTTACAATGCATATGACAGATAGTGGATTCATATCCAAAAATGTAAATAATCATGACACTTGTTTGAGTGAGCGGTCTCCATTCATAAGAAAGAAATGTGACTAGGTCTCGCCAGTACTATTCACTGTTTTAAGGGTTAAAATTTCAATGTATGAATTTTGAGAGGACAAAAATATTCAGTACATAGAATCTAAATACATAGTTCCTTATTTAATCTATAATTTATAGAGTAATATTAATTTCTAATATACAGTTTACTTATTAAATGCAATTTCAAGCACTTCACATGCGTGGATCATAAGTCACCCTCTGTATATTGAATTATTTCCTTCAACTCATACCAACATGCTCTTATCTCTTCCATTAAAAAACAACAAGGCTCAGCGCCCGTAGCACAGTGGTTACAGTGCTAGCCACATACACCAAGAGTGGCGGGTTCAAACCCGGCCCGGGCCAGCAATGACAACCACAACAAAAAACGGCTGGGCATTGTGGCGGGTGCCTGTAGTCCCAGCTACTTGGAGGCTGAGGCAAGAGAACTGCTTAAGCCCAAGAGTTTGAGGTTGCTGTGAGCTGTGACACCATGGCACTCTACCCAGGGCAATATAGTGAGACTCTGTCTCAAAAATAAATAAATACATAAATAAAATTTAAAAAAAATAAAAAACAAACTCCCTTGAACTCTTCTAACCCTCCAGCTGCTCCATTTCTCTGTACTTTTTCTTTTGTTTAAGAGTTGTCCACAAATGTGTGTCCCCCTCTTCATTTTCCACTTACTCTTTACTCACTACTGGGTTTCAGCTCACCACTGAATAAAAATAGTTCTTGTCCAGATTGCCTGTAATTTCCATGTGGCCACATCCAACAAGTGCATTCCTGCCCCCATCTCAGTTGAATGCAGAGAGACATTCAACACAGCCCTCCAGTCCTGCCTTAGAGAATCGCCTCCTATCTTGGCTTTTACGACACCCTTCAGTCTTGGTTTTCATGATATCCCATCAACTCCTCCTGGCCTGTCTCCTTTGCTCCCCTTTACCCAGTCTTTAACTGTTGGCACTCCTCGAACCCCAGATGCTACACTCTCATCCTCTTTCTCTATGCTCTCTCTCCATGAACTGTGCTTCTCAGCAGAGTGTGATTTTGCCCTCTAGAGGACATTTGTCAGGGACCAGGGACATTTTTGGTTGTTACAGCTGGGACATTCTACTGGAATCTAGAAGACAGAGGGTGGAGATACTGCTACACCTTGGAGTACATAATTCTACAATGCACAACCTTAGCACAACAAAGAAGTATCTGATCCAAAATGTTGACCTACTAACCTTGGGAGACTCTGTACATACCCTCCCTGGGCTTTCTAGACTCTTTGTGGTAGAAAATATGCTTTGTCTTCTGGTATCCAATCTCCCCTCATTTTAGTAACAGAAATGACACCTCACCAGGTAATATAGACTCTGGGTCACAGCCTCTTTTGCAGTTAAGTAACATATGCAACTTCTGAGTCATTTCCTTGAAAAGAAGGTGCCCTCTCTCCCCCTTTTTCCACATGACTAAATGTAGTCAATTTCCAGCATACGGAAAAAAATAATATGCAAAGGGATGACAAATAAACAAGAAGAAAGTATAATAACATGAATCCCTGGATGACCTTGTGGAGTGGAGTTGTCTACCTAACCTAGATCCATCCACAGATCTCTGAACTGTTACATTAATGAATGAGAAATAAACTTGCATCTTATTTGATCCACTGGATTTGGGGGCCTCATTTTTGTTAAACCTTAGTTGAGTTTATCTCCCTACTGACACACCATTGATATACTAAAGGAGATATTAATTTGTAACCATAACCTTGAACTCTTCTCTAAATTCCAGATTTATAAATTATCTATGATATGTACTCTTGGATAGCTGCCAGAATATCAAACTTAATATTTTTCAAAGGAAGTTCTTGTTTTAACCAACGAACCATTCCCCACTCAGCCTTTCCTTCTTCAAAGAAGTGGCTAGAAATTTTAAGTTATCCTTGATTACTCTTACTCAATCCCAAATCTATTCCTTCATTTCTGCTTCCAAAATAAATATGATCTATGCCCATTTTTTTTAATGTCCATTTCTACCATTTTGGTTCAAGCCACTAACCTCTCTCTTGGACCACTGCAATAGTATCTGTACTGCACTTTCCAGATTCTCCCTTGCTTCTTTACATTCCACAGAAAATAAAATCAGAAATTCTCATGCTTTTCACAAAACATTTCAATGTTTTCCTAATATATTTAAAACATTACTCATACTTCTTACCCAGAGCCCCCAAACACCAGCCAGATCTAATCCCTGGTCCCCATGTACCTGTACGATTTCATCTTGCTCTTTACACCTGATGCGCAAGCCACACTTGTCTCCTTTCAGTTCCTTCCCAAAGAAAGCTCTTTCTTGCCTCAGGCCTTTCACTTATCCTGCTCCTTCTATCTTGAGGGCATGTACCCCAGCTCTGTGCATAGCTGACCCATCTCATTCTGCAACTTTCTATCTTCAGAGATGCTTCCAAGTTCATGCTAAATAAGGCTCTTCCCTCTCCTCTTGTTACGTTCTGTTAACATGCCCTGTTTAGTTCCTTTATGAAACTTATTTACCACCATTTATTAATACATGGTCGACATGTACTTGTGTGTGGCATTTTTATTTCTCTCCCATGGGTACAGGGATTCAGACTGTTTTGTTCACCCATGTGAATTTAGTATTAATATCACACATAATAAGCACTCAAGGTGATCCATGTCTCTCTATGAATTGTTTATTTACATTAAATTGAATGAAAAAATGTCTCAATAAGCCAAGGTTTACTCTGTGTGTCTTCCCATAAATTCTATCCAGATGTAAGTAGGCTACGATGAACATTAAGGGAAGCCGCAAGGGGGGAAAGGAGTTATACTCAGACAACATAAAACTTAATGAGCAAAGACTGGGCACAGCAGAGGGCATGTGTGGGAGGGAAGAGAACATGATGATGCTGATTTGGGAACACAGATTTCTGCTCAAGCCATCACTCAATTCTAGGAATAGGAAAATGTAAAACAGGACCAACTCTCGGATGCTAATTGTTTAAAATGTCAGGGAGAGAGCAAAGAAAGAAGGAAGAAAAGAGAGAGAACCAAAAAGGGGAGGAAAAGAAAAGGCATAGAATGTTCTTGATATTTTTATTCTATACAATCAAGAGCAATGTATCACTGGGGAAGAGGGGAGAGAAATCTAATGAAGTACTTGAAAAATGTTCCTGCTGGAACTGAAGTGATTTGTGCCGGTCTTTGAGAAAGACCTTGTTGACTAGTTGGCTGCCAGTCCTAGTTCCTGATGACAAAGACTGTCTGTGTATAAATTATTCATGTGGTTCTTTCCAGCAAGAACTGGTCACACCACTGTCGTCTCCTTTTCCTGACACTGCCTCCTGGAGTCCCTTCCCAGAGTCTCAGCCCCCTGACTGCCCCCACCACCACCATGCAGAGCTTCTGGAGCCTGCTGCTGGTTTCACATTTGCCAGCACTGATCTGGCATGCCAGCATTTTGGTGTGTTTCTGGTTTTCTTCCACACAGCAGACGCCACGTGGAAACTGACATTATTCTCAGGTCTGCTATGCACCAGATATTTTACATGAATTAAACCAGTCAGTCCTTCAGAAAATCCATTAAGAAATCTATTCCTGTCCCCGTTTTATAGGTGAAGAAAGTAAGGCTCAGAGAAGTTATGTATTTTTTCTTAGTCACACAGCTAATGAGCCTGTGTCTGGGATTTTTGATTCCAAGGCACTTGACCTCTTCTCTGCATATAGTACCTCTCAGGTATGAGGCAGGAGTTTTTAGACCAATGAAATTACCTCACTGTAGCCAGTGTCATATTTTTAATGATCTAGACCTAACCATGTCACTCTCCAGCTAAAAAACATTTCTTGAAGTATTGATAGTTCCTTATTACCTAGAGGTTATGTTGCTTCTCTCTGAATCCACTCCCAAAGTCACATGCACACATGTATGCACTCACATAAGTATATACATGCACACTCATCATTCACAGTTTCATCTAAATAACTACAGGCATGCATTGCTTAAAAATAGGGACATATCCTGAACGCACTCTTGGGTAATTGTATCATCATGCAAACATAACATAGTTAGAGTGTATTTACACCAACCTAGATGGCATAGCTCACTACACACCTAGTCTATGTGGTGTAGCAAATTACTCCTAGGCTACAAACCCGTACCTTATATAATGGTACTGAATACTGTAGAAAATTTTAACACAACAGTATTCGTGTATCTAAACATACCTAAGCATAGGACAGATACAATAAAAATACAGTTATTATAATCTTATGGCACCACCATCATAGATGCAGTCTACTATTGGCCAAAATATCATTGTGTGGCACGTGACTATACTTCTTTTCAACCTTTCCTATACCCCAAACAGGTAGTTCACCAACTTCAGAGTGTATGCAGATTATCTGGGAAGTTTGTTATAATTTCTAATTCCTGGGTATCACCCTCAGAAATTCATTATCAGTGAATTTCAGGAGAGAATCAAAACTCTTCATGTTAAGACTGGATGCAGTGGCTCATGCCTATTATCCTAGCACTCTGGGAGGCTGAGGCAGGAGGATTGCTAGAGCTCTGGAGTTTGAGACCAGCCCGAGAAAGAGCAAGATCCTGTTTCTACTAAGAAAAATTAGCTGGATATTGTGGCAGGTGCTTCAAGTCCCAGCTATTCAAGAGGCTGAGGCAGGAGGATCACTTGAACCCAGGAGTTTGAGGTTGCTGTGAGCTAGGCTAAGGCCGTGGCACTCAAGGGCAAGAGAGTAAGACTCTTTCTCTAAATAAATAAATAAATGAATCATGTTAAAAATCACCTGAAATGATTCTGATGCAGTTGGTTCCCAGGACCACATCCTAAGAGGTATTCCTGGTTGTAAGATTTCATTACACGTTAGCCTTCCTCTTTCTAGCACTGTCATTAAACATTCATTCATTCAACAAACATTCATTAAGCATTCACTACATTCCAAGAATTTTTCTAGACATTGGGAACCTAGCAGTAAAGAAAACAAAGTCCCGGTGGTGCCTGTAGCTCAATGGGTAGGGCATCGGCCACATACACCAAGGCTGGTGGGTTCGAACCCAGCCCGGGCCAGCTAAAATCAGCAATGACAACTGCAACAAAAAAATGGCCAGGCATTGTGGCAAGTTCCTGTAGTCTCAGCTACTTGGAAGACTGAGACAAGAGAATTGCTTAAGTCTAGGAGTTGGAGGTTGCTGTGATCTGTGACATCACAGCACTCTACTGAGGGCAATACAGTGAGACTCTGTCTCAAAAAACAAACAAACAAACAAAACAAAACAAAAAACAAAGCCCCAGTTATCATGGAATTAATAATCTCCTTGGAGATTAAAACCAAAAATTAAACCAATGATCATATGGTATAGACATGTGATGGCAAAGAGTAATAGAGTAAGGAGGTAGTAATAGGGAGCTATGATATTATTTATTTAATATTTTCTCCTTAAAGGAAAAAGCTTTATCTGTCTCTGTCATTTCTTCATCCCAAGTATCAGAGACTCAATAATCATATACTGAGGTAGGAACAGGACTCCTTTGCAGATACCAGGAATATGGGCCCTCATAATGGCTTTTATAAAGTTAGGCATGATGACATTATATCTCGTGTCACCATCTAGTACAGCCTAGGTAAGCATTCCAAAGTAGAAATGAGTGGTTTGAATTCAAGGAACTTAAATTTTATCACAAAACAGAATAAGAGGAGTTCTATTTTTAACCAAGGTGGAATAACAGGTGGTTACATTTAATCTTCCACTAAACAAGTAAAAAAAATACTCTCTCATTCTCTTTGTATACACACACACACACACACAAAACCATGGTTTTCAGGCACTAGATATCAGACAATGTAGGACAGAAACCCTTGAAAGTCAGGAAACCATCCAGGTAATCACAGTTGCCCCAGTATACTGTCTGGGGAGATATTTGGGACAGAAGTACAGGGATATGGAACCCAGACAGAGCCCATTCATCACCCTGAGCTGAGAAGAAACAGTTTGGTGTCCAAGGAGGTAAAGGTGGATAGAGTTTGCAAGATAGGACTCTGGGGAAAAGCTATCAGCACAGAGAAAGTGAGTTCTGGAAAGTTCAAAAGGTTCCTCTTTGATTTTCAGCTGAGTATAGCCAGCACATGCATATGAGGAAACTGTATGAGGCTGTGGAAGTAACATCCCAAAATAAGCAGAAGTAATAAGCTTGTGTTCTCACCAGCCAGAGTAAGACACCTTGTAATTCATGGTCCATCAGGCAGAACATACAGAAAGGCATTGCCCTGGCAAAGGGAAAGTTTAGCCTAGATCAAAGGCTGCTCCAGTCCTACCTGAAAAATCTTAAAAGCAAGCTTCAAAAAGATCAAACTGCTTACTAATAATGTAATTGCATTCTAGAACAAAGGTTAAAAAATACTTATTAGGTTATAAAAGCAACTAGCACCCAACAATGACACAATGTCTGCTATCCAATCAAAAATTACCAAGCATGCAAAAAAGCAAGGAAATAAAAACCACACTGGGGAGAAAAATTAATCAATAGAAGAAAACTAAAATTTATAAAATTAGTAAAAACATTGTTATTAATTATATTCCATATGTTCAAGATGGAAGAAGTATAACTAACCACGTTTTGTAAAGACATAAAAAAAATTTTCCAAAAGACCCAAATTAATTTTATAGAGATAAAACTATAATTTCTGAGATTAAAAATTCACTGTATGGAATCACTGACATGTGAATCACTTCAAAAGAAAATATTACAGCCGGGCAAAGTGGCACATGCCTGAAAACCCAGCACTCTGGGAGGCCAAGGCAGGCAGATCACTTAAACTCCCTAGTTTAAGAACAGCCTGACTCAGAGGGAGATCCTGTCTCTAAAAATAACTGGGTGTTCTGGAGGGCACCTGTAGTCCCAGCTACTTGGGAGGCTGAGGCAAGAGAATCAGTTGAGCCCAAGAGTACGAGGTTGCTGTGAGCTATGGCACCACAGCACTCTACCAACAGTGACAAAGTGAGACTCTTTCAAAAGGAAGTATTAGTGAACTTGAAAATATAACAATAGAAACTATCCAAAATGAATAAAGTATACACACGTGCAGAAGAGTCAAAAAATAAACAGAGTGTTAGACAGATACAAAGAATAGCAGACTTCTGTTCAGCAGCAATGTAAGTCAGACGACAGTGGTACAACATCTTTAAAATACAGAAAAATAAGAAAATAAAAAACTTTCAGAACTCTAAACCCAGAAAAAGTAACTTTCAGAAACAAATGTATAAAGACTTCTTCACATTTATAAAAGATATTAGATTAATTACCAATAGAGTGTTTTAAGTGAACAATAATAAGGCATGAGATTTATAACTTAAAGTATATGGTCAAAATAGCACAAACATGAGGCAACAGGGAAAGGAATTATACTGTTGTGAGAGTCTTCCAGCATACATAAAGGAGCACAGTGTTACCTGAAGGCAGATTCTGATAAGTTAAAGATGAACACTATGAAACTATATCACACCAAAGAAATCCCATGCTAATAAGCAGACAAATAAAATGGAATTTAAAAAAATAATAATGAATTAACCCAATTAACTGGAAAAAAAAAAAGAAAAGGTACCAAATAGGGGAAAATAAAAAAATAGGAGGTACAAAGGCAAAACAAATAGCAAGGTGGTATATTTAAACAGAACCATAACAACCACATTAGGGACGGAGACAAGATGGCTGACTGAAGCCAGCTTTCCACAGAGGATCCCATCCAGAAGGAGAGTTAAAGGACAGAAATTTAGCAAGTAACCTGGTGGATTAGAGCTGCACCAAGAGAAAAGGTTGAAGAACTCACATCAACCCCACTGAGGATAGCTGCGACCCCAAGGATACAAACAAAAGGTACAAAATCCATCACCAAGCGGACGGGAATCCCCTCCCCCATGAGAATGGCTTGGAGTGCCCCACAAACAAACGAGCAGAGTTCAAAGGTCCTCCTACTACACTGCACAGGAGACACCCTCTAAAAACTAGACCTACCTCCCCTACTAGGGTGCCACAGAGTTCTCCTGCCAGGCATAAAACTGTATAAAAGTGTATATATTCTCTACCTGCAACTCTGAGCTCCCAGCACTCCCCTCCACTCTCACTCTGAGGTCTGGAGGCCTGTCCCCCAGGAGTCCAGATTCTTGGGTGATTTCTCAAGGGGTGTGGACAGGGACTAAACTGAAGCTGGTCAGTGCTGACTCTGGGGCACGGGAGCAAGGAGAGGATGGTCGGCTGAGAGAGTGGCGGTGCCCTGAGGCACAGAGCAGCAGCCATCTTTTGTCAACAATAGGGCTCACTCCCAGATATTCTGAAGCCACACCCCCTGTTTCCCTGGGCAACCAGAGGAGGCCGGGCATCTACTCAGGTGGCAACCACCATGGAACAGATCTGGGACGGAAACTCAGGCCCCGTGAGTAAAGGGTTTGCCTGAGGTGGTACCAGCCTGGGTGGAGCACGGGGACTAGAATTGTACTCGCTTATTCAGGAAGTTCCCAGGGCAGGGATGACCCAGAGGACGGCTTTACTGAGCCTAAGATGCACCTGGCCCTCAGGGGAGCATCAGCCCATAGACAAAGAAAGACAGGAGCTAGAACTGACAGGTAACCAAATGGAAACCTGCAGGAGCAAAGACAGGGCCTGAGGCACAGGCTCTGGGAACTCAAAACAGCTTCTCTTCTGCAGGGGAATTTAGAAGGGACAGAAACAAATCCCCGCAAAGTTGTTCTGTTCTGTTCTGTCAGTAATATCAATCAGGGGCGGGGCTAGAACTGAGTGAACACCCCCCAGCCTCCAACAAGCACCCGAGGTTGCTTTTTCAGCTACCATAAAATACTGGGGATTCTGTCTCAATAAATGTAACCATTAAGCATCCCTTTCTCAACAAGTGACCAAAACATACCCTATAAAATGAGAAAGTAGCCCAAGAAAGAGAATTCAGGAAATAGAAAATTTCACACAGGAGGGGAAAAGTATTCCAGAATGAAGTTTAAGAGAAAAAGTCTTAGGATGTTAGCTGGACGGGAAGCCCAGAAAACTGTCACGTTTGGTACGAGAGGATAATAAGTTCCAACAAAGGCCAGTCTCTCCCCGGCCCCAGAACATTGGTGCTGATAGATTATCTAAAATGTTTGACTGTACCAAGAGGAGACATTCAACTCAAGCAGAGTATTAGAATGAATTAGTGACAGATATGTAGAAAAATGGACAAATCAAAATCTAAGGCAGTTATTAATGCTGGGTAAAACAAAAGGTTGTTCAAAAGAGAATCATGTTCACTGTATATTTCTTTGACAGAAAATATGCAATTTAATTAAAAACAAATATATTCATCAAGAAATAGAATCTATTTTACTTTCTTTTAGATACTTGATCTTTATTTTATTATTTGTTCATCCATTGGTGATGGATGAAATAAGAGGAAAAGGATTTAGATCTCTGTGTACTAATGTCCATGCCTATACACATACACATACTTCAGCTAGCCCTACCTTCCCAATTATATATTTTTATATAAACCAAAATTCACCATTAATATTATGGCCATGCAAAGATCGGCAGAGCTGTAGCTGGGGAGTTGGAAAAGCTCTGTACAGAAAGTCAATCAATAACATAATGTCTAAATCAATACTTCTACAGCATCTTTAGACATATGAGAGGAGTCTGCTAAGAGTTGAAAGTTTATGCTTCTGTGGAGTATAACTCAATGTTAGAAAGCAGAGTCCTGGTAGTCCTGTTTGATTTTTTATAATATGACTCTGTTTTTCTTTGATGATAATTCTAATCAAAATGTTAAAAAATTATAATCACCAAGCAGCTTAGTCTTCCCAGCAAGCTCTTTCTTTTAGTTTTCAGAAACTTGTTCCTAAAATTAAAAATAAAACTCCATGTGAGATTCAAATAACTGTCATTGAAAAAGCAAATTAATATTATTTGTACGTAAAACTCAGACAAATTACAATCCAGGAATTCAGAACTCTAACCCCAGGCCATTTGGCCAAGGGAGGGTGGCACATTGCACTTACTTTTTTTTTTTTTCTTTGCCATTTTCCAGTTTATCACTATGTTTTATTTCCTAAATTATCTGGAATTGAGGATGCATAGTGGAATTTAGCATGGCCATCTTTGAATGAGTAAAGTCTTATTGGTCATATTTCTTCTTTGTTTGATACGAATAATGAAAAGGAGAAACACTGAGATAATATTGCATACATATATACCTATGAGCCAGTCTTTAATTTCTAATCTAAAATCCAATTCTTCTTGGAGTCTGCCTATAGGAAGTGGAGAAAACAAAGATAAAAGGTATTCCAGTCATACATTTGCATAGTTAGAACACACACAATTATAGTTACAGAAGTTTTTTCTACAGATATCTTAACAATTTGTTGTGAAGATATTTGTGAACAAATTTAACACAAAGTTATTTGTTTATTGTGTTTTCTTCCACAATTACAAAAACCTACAGCTAGTTCTCTACCAAAACGATAGAAAAAAAATCTACTATTTAATTACCTGTGCTGCTGGGTTATTGCTACAGGTGAGTTGAATTAGCCAGAAAATGATCCAAAGAATTTATACACAGGTCCTGAAAAATGCTAGACTGAATAAGGGAAGTCCAGATGGAGGAAAAAAGCATCTTAAAAACTAGTGAAAATATAACTACCTCGCAGTGCTATCAGCTGATTTGTGAGTCCTACTCTCATTACAATGGCAGGACATATTAAAAAGAAGTCTGAAATCTAGAATTTTAATCCTGGAGCTGCCACTGACACGTCATTTGACAGGAGAACAGTCACTTCGCCTCCCTGTGCTTCTTATTCCACCTGTAAAATGAAAGGAATCAGATTAGATGATCTCCCAAATGTTTTTCAGGGCATAGGTGAGTACAAAAGATACATTAGGAACATAAGAATTTCCTTTTTCTGTACTCACTCTTGCATCTGCCAGATATGAGAATTTGACCATTAAATCTCCAAGGATTTGACCATCAATTACAGCGGGAAATGTGGTGGTCTAATTTAAGCTTGGATGCATCTGAATCATCCCAACAAATTAAGGGTATGGTATCAGGAATAATCCAAAATACTTTCACTTTGCTTTGGGATTTATTGTATTTTTGGTTTGTATAGACTCAAATGAAATTATCTATTGTCTAATATTATTAGACAAATGTCTTCATATTTGTTGAATTCAGGTGTTTTTTTTTTTTTTCAAATTTATTGCCCCAATTACATACTCAAACAATCTAATCTAAAAATATGCCCAGCTGGATAGAAGAGACTTGAATTCAACACAGTCCTTGAATTTCTAAGGGCTGATTTACACAAAGGACTACATACGTGGTAATAGCAAAGACTTTTGTGGTGTCTGCCCAGCTCACAATTGCCTCTCCTCTGAAAACAGCTTTCCACTCTGAGCCCTGAGCTCAGGGATGGGACTCTGGAAGCCAAGTTTTAATTATGTAAGGCCATGCCTCAGGACTCAGCTGATAGGACAGTGGCTGAGCGCCAGAACCAAACTGAGCCCATCAGAGACCCTTCTTGGGAATTTACAATTGCAACTGACATTGAAATCTCTGTGTGGGTTCGCGCACATGGAAACAATAGAAACTTGGGAGCTGGGGCCCAGCCATTGTCTTAGAAGTAGACAAGTAACAGAGATGTTTGATTTGTAAAGACAGCAAAATGAAAAACATTTGCAGAGAGAAATGGAGTAAAAAAATAGAGAAAGCCTGTTTTCTGGGTTCCTCGTGGCTTTCCATTACTATGTCCCTTTGGAGTCAAAATTCCATCTCTGCCATGGACTTGAAGTACATTTTATTCAGTCCTGTATCATATTAAATTCTTACCTTGACTAATTCAGATTTCTATTATTATCAACAAAAAGTTGCTGCTAAATTGATTTTTTATAACTGACTTGAAAACTATCATGGGGAAATATTTTCAATTGCTTCCTTTTTTTCTCTTTTCTGAATTAACTTGTATCTTGACCAGACAGAGAAGTGGCTTGGCCTCAGTAGATCTCCAGATAACTAAAAGATGAATAACGTTGATAAATTTTATCTTATTTTCTTGTGCCAGTCTCTAATCTACAAAGCTTAAACTGCACTTATGAGGTTAAATCAGGGTCACAGCAGTGGGAAAGTTTTATTATAATATCCAACTACCATTCCTGAATCAGGTACAGATTAATACATAACAGGTACACATTAATACATAACAATTAATCATTTGGGGGGAACAATGGCAAAACATTCCTAGTAACAGACAAATCAAACAGCCAGTGGAGTATTACAGCTCCTATGTGTTAATTAGCTCAAGGTAGCTGTAAAACATGTAACCCCTTCTGCAAAAACTGAAACTCCAAACCAGGCGTCCTCAAACTTTTAAAACAGGGGGCCAATTCACTGTCCCTCAGACCATTGGAGGGCTGGATTATAGTTTAAAAATATATATATATGAACAAATTCCTATGCACACAGCACATATCTTATTTTGAAGTAAAAAAACAAAATGGGAACAAATACAATCATACCGCCTCATGTGGCCCGCGGGCTGCAGTTTGAGGACCCCTGCTCCAAACCCTTAGGTAGGGGGTTAGGGCAGCAGGTGTTACAATACAAAAAGCACCAAAACGAGCGTCAGCTGATATGAGTCCAAGTCTTTGCAACTGCCTTCGCTTCTGTGAATTTTAACATTTTTATCTCATATGAAATAGAGAAAGTCTACCATGAGCCCCAAGGCCAAATATAGCTCAACTAGATCGTTTAATTACACCTACGTCATAGGGTTGTTGTGGGGTCATTATTATACAGTAAGTGTTTAGAAGGGTACCTGGCACATAGGAGTACTCCATTAATGACAGCTGCATTGTTCTTATTTTTTTATTATTCCTAAGGATTTTTTAATAGGCTAGCCAGCTGTGAGTGTCCATTACTACTTACTTTGACCACTACTGGCTATAAAGTCCACGAGTCCTGTTAGACAGATTTATAACAGTAATCAAAGATGAATATATGTTGTGATAGTATTTTGAAACATTCAAATTTGATTCCACTAAAACTAAATTACTGAACTGGGGTGACTAAAAGCATTATTGAATGAGGAAGAATGAGGCTGAATAAAGCCTGCTGGTAGCACCTGACTCACATTTTGGATCACAGGCAATATTCGTACCATAAGAATAGTTGATAATGTTGCCTTTATACTTCTGGATTTTATATCATAAAGATAAACTCATGTTGAAAATGTATGGAGAAAATAAAAGGGAAGGGGAGGCAAGAGAAGGGAAAGGAGAAAATAAAAAATATATATATATATTTTTCTATTTTTTTTTTTTTTTAGTTTTAGTATAACTTCCAGGTCCAACATTCTGAGTTTCCATGTTTTTGGCTTTGGAAAATTCTGAGTCTAAAAAATATCTGTTTTTATAAGTATCCAAAAGAAGAAAACTGCTGTTTAGAACAACAGCAGCTGGGGGTCTCTTCTGCACACCAGCACAGCAGCATCAGAGAAGCAGAGATGCACTTAATTAACACAATGACACTCCTGTGTTGAACCTCACCTGTATGCCCCAACCCAGGGGAGTGTCTACAAGGATATGAACAACTGAAAGAAAAGTGAAACCTGCACAGTTACAGGAGAAGAACCTTGAATCTCAGCAAGCAACCCAGCCAAGAGATAGGATGATCTGAGATACAAGAAGGCAGCCCAGCCCTTCCAGAGCCAATGAATTTAAGAAAAAGATATATACTATTCAACTTTAAGTGCTATCTCTATGATGCTATACTATAATACCTGAGTTACTGCAAAGCTTCAGTAAAAGAGAAAAAGAAAGTTAACAGTGGAAACCAAGAACAGTACTTAGGAAGCACACAGGGTCATGGATAAAGACGTGTGTAAACGCCACAAAATTCACAGGTGAGATTTTCCATAGCAATGTCTTATTTGGATTTTTAAAGAAAGGTTGAGCCCAGAAGGTGAGAGGACTTAGGGTCACCCACACAAGTGACACTTGATTTACATATGATTGATCTAGTCCTACACAATGGAGAAATACTTCTTCATGTGGTGGCAAACAGCCCAATGAATGTTATCTCTCATGTCTAACTTCATCTTCCCATTGTCTACTTTGTGTAACTCCTACTTGGGTCCTATTCCAAACTATTGTGTCCTTTTCACTTATTATGGTTACATTCCAACTTCTGAAACAATTATGTTTACTAAAGCTCCTTGTTTATGTAAAACAGTGACCATGTACTGATGTGTAGTCATAATAAAAGTAATCCATACAAAGTAGGGTTGGATTTCAAAGGGAAAAAAAAATAACCTAAGATTTCTTTTCCTGTGACATTTATTTCTTTTAATATATCAGCCAATACCTAATAACATTCTCACTTTATCAAAGTCAATAGTTAAGATCCATTGATTCCACAAATATTTATTGTTCAAGGGGTAGAGCAAGATGGCGGCCGATTGACAGCTTCCCTGCAAAACGGGCACGGTGAGTCTGTGGAGATAAGACTTCAGGCAGGGCGGCACCTGTGGCTCAAGGAGTAGGGCGCCGGTCCCACATGCCGGAGGTGGCAGGTTCAAGCCTAGCCCCGGCCAAAAAAAAAAAAAAAAGACTTCAGGCATCTCTTGCTGGTGGGATCTGCCTATAATCATCCCTTTGAGAATACAGGGAGTCAGCAAGGGACTTCTGGACCCCAAGAGGAGGACAAAAACAGTGGAAAACAGGCAAGTGGAAGCGTGTGTTCGATCAACCTAATCCTGCCAGCAGCCGAGTGCAAGCAGCAATGAGACTGCAAACTGGAAAGGCCTTACCTATGATCTGTTTCAGTGCTTTTGGAATTGGCACTCAGTTGAACTGCCTTGGGGAGAGATTAAGCAGGAGTGCAGAGAACTTTGGGCATTGTCTAGGGCCCCAGACTGAGCCACTGAGCCAGACGTAGCTAATAGTGTTCGGCTGTGGGCCACAGGGAGCCATGGTGAGAGAACTGCCCTGGCCAGCTCCACCCTCAGGGTCGTAGAGCAAGGATCAGGTGGGAGCTAGTAACCTAGTGACTATGCAGCCTAAAGGCGGGGACTGAGCTGCCTTAAAGCCTTAACCCTCAGAGGAAGAGTGAGACTGGTTTTGGCACACAGGAGCCTCAGGCTGTTGCCCTGGGTACTGTGCCATGGCATCACAGCTCATAGCAACCTCAAACTCCTGGGCTTGGCGCTGCCCGGACCTCCATAAGAGCTGCGCCGCGACCCACGACACACAACACAAGCCCGCCGGGCCTCCACATGCCCTGACCAAGAACTATGGGAGGTGTGCAACCCTGCGTCCTCCCTCTTGTACCCTCCCTGCCTCAACACCAGCCCTCTCGTCTGGCCAGGGACTCTGGTAGCCGCATGCCCTCTGGAGACATCCCTGACTCTGCGCAGAGCCCCTCTCCTGGCCAGAGACTGCTGGAGCCTTGGGCTCTCTGTGCCAAAGTCACTGGGTGCCAGGCACTCCAAGAACTGTGCGCACCACCTCCCACCCTGTTGCTGGATCTGGGTGTGTCACACTCCGGAGATGCTTCCACAACTAGAACTCCCTGGCTGGGGCAGTACTAGAGGAACTACACAGGGTCACTCCCCACAAAGATCCAGCAACAATAAAGTGATCCAGCTAGGGTCTAATCTTGGACAGACACCTCCCCAATTCTGAGGATGGCCAGAGGCAACGGAAAAAAACACTCATGAGGCAAAATTGACAGAAAAACTCTGGCAATATGAATAATCAGAGTAGATCAATGCGCCCCAAAGATCAATGGAGCAGACACAGCACAAGATCCCATGCACAAACAAATAGCAGAGATGTCAGAAATCGAATTCAGAATCTGGATAAAACATAAGATAGAATTAGAATTCCAAGCAGTAACCCAAAAGATATCTCAAGAATTCAACGAATTCAAAGACCAAAGGACCAAAGATCTTGATACATTCAGACAAGAAGTTGCAGGCTTCAAAGATCTGAGAAAGACAGTAGAATCCCTCAGTAACAGAATGGAGCAAGCAGAATAAAGGATTTCTGACATTGAAGAGAAAGCCTTTAAACGCTCCCAAACTCTCAAAGAGGAAGAGAAATGGAGGGCAAAAACAGATCACTCTCTCAGAGAGCTCTGGAATAATTCAAAGAAAACCAATATTTGTCTTATAGGGATTCCCGAAAGCGACAAAGTGGCTTCACAAGGCACAGAGATTATGAAGAGAGAACTCTTCTCCATGAGATTATGAAGGAGAACTTTCCAGACATGCCAGGAGATTCTGAAATTCAGATAGCAGACAGTTTCAGAACTCCAGCACAGTTCAACCCAAATAAGACATCCCCCAGACACATCATAATCAATTTCACTAAAGTTAATATGAAGGAGAAAATTCTGAAAGCAGCCAGATGAAAGAAAACAATCACCTACAAGGGCAGGAATATTAGAATAACTGCACATCTCTCTGCTGAAACCTTTCAAGCTAGAAGAGGATGGTCATCGACTTTTAATCTCCTAAAACAAAATAACTTTCAACCCAGGATCCTGTACCCAGCTAAAGTGAGTTTCATTTATGATGGAGAAATTAAATACTTCAATGACATTCACATGTTGAAGAAATTTGCCATAACTAAACCAGCTCTCCAGGATATTCTCAGAACTATCCTCCATAAAGACCAGCATAATCCTCCACCACAAAAGTAAACCCATCCAGAAAATCTTGATCAAATTCCAACTTCGACAGTCACAAAAGGATGAAAAATGTCCACCAGACTCTCGAAAGACTTATCAATATTCTCAATTAATGTGAATGGTTTAAATTGTCCTCTAAAGAGGCACAGGTTGGCTGACTGGATACAAAAACTCAAGCCAGATATCTGCTGCATACAAGAATCTCATCTTACATTAAAAGACTCAAGGTGAAGGGATGGTCATCTAATCTCCAGGCAAATGGAAAGCAGAAAAAAGCAGGCATTGCAATCCTATTTGCAGACACAATAGGCTTTAAACCAACAGAAATAAGGAAGGATAAGGATGGACACTTCATATTTGTTAAAGGCAATACTCAATATGATGAGATTTCAATTATTAATATTTATGCACCCAACCAGAACGCACCTCAATTTATAAGAGAAACTCTAACAGACATGAGCAACTTGATTTCCTCCACTTCCATAGTAGTTGGAGATTTCAACACCCATTTAGCAGTGCTGGATAGATCCTCCAAAAAGAAGCTAACCAAAGAAATTTTAGATTTAAACTCAACCATTCAACATCTGGACTTAACAGACATCTACAGAACATTTCACCCCAACAAAACTGAATACACATTCTTCTCATCAGCCCACGGAACATACTCCAAAATCGACCACATCCTAGGCCACAAATCTAACCTCAGCAAATTTAAAAAAATAAAATTATTCCTTGCATCTTCTCAGACCATCATGGAATAAAAGTTCAACTCAATAACAACAGGAACCTGCATACCCATACAAAAACATGGAAGCTAAACAACCTTATGCTGAAGGATAGATGGGTTATAGATGAGATTAAGAAGGAAATCACCAAATATTTGGAGCAAAACAACAATCAAGACACGAATTACCAGAACCTCTGGGATACTGCAAAGGCAGTCCTAAGAGGGAAATTTATAGCACTGCAAGCCTTCCTCAAGAAAACAGAAAGAGAGGAAGTTAATAACTAATGGAACATCTCAAGCAACTGGAGAAAGAAGAACAGTTCAACCCCCAATCCAGCAGAAGAAAAGAAATAACCAAAATCAGAGCACAATTAAATGAAATTGAAAACAAAAGAATTATACAACAGATCAATAAATCCAAAAGTTGGTTTTTTGAAAAGATCAATAAAATAGAAAAACCTTTGGCCAACCTAACCAGGAAAAAAAAGAGTAAACTCTCTAATTTCATCAATCAGAAATGGTAACAATGAAATAACAACAGACCCCTTGGAAATTAAAAAAAACCTAAACAAATACTACAAGAAACTCTACTCTCACAAATATGAAAATCTGAAAGAAATCGACCAATACCTGGAAGTATGCCACCTACCAAGACTTAGCCAGAATGAAGTGGAAATGTTGAACAGGCCTATATCAAGTTCTGAAATAGCATCAACTATACAAAATCTCCCTAAAAAGAAAAGCCCAGGACCAGATGGCTTTACGTCAGAATTCTACCAAACCTTAAAAGAAGAAATAGTACCTATATTACTAAACCTCTTCCAAAATATAGAAAAAGAAGGAATATTACCCAACACATTCTATGAAGCAAACATCACCTTGAGCCCCAACCAGGGAAAGACCCAACAAGAAAAGAAAATTATAGACCAATATCACTAATGAACATTGATGTTAAAATACTCAATAAGATCCTAACAAACAGAGACCAACAACACATCAAAAAAATTATACACCATGACAAAGTGGGATTTATTCCAGGGTCTCAAGGTTGGTTCAATATAATTAAATCTATAAATATAATTCAGCACATAAACAAACTAAAAAATAAGGAACATATGATTCTTTCAATTGATGCAGAAAAAGCTTTTGATAATATCCAGCATCCCTTCATGATCAGAACACTTAAGAAAATTGGTATAGAAGGGACATTTCTTAAACTAATACAGGCCATCTACAGCAAACCCACAGCCAAATTCGTATTGAATGGAGTTAAATTGAAATCATTTCCACTTAGATCAGGAACCAGGCAAGGTTGCCCATTGTCTCCATTGCTCTTCAACATTGTAATGGAAGATTTAGCCATTGTGATTAGGGAAGAAAAGGCGATCAAGGGTATCCACATAGGGTCAGAAGAGATCAAACTTTCACTCTTTGCAGATGGTATGATTGTATATCTGGAAAACACTAGGGATTCTACCACAAAACTTTTAGAAGTGATCAAGGAATACAGCAATGTCTCAGGCTACAAAATCAACACTCATAAATCTGTAGCCTTTATATATACCAACAATAAACAAGCTGAAAAAACAGTCAAGGACTCTATTCCTTTCACAGTAGTGCCAAAGAAGATGAAATATTTGGGTGTATACCTAACAAAAGACGTGAAAGATCTCTACAAAGAGAACTATGAAACTTTAAGAAAATAAATAGCTGAAAATGTTAACAAATGGAAAAACATACCATGCTCATGGCTGGGAAGAATCAACATTGTTAAAATGTCTATACTATCCAAAGCAATATATAATTTTAATGCAATTCCTATTAAAACTCCATTGTCATACTTTAAAGATCTTGAAAAAATAATACTTCATTTGATATGGAATCAGAAAAAACCTCGAATAGCCAAAACATTACTCAGAAATAAAAACACAGCAGGAGGAATCACACTACCAGACCTGAGAATGTACTATCAATCAAGTGATCAAAACAGTATGGTATTGGCACAAAAACAGAGAAGTAGATGTCTGGAACAGAAGAGAGAACCAAGAGATGTATCCAGCTACTTACCATTATTTGCTATTTGACAAGCCAATTAAAAACATTCAGTGGGGAAAAGATTCCCTATTTAACAAATGGTGCTGTGTGAACTGGCTGGCAACCTGTAGAAGATTGAAACTGGTCCCACACCTTTCACCATTAACTAAGATAGACTCTCACTGGATAAAAGATTTAAACTTAAGACATGAAACTATAAAAATACTTGAAGAAAGTGCAGGGAAAACTCTTGAAGGAATCGGCCTGGGTGAATATTTTATGAGAAGGACTCCCTAGGCAATTGAAGCAGTATCAAAAATATACTACTGGGACCTGATCAAACTAAAAAGCTTCTGCACAGCCAAGAACATAGTAAGTAAAGCAAACAGACAGCCCTCAGAATGGGAGAAAATATTTGCAGGTTATACCTCTGATAAAGGTCTAATAACCAGAATCCACAGAGAACTCAAACGCATTGGCAAGAAAAGAACACGTGATCCCATCTCAGGGTGGGCAAGAGACTTGAAGAGAAACTTCTCTAAAGAAGACAGAGGCATAATCTACAAACACATGAAAAAATATTCTTCATCCTTAATCATCAGAGAAATGCAAATCAAAAGTACTTTGAGATATCACCTAACCCCAGTAAGAGTAGCCCACATAACAAAATCCCAAAACCAGAGATGTTGGTGCGGATGTGGAGAAAAGGGCACACTTCTACACTGCTGGTGGGAATGCACACTAATGTGTTCCTCTGGAAGGATGTTTGGAGCATACTTAGAGACCTAAAAATAGACCTGCCATTCGATCCTGTAATTCCTTTACTAGGTTTATACCCAGAAGACCAAAAGTCACAATATAACAAAGACATCTGTACCAGAATGTTTATTGCAGCCCAATTCATAATTGCTAAGTCATGGAAGAAGCCCAAGTGTCCATCGACCCATGAATGGACTAGCAAATTGTGGTACATGTATACCATGGAATATTATGCAGCCTTAAAGAAAGATGGAGACTTTGCCTCTTTCATGTTTACATGGATGGAGCTGGAACATATTCTTCTTAGCAAAGTATCTCAGGAATGGAAGAAAAAGTATCCAATGTACTCAGGTCTACTATGAAGCTAAATTATAGCTTTCACATGAAGGCTATAACCCAACTATAGCACAAGACTATGGGGAAAGGGCCAAGGAAGGGGAAGGGAGGGAGGAGGTTTTGGTGGAGGGAGGGTAATGGAGTGGGGCCACATCTACGGTGCATCTTAGAATGGGTACACATGAAACTTACTAAATGCAGAATACAAATGCCTACATACAGTAACTATGAAAATGCCATGAAGGCTACGTTGAACAGTTTGATGAGAATATTTCAGATTGTATATGAAACATTGTACCCCTTGATTGCACTAATGTACACAGCTATGATTTAACAATAAAAATAAATTAATTAAAAAGAAAAAAGAAAACAGACGCACGATCTACAAACACATGAAAGAAAAGCTCATCATCTTTAATCATCAGAAAAATGCACATCAAAACTACTTTGAGATATCACCTAACCCCAGTAAGAGTAGCCCACATAACAAAATCCCAAAACCAGAGATATTGGCGTGGAAGTGGAGAAAAGGGCACACTTCTACACTGCTGGTGGGAATGCACACTAATACGTTCCTTCTGCAAGGATTTTGGAGCATACTTAGAGACCTAAAAATAACCTGCCATTTGATCCTATAATTCCTTTACTAGATATATACCCAGAAGACCAAAAATCACAACATAACAAAGACATCTGTACCAGAATGTTTATTACAGCCCAATTCATAATTGCTAAGTCATGGAAGAAGCCCAAGTGCCCATTGACCCACGAATGGATTAGCAAATCATGGTACATGTATACCATGGAATATTATGCAGTCTTAAAGAAAGATGGAGACTTTACCTCTTTTATGTTTACATGAATGGAGCTGGAACATATTCTTCTTAGCGAAGTATCTCAGGAATGGAAGAAAAAGTATCCAATGTACTCAGCCCTACTATGAAGCTAAATTATAGCTTTCATATGAAGGCTATAACCCAACTATAGCACAAGACTATGAGGAAAGGGCCAAGGAAGGGGAAGGGAGGGGGGAGGTTAAGGTGAAGGGAGAGTAATGGGTGGGGCCACACGTATGGTGCATCTTAGAATGGGTATAGGTGAAACTTACTAAAGGCAGAATACAAATGTCTACATACAATAACCAATAACTAAGAAAATGCCATGAAGGCTACGTTGAACAGTTTGATGAGAATATTTTGGATTGTATATGAAACCAGCACATTGTACCCCTTGATTGCACTAATGTACAAGCTAAGATTTAACAATAAAAATAAAATAAAATAAAAATAAAAATTTTAAAAAATGTTTAAAAATCCAATAAAAAATAATATTGACTGTTCATTATTCATGTGACTGACATTGCTAGGAAGCAGGGCCACAGAGATGAGTAACACATGGTCACAATTTAATTAGGGAAGAAGAAATGGAAAGAAGAATGAAAGCTAGTGTACGCTCCAGGGTAAGATGGGAGGAGGTAGTATCAAAAGACTCTGGCCTGGGAGATGCAGAAACTTCAAAAGAAGTTGATAATTGGAACAAGTTCTGAAGAATTCATGGGAATACATGAAGCTAAAAGTAGGCAAAGAGTATGCCAGGAAAGCAAGGATGTGAACTCACGCGCAGTAGCCACATTAAGCAAGGGGTGCTGGGGCGTGTGGGGAAATCAGAGGGAAAAAAAAGAAAGTCAGGCAGTGTCCAGATTGTGGAGATCTTTGCATGACTGAGATGTTCAGCCTTCAATCTATGAACTCTGGAGATCCACCAAAAGCTGATAAAGGTAGAAGTGATGAAGAACGTATGTTGTTTTGGAAAGATGCATTGGAAGGAGTTAGATTCTGGAAATCCAAAAGATCTAAACGACAGTAATGACCAGGGAGGAGAAGAAAAATTAAGTCATTATTATGAACTAAATTGAAATAGGATATCTCTGCTTACTCCCCGTGCCTGGCTGCCTGAATCTAATGTTGAACTTGCTTAAATGCAAGAGGGTCCAAAAAACTTTCACTTAATTTTCTTCCCTGGATAATTCTCAAATGAGAAGTTTTACATTCAAGCAATTCTTTCTGCTTTCCTGAATTTTTATCTACCTCTGGAGCAATCTGTATTAATTAGCTCTACAACCTGTTATTTTCCCATCGCAATTGCTAAAAAGAAAAAAACCTTCTGCCTCCACTATGGTTTCAATTGCCAAAGGAGGACCCTAAGGCTTGGTGTATAAATGGCTGGGGGGGGGGGTGAAGTCCCCTGGTTCTGAGCTCCCAGAGCAGTGCTGTTTCCACATCCCTGAGCTGGATAAATTTGCAAGCTTCATCTTCCCCACCCACTGACATTTACCACCTCAGGCAGTTTCTGGAAAGCCAAATTGTGTTCCTGTCCTATTGGCATACAATCCATTCCAAGTGACCTGCTGCCAAAGAGTTTAGAGATCTTTGGGGAGGAATTTTTACAGGGTTATTGTTTTTAGAACAAATGTTCTCTTTTGTTTCTTTTTTCTCACTTGTACTTTGGAGGAGAACTCAGCTCTCACTTTGATGGTGAGCTATCACCATCAGCTAAACACCCACCCCAGAGGGCTCTCGTCAAGTCTTTTATGAACAACACTGTCAATCATTTCAGATCACTCCACAAGACGGCTAAGAAGTTCTTATGCAACAATGGAGATTTATCTTCTGTAGCTCAGCTGTGTCTACACAGGCTAACTTACTAAGAAAGAAAAATTGGGTTTAAGTATTATACAGACTATTTTAACAGCAAATGAGTTACGAGTTTGAGGTCAAAATTCAGCTGATTATTTGCAAAGCCAACTAGCACTTCTCTCCTTCCCAATATTCTGCCTTGGGTCAGCTCTGTATGGCTGTCACTAACGTACCACAGTCAGAAGAAATCAAAAAAGGATGATTCTGTCCAACACTTCCATTTTTCTTTCAGAAAAAATATCAGTATCTGTGAGTTCTTCTTTATACAATATTAAATACAGTAACCTCCATAGTTGACCACCTCCCTACATTGAACCCCCTCTTCAAATTGACCTAATTTTCATAGCCCAGAAATGCACCACACGTACATATCAGTGTAGTGGGCCTAGTTCCTTATGTTGATCACCTCTGTATGTTGACCAGTGACTTACTGTCCCTTGGATGTTCTACTGTCCCCAAAGCTTCTATAGACAGACCCAGAACAAACATCTAAAGGAATCCCCTTTATAATCACTCACACTTGCATATGAAAAATGAAACACAACTTTAGCCTAGGATGAAGGAGGGAAGGGGCGGGAGACTGGAGGGAAAGGGATGGGAGGGATAGTAGGGGGACCACGCCTATAGAGCACATTGCAAGTACAAGTTGGATCTATCATGTGTAGAACACAAATGTCCTAATGCTATAATTGAGTAAATGAGGTAAAAGCTATGTTGATTACTATGATGTAAGCACTCCAATTTGTACAAATAATCAACACATTGAAAATGGCATAAATGTATTTATGATCTATGTACAAAAGACTTAATAAAAAATAAATAATAAATAAAATAAAACATTTGTGCAAAAAGGTGTGCATCATACACAGAAAAAAAATACTACTAATAAAATAAAAATAAAAGAATCCCCTGAAGATACAAATGAGGTCACTAAAACCCAGCCAAGTGAAGTGGCTTATGGAAAGTCACACTGGAGGTTTGTGGCAGAGCTTGAACTCGACCCAGCTGTCCAGGTCCTTCATTAAAACTCTTTGGCCACACTTCTTTACAGGTAAAGTTCTCTTCCTTCCAAGTATCTTAGCAGAAAAAAACAAAAACAATTATGCTATAAATGTAAGACTTGCCTGAACAATCCCACCCACCCGTGATGATATCCCAGTTAGTAAACAATCATGAGCGCGTTGCGGTGTTGCTTTACCTGTTCACACAGCCAGCAAGCACTTGTCAGGTATTTATCACGCACCCCACATGAGGCCAGGCATTGAGCTAACACTGAGATAACACAAGCCAGACTTTTAAAAGCTTCACAGTCCAGACAGCAGAACACACTAAAAATAACAGATAATATGGTCTAAACCTGGAATGTGACAAGTTCTGGACTATAGAGGAAAGAAGGCTTAAAAGTGAAGGAGACAATTTCGGATTCTGACCAGTAGCTAGAAGTTTTGAGAAAGGCACTTTAGGCAAAGAGTGGGAGGAACACACACAGGAAGCTGTGGAGATGCAGGCAGAGAATGGGGTAGGCGCTAGTGTTCTTGAGAAAAGTAGGCAGAGCCTGTTTTCTGCCACCCCTAACTAAGTTTAATGTTTTCCAAGGGCAGATACAAGGTTAGTCGGATTTTGGTGGGGGAGGGGGTTGTTTTGTTTTGTTTTGTTTTTGTAGAGACAGAGTCTCACTGTACCGCCCTCCGGTAGCGTGCCATGAGGTCACACGGCTCACAACAACCTCTAACTCTTGGGCTTACGCGATTCTCTTGCCTCAGCCTCCCAAGCAGCTGGGACTACAGGCGCCCGCCACAACACCCAGCTATTTTTTTGTTGTTGTTGTTGTTGCAGTTTGGCCGGGGCGGGGTTTGATCCTGCCACCCTCGGCATATGGGACCGGCGCCCTACTCACTGAGCCACAGGTGCCGCCCTTTTTTGTTTTGGGGGGTTTTTTGAGACAGAGTCTCACTCTGTTGCCCAGGCTAGAGTGCTGTGCTAGCTCACAGCAACCTCAGACCCCTGGATCCAAGCGATCCTCCTGCCTCAGCCTCCTGAGTAGCTGGAACTACAGGTGCCGATCATAGCGCCTTGCCTGAGTCAGTTTTTGATTTTTAGTAGAGTTGGGTCTCACTCTTGCTCAGGCTGGTCTCAAACTCCTGAGCTTAAGTGATCCCCCAGCCTCAGCCTCCCAGAGTACTAGGACTCCAAGCGTGAGCACCTCGCCCATCCAGATACAGGTTTTCAAACCCGAGTTCCCAACACCCGGGATCTGTTGAAGGCTGGCCTGTTTTTCTGACTAAAATATAATCTACAGGAGAAAGTTCCTGCTCAGGGGCGCCCTCTCTTGACAAGTGGTCACAGACAGCGTTTCTCTCCAAGCAGGGAAAATTGTATTTCTGATTAGAATTGCCTACAGCTGCATCTTCATGCAAACCTAGAAAGAAAACACAATTTCCCTGACAGGTTACTTTAGTTGACAACAAGAGTAGATGAGGGAGAAAGAGTCACAGGCTGAGAAAAACCAGATGCTGCCAGCCTGGTGACCTGTCAGCCTTTGGGCCTCTGTTTACAAAAACTAGTGGATTCCACCAATCTCCGTCCCTCCTTTCTCTGACGTTCCCTGACTTCTAGAAACGATGGCTCATTGTATCTTGGCTGAATGTTAAATGCTTGGTACTTTGACCATATTCTCAGAATTAATGGCTCGGTAGAAACCAGAGAATCCTCAACAGGAGAGAAATATTGTTTCTGGCTGTGGTAACTTTAGTCTCTGAATTTTCCACGGCAGCCAGAGATTACTGGCTCAAAAAAAAGTTCCCTTTCTTTTCACGTTTTTAGCAATAAAAAAGCGCATTTGAAGGTGGTTAGTCATCTGAGTACCCACAGCAGACTCCCAGTCTGCTCCCACCACCTTCTAAAGGACACATCAGCCAGAGACCATCCAAAAGGCCCTTTTTTGAGTGCATTATGGAATTTGGGGGATATCTCCTTCCCAAGTGATTTTATTTTTCAGTCTTTCAATAAAATGAGCTTCATGAGGGTTCACAGCTGAGAAGAGTAGAGAGGTGACCCCCTGAGCTTGGTGGCGTCTTGGGATTTAGAAGTTCCCCACAGATGGTTCCAGCAAGTTCATTATTACGCGGAAAACAGTTTCTGGAAATGGGAAGGAGACGGAGTGTGGGGAGCGGGAAGAAATGAGCCAGAGGCAAACTGACCGGCCACGTGGGAAAAAACTAGTTTACTTTTTCAGTTGTTGCCCAAAGAATATCACTGGTGACATAAAGAAGTGGAAAATGAGAAAACTTCATTATCGTCCAAAAGCCATTAACGTCCATTTCCTGCCCCGGATGGGAAGGAAAATTGGACCCCAAACCTCAATTTACACGGGGCTGTGGTCTCCTGCTGCCCTCTACTGGTGGGGAGGAAGAGTGCAGCCGCCTGGCCCGCGTCACTGCGGGCAAACTGCCTAGCCTCCCCAGGGCTTCTTTACCCTCTTCTGTGTACGGAGGGTGCAAAAAACATGCATACGCATTTTAAGAAAGAAAAAAAACTGTATTAAGATTGCAATACTCAAATCAAGTTTGACTTCTGCGATTAAAAGAGATACCAGATACAATATACAACAAACATCAGTATGTACTATTACAATTTTAATAGTTTTTCCTTTTTTTATTTTTTTAGAGACAGAGTCTCACTTTGTCGCCCTCAGTAGAGTGCTGTAGCGTCACAGCTCAGAGCAACCTCCAGCTCTTGGACTTAAGCGATTCTCTTGCCTCGGCCTCCCAAGTAGCTGGGACTCAGGCACCCGCCACAACACCGGGCTATTTTTGTATTGCGGTTTGGCCTGGGCTGGGTTTGCTGGGTTTGAACCCACCACCCTGGGTATATGGGGCCGGCGCCCTACTCACTGAGCTACAGGCACCACCCAGTTTTTTCCTTTCTTAAAATGTGTGTGTATATATATATATATATATATTTGGCACCCTCTGTATAAAATGGGGATAATAACAATACTACTTTTTCAGTAATGTTGTAAGGATTTAGTGAGGTAATGTATACAACACCTTCAACATGGCATTAGCCATCATAACCACATTTATTCTTGCTTTCTAGTTTTACTGTTCTTTTTTTCTAAACCAAAACATATCAATAAAACTCTATTGTATTTGTATTATGTTCAAAGTATCATATGTAGTAGATGATTTATCTCTATCCTATTCTTAGTGAATTAAATCTGTTTAGAAGAGGAAATACAAACCTGGTGAAAAGTTAAAAAGATACATATATATATATAAATAGATAGACTGAGCCATCAAAAGAAGAGTTTTAATAAGGAAGTACCTTATTAATTCTTTTATTTATGGAGACATAGTCTCTGTGTGATGCTCAGGTTAGGGAGCAGGGGCGTCATCATAACTCACTACAACCTCAACCTCCTGGGTTCAAGTCATCCTCCTGCCTCAGCCTCCTGAGAAGCTAGGACTACAGGTGCACAGATAATTTTTCTATTTTTTGTAGAGAGGGGGTCTTGGTCTTGCTCTTTTTCAGGATGGTCTCAAATTCCTGACTCCCTCCCACCTTAGTCGTTCAAAGTGCTAGGATCATAAGCCTGAGTCACCATGCCAGGCCTTAATGCTTTAATTAGTTGTGCATACAACGAAATTTTCAGAGGAGAGAGGTAATGTAAAACTTTACGGAGAAGATAGGATTTGGACTTGGCCTTGATGAGGGGATTCTAGGTATGGAGAATAGGTAAGGATGAGTACAGAAGGCATAGGGAACTAGAATGACAATTGATCCATCAATCGATCAGTGAGGCAAGTCCCTGCTGAGGACAGTCAAGGAAAAACTGAGAGACCAGGGATGATAGTTTTTCTAGACATACATCAGTAGTAAAAAATAAAGCTGAAAGGTAGGTTGGTGCTAATGGAAAACTAAGCTAAGAACTAGGAGCAGAAAAAACATTTGGTTGGCGGGGGAAAATATATAAAAGGAGGTGGAATGTAGGAGTGGAAAGCACAGGCTCTCGCACCACTGCTTATGCTCAAACAAATGTTAGCTCTACCATGAAATAAAACTTAAGACCTTGAGTGACTTTCTCAACCTCTCTGTGCCTCAGTTTTATCCTCTGTAAAGTGGGTTGATAATGTTACAAAGAGTTCTCGTGTAGGTTAGTTGGCTCAATGCCTGTTCAGCAGTTAGAAGAGAACGTCACTTGTAGCAAGTGCTCAGTCTGTTAGTTCTCGGGATGATGATGTTAATGGTCACCTGGCCCCCACGTGGTCGTTTGGTACTTCAGGATGGAAGTCTATCTCGTGGCACATAATTGCTATTAGTAATAGGAATTCTTAATGATAATGCACTTATCTTTCTTAGTGATAATGAAATTCCTAAAACCACTGGACCCTTAGAAATGTTACCAAAAAAACTTTAGACAGAGTAATTTAACAGAATTTAATACAGCAAAGAAAGAATTGTGTCTCAGGGAGTCCCCCCAACCAGAATAGGGTTAGAGAGACTCTGTTGTGTGGTCAGAGAGGATTTGTGGAAAGAAAAAGAAAAATGATGTCCAGAAAACAGAAGTGAGGTACAGAAATAGCTGGATTGGTTACAGGTGGGTGTTTATCTTATTTGAACACAATTTGAAGAATTGGCCCCCTGTGATTGGTGAAAATTCAGTGACGGATACAAGACTCCGTTGCATGTCAGGCGTGCTAGCTCACGCCTATAATCCCAGCACTCTGGGAGGCCGAGGCTAGAGGATCCCTTGAGCTCAGGAATTCCAGACCATCCTGAGCACCTGTCTCTACTAAAAACAGAAAAACTAGCCAGGCGTTGTGGCAGGCACCTGTAATCCCAGTTACTCGGGAGGGTGAGGCAAAAGGATTTCTTCAGCCCAAGAGTTTGAAGTTGCTGTGAGCTGTGACTCCACAGACTCTATCCAGGGTGAGAGTGAGACTGTGTCTCAAAGCAAACAAACAAAGACCATGTTGCTGTATGTTTACCTGTCTAGTCAGGTAACAGTTCACCATACATGGAGAAACTTTTAGCCTGAATTTAAAACGTTTGAAGAGGCAGCTTTAGGCTAAACTTAACAGAAATCTTTAGTGACCTTGTTTCCCACTTGGCTTCATGCAAGTAGACCCAGGCACCTTGAAAGCTGCACTAAAAACATTGCTTTTCTCTAAAGCTAGGTGTATTAGCCTGCTTTGGCTGCCACAGCAAAATATCAGAGATTGTGTGGATTAAACAACAGAAATTTATTTTCTCACAGCTGTGAAGGTTCCGGAAAATCCAAGGTCAAGGTGTCTGCAGGTGGAGTGCAGATGACCCCCTTCTCATTGTGTATGCCCTAATTCCTTCTCTTACAGAGACACCAGTCAGATTGGGTTTCAGCCCACCCGAATGGCCTCATTTTAATCTACCTTTGAGGCCCTATCTCCAAATACAGTCACATACTGAGGTACCCGCAGTTAAGACTTCAACATATGAATTCTGAACACAATTCAGCCCATAGCATTAGGCTAGACCTTTTCCCCACAGTGTGCTATCTTCTCTATTCCCCTGTCAAGAAGAGCTCTTTTTATCACTATTATTTCCTAATAAACAATTTGAGACTTTAATCAGGAAAGGAAGGAGGCATACCGTGAATGGCTCATTCATATCCATTCCTCAAACACGCATCCAACGCTTACAGTGTGTCCCGCTGGGGGCCGTGAGCCAGGACATGGCAGTGAGGAAAACAAGCTTCCTGCCCTGATGGAACTGCCTGTCCAGGGGGGAGTCATTCCACAAACGACACGCCTGGCAACTCTAGGGTAGTTCAGGTGGGGACAGGCACTGTGGAGAGTAATCAGGCAGAATAATGGAGAACAGGAGTGCCCTGGGCAGGGCGGGAGAGGGTGTAGTGTTTTATTAGGGATGATGGTGGAGAGCCTCTCTCCTAAGCACTGACCCAGAGGAAGCAGGGAACAAGCTAGCCAGACCATGGGAGCAAGAACACCCCGGGCAGACAGAACAGGAAGCACTAAGGGGGGTCTTAGCGGGTCTAAGAAACACAGACGCAGCTGGAGTAGAATATGAGGCCTGCCATGCACGGAAACGAGAGGAGAGGGGCAGGTCCACAGGTCTGCACAGTGCCTTGCTGTCCTGTACGAATGCTGGCTTTTACTGGAGTGAACTGGAGAGCTCATTAGGTTTTGAGTGAAGGAATTAACATGGTCAGTCATCCCCAGTCTTTCTGGGACTAAGGAGAGGTTTCATGGAAGACAATTTGTCCACAGACCAGGGGCGAGTGGTTTGGGGGTCATTGAAGTGCATTACATCTCCACTTGGATCATCAGGCATTATATTCTCCCGAGAAGCACGCTACGTAGATGCCTCATGTGTGCACAGCCTATAGTAGGGTTTGGGCTCTTCTATGAATCTAATGCCATGTCTGAGCTGACAGGAGCTGGAGCTCAGGCTGGGAAGTGAGCAATGGAGCACTGCTGTAAATAGAGACGAAGCTTGGCTGACTCGTCTGCTCTTCACCTCCTGCTGTGAGTCCACAGCCTGGGGACTGGGGGTGGCAGGTCTTATGTCTTTAAAGTTTTACTCATTTGCAGAGATTATTCATTTTGCAGGTAAATAAAGTTCTGCTTATATCATCTTGTTGAGAATAGACTGTGGGAGGGGCACTGGGGAAATCTGAGCAGGTGTCCTACTTGCCACAGTCAAGGCAGGAGGCAACATGGCTGGGCACAAAACTGAGGCAATGAAGACAGTAAGAAAAGTTTGCATTCTCAGGAGGTTTTGAATGTAGAGCCACCAGCATTTTCTGTGGGTCCATATGGTGCCCATTCCTCCCCATGAGTCGCTTTCAGCATCTTGACAATTAGCACTGTCAAAGTTCCATTGCATCTGAGCATTCTGCATAGCATGAAGCCAAATATACATCTGAAACTCATGCACATCCTCCCAAGTCCAATCTCCGCATGAAAATAAATGAACACTGACATTACATAAACCCTGTGGAGGGAACTGGAGAAAGATGAAGTAGGCATCTTTATTCATCTATACCCTAATCACAGGTTATAAAAAGTCCAAAGCCAAAAGGAAGGCAGAATGTCTCCAGATGGTATGATATTCAGATAAGGAAATACGGAATGTCATCACGGGTGTGAAACATTTCTAACCAGAAAAGGGAACAAGAGGAGAAGAAAGGAAAGCAGACCAGGGCAGCAATCAAATTTGCTGTCCCTAAAACTGGGTGACTAGAATGATGCAATTATTTTTTGGTAAGAGTTCTTACTGATACTTTCAAAGGAAAGCTACAAAATTGTCTTCTCTCTAATTGCTGAAGTTAAGAACTGGGGTTGTTTCCATTTTTCTTATTTAAGATGAAGAGTTTAACTTCTCTCTGTTCATCTTTTTCTTCCCTGGTTTTTGTTCATACATGTTGAGATTTTAGGTCAAGATCATTTTTATTAAGTAAAAGTATTATTATATCTAGTGTGACAGGTATCCCCTTATCTTCAGTTTCACTTTCCACAGTTTCAGTTACCTGCAGTCAACCACAGTCTGAAAACATTAAGTGGAAAATTCCAGAAATAAATACATTATAACTTTTAAAATTGTGTGCTGTTCTGGGCATTGTCATGAAATTGCACGTCCAGCTCCATCCCACCCGGGAGATGAATGATCCCCTGTCCAGCAGATCCACGCTGTACATGGCACCTGCCCACTTATCACTTAGTACCTGGCTAAGTTGTCAGATTTCCCACCACAGTATCATGATGTGTGGATTTTTCTTAATAATGGCCCCAAAGGGCAAAAGTAGTGATGCTGGCAATTCAGATATGCCAAAGTGGAGCCATGAAGGGCTTCCTTTATGTTAAAATGTGAAAGTTCTCAACTTCATAAGGAAAGAAAGGCTGGGCACGCTGGCTCAACCTGTAATCCTGGTACCCTGGGAGGCTGAGGTGGGAGGATTCCTTGACTTTAAGAATTCAAGACCAGCCTAAGTAAGAGTGAGACCCCATCTCTACAAAAAATAGAAAAATTAGCTGGGCATTGTGGTGAGCATCTTTAGTACCAGCTACTCAAGAGGCTGAGGCAGGAGGATCACTTGGATAGGAGTTTGAGGTTGCTGTGAGATAGGCTAATGCCAAGGCACTCTAGCCCAGGCAAGAGAGTGAGACTCTGTCTCAAAAAAAAGAGAAAAACTCATATGCTGAGGTTGCTGAGATATATAGTAAGAATAAATTTTCTATCTGCGAAATTGTGAAAAAAGAAGAAGTTCGTGCACAGTACATACAAAGCTCAGTATTGCCCATATTTTCAGGCATCCAATGGAAGCTTTGAATGTCACCCCCTCAGATAAGGGGGTACCACTGTATTAGTATCATCTTTACTGAAAACTGACCATCTCTAAGGACACTGGCTCCACACCAGCCATATCAAACAAAAGCTGATTTTTTTCTTCCATATCCCTGGAAAGTGGCCTTTCCAGAAGATATCTACATCCTAATTCCTGGAACCTATGAATGTTACCTTTATAGCAATTTTTGCAGGTGTAATTAGATTTAAGACTCCTGTGATGGGGGGATTATACTACATTATCTGGGTGGGCTCAAATGTAATCACGTGTCCTTTTAAGGGGGGAAACAAAGGGAGATTTTACACAGGGAGGAGAAGGCAGTGTGAAGACAGAAGAGCTCTGAAGATGCTGAAGGTCAAAGCGATGTGACCACAGGCCAAGGAATGCCAGCAGCCCTCAGAAGGTGGAAACAGCCAGGAGGAGATTCCACCCCAGGACCCCTGGAAGGAGCATAGCCTTGCCAGCACCTTGGTTTGGGCCCAGTAGTACTACTTTTGGACTCTGACCTCTAGAACTGTGAGAGAATACATTTCTGTTGTTTTAAACCACAAAGTCTGTGACTGTGGTCACAGGAAACTAATACGCCCACATACTTCAGGGCCTGCAGTGTAAGGAGGTGATTCATTACCCCAAATGCTACTTCTCAACACTTTTTCCTCCTTCTCCATCAAAGTCCTGAGCTGGTTTGCTTCTGCTCATGAAGAGCACGTCATCAGACTTAACCACTAAACAAAATTTCCTGATTGATGCTCTCTCATCCAGGGCTTGAGTGCTCAGCTCACTGGATGCTCTTTCTTCTTATCCTTCTTGACCATTTAAACAACATTCTGCCTTGCAGATATTTTACTATCTCAACTCCAAAAATACACTTTTCCCTCTCCTTCAGTCACGCACTTACATGGTCCTCCCTAAATCTTGTCCTTTCCAATAACTTCAAAATCTCAATTCTGGTCATGCCCCCTTTGAAGCACCACCTCTCACTCTCTGTTCCAACTCTCTCTGCACCACATGGAGACCTCCCTTGCACTGATTCCCATTTGTCACAATCTCCAGCCACACCCACACAAACCACATGCCCTCACATCCCGCCTCACCCAATTTAAAGGCTTTGACCTGGGATCAGAGCCATTGTTTTCATCCTAGATATCATTCTCCTAGCACCCTTTGCCCCCACCCTCTGTTTTGTTCACTTGATTAAACCTCCAAACTGCTTAACCAAACTATCTGCCTACTTTGAGCTAAACATCTCATTTTAAATTCCTGACAACCCATCTCCAAGGGTAATTAATTCTGCCCTGCCCAGCAATCCTACCCTGCTTCTATAAAACAGTTATCTTCTCTTTCCTCCAAAAAACTACAGTAGAACCTCTGTAAGCTGACCACTCAAGGGACTGCAACAAACTGGTCAACATACAGAGGTGATCAACAGATAGGCCTACTGTACTGATACGTGGTGTCTGTCTGGTCTATGAAAATTAGGTCAACTTAACCAGGTGGTCAGTGTAGGAAGGTGGTCAGCTGTGAAGGTCCTCCTGTATTTTAAAACTTCTCTTTTTAAATATATCACACATTTTTCCCACTCAATTTCTACTAATGACCTTAGTGGAAACAAAGGACCCTCTGGAACCACCAACCTCATCTTCCCACCACCAAAGCTATTTTAAACTCTCTTAGGTTTTGTCTCTCGGTGCAATAGAAGAGCTCTTCCTGCCCCTTGTTGTGACCCATCTTTCCATGTTTTGTTTTGTTTTGTTTTGAGACAGAGTCTCAAGCTGTCCCCCTCAGTAGAGAGCAGTGGCATGACAGCTCACAACAACCTCAAACTCTTGGGCTTACGCTATTCTCTTGCCTCAGCCTCCCAAGTAGCTGAGACTACAGGCGCCTGCCACAACACCCGGCTATTTTTTGGTTGTAATTGTCATTGTTTGCCGGACCCAGGCTGGATTTGAACTTGCCAGCTCCGGTGTACATGGCTGGCACCCTAGCCACTGAGCTACAGGCGCTGAGCCCCATCTTTCCATGTTTACCCTGGATCTCATCCCTGCTCAAAGAACTTTCTTCTACAATTGTTCTTTTCTCTCTTGTATTATCAATTTCCCTTTCACCACTGGATTGTTCCCATGGGCTCATATAACACTTAAATTATCACTCACCTAAAAACAAAAACAAAACAAAACAAAACCTCTTTCACTCTCACCCTGCCCTCCAGCTATGTCCCATGGCTCTGCAATCTTTCATAGCCAAACTCCTCAAAATTTTCTTTATTTACTGTCTCTCCCTTCTTACCTTCTGTTCATTTCTCAACCAACTTTTTAGGAGTTCTTTCCTCATATTGCCCTTTTCTACAAAAATTCCTTTAGTTTTTAGCAAGGTCTCAAAATGAACACTCAATTCTGTATTCTCATATGACTCGATCGATTTGCAGCTTTTAACCTTGTTGGCCACTTCCTTTGTTAAACCCATTGCTGTGGTTTGAACGTGTCCCCCTGGGCTACAAGTGTTGGAAACTTAAGTCCCTGGCAACAGTGTTGAGAGGCGGGTCCTTTAAGGGGTAATTGCATCATGAGGGCTGTGAATGGATTAATGCTGTCATGGTGGCAGGGGCTTATTATCTCAGGGGTTGGGTTCCTGACCAAAAGAGGAGCAGCCTTCTCTCCCACATGTTTATTCTCTTGCCCTTCTACCTCCTGCCAGGGAATGACTCACAAGATCCTCACCAGAAGCTGGTCCCTCAGGCTTGGACTTCCCAGCCTCCAGAACCACAAGCCAAATAAATTCTGTTCTGCATAAATTCTCTTGTGTATTCCATGACAGCAGCACAAAATGGATGGAGACACCCACTTTTCCCTGGATTTCCCTGATGCCATGTTCTGCTCCTCTCCTCTCACCTCCCTGACCACTTCTCCTGCTCATTGGCTGGATCCTTCTCCTCTGTGCAGCGTGGGAATGTTGAAATGCTCTAAGCCCTGTTCTTATTCCTCTTCTCTTCCCTATCTACACTTTCTTCCAGTGTCATCTCACCCAGTTCCATAACCGTAAACACTCCCCTGTTATTGGAAGCTCTAAAATGTATTTGCAACACTGACTTTTCCACTAAGATCTAGACTCAGCTATCCAATCATCTTCCCAGCATCTCAAATTTAACTGTAAGGAGAACTTCTGATTCACCCCCCAACCCCCCGCCAATCTGCTTTCCCTCAGTCATCCACATCACTAAGTGATACCCCCATATACCCATGGTAAAAAGAACCTTGACCCTTTGCAAGCAGACACCTCTAACGCTTTTAGCTCAGTCTCAGCTCAGTGACTGCAGAGCGCTGGGCTGTTTTCCCTGCACCATCTCAGCACGCCTTTGGTGGTGAGGTGGCCTTGGTTTGTCCAGTTAGCCACATTCCTCAGATGTTGTTCTCCAGTGCCCCAGCATAGTACTGCTCAGCGTCACACAGGGCTTGGGACTTCCCCAAGAACCTGACAGTCTTCCAGCAATACACTATGGTATCAGAGCCCAACCCTGATTCTGGTGGTTCTATAGCCCTTCCCTTCTTAGGTGGATGTGGAGGACGAGGAAGGCCTTCTTGGAGACACAGTAACATCTAAGCCCTTGTTCCCTCCCCTTGGAATTCCCTTTTCAGCTCTTACTGTTGAGAGTAAGAAGGCCACTCACATCCTTCACTCTCTCTTCAATATATATTTTAGCCTATTATATAAACTTTGTGCTTCTGTCTCTTAATACACAGAGCTATTATTTTAGAATTCTAAAAATGGCCTTTGTGCTTTCCACAATGCCTGTCTCTAAGTCTGTGGACATCAGTATTAATCTACAGACGTCTACAAAGGAGTTCAAGAATGACAAATTTGACTTTTCCAGACTGTATCTTTCCTGAGAGTCAGCACCCTTAGAAATTCTAGATGATGAAGGAGAAGAGAAATGGGCTCAAATAATGCTTGGGAAGGAGAAGCAATGCCTCAACATTTTAAAAATGTAATCTCTTGCAATATTGTTTTTCGTCGTTTTCATATTGTTTTCTGTCCCTTCTGAGGAATTTTACTGGAAAGATATAAAAGGCGACATCAGGGACTTCTAGCCAGGCGCTATTTTAAACTGAGGGTCTTTATTTTTTATGGAAGTAATTTGTCCATACAGTAATTTTCATCTTGTGCATTTTCTTCATGGAAACATGCGTAAGAAGAAGGAGCTAGGAACCAAGCTCAGGTCTATAAAGGGCAGGTGCCAAAAGAACCTAAAAGAGGTTCCTAAAAGAAGACCCAAAAGACCTAATGGATGGGTATTTCATGGGTTGTCAATTACATACACACTTACTTAGAGTATCATTGCCAATTTTGACTGATGTCCTGGAACACCCATCATAGTTTGCTCCAAACTATTCTGGTTTTATCTCCACTTCCATGGCAGACACACATACTAGTTTCCCAGCACTGCTGTAACAAAATACCACAGAGAGATCTCTGTCTCTGCCTCCCACGCCGTCTCCTCTGTGTGTCTCTGTGTCTTTACATGGCCCACTGTAAGCAGGACATCAATCCTTATGAAGGACACCAGTTATTGGATTTAGGGCCCATCCTTATCCAGAATAACCTCATCTTAACTAATTACATCTGTAAAGATCCTACTTCCAAATAAGACTGTACATTCTGAGGTTCCAAGTGCATATGAAATTGGGGGCAACAATATTCCACTCAGCATAAGAGGAAAGAAAATTTTGAAGTTGTTCTGTGACAAAACATGACACTATTTCTACAGAGACTCCTGGATGCCTGATTACAACTGGTGGGCTGACTTTTACATCTAAAGCTACTAAAACCTGGGGTGGGCGTGGTGGCTCATGCCTCTAATCCTAACACTCTGGGAGAGCTCACAGGTTCAAGGCCAGCCTAAGCCAGAGCAAGACCTCATCTCTAAAAAATAGCTGGGCGTTGTGGCAGGCACCTGTAGTCCCAGCTACTGGGGAGGCTGAGGCAAGAGAATCACTTGAGCCCAACAATTTGAGGTTGCTGTGAGCTAAGATGCCACAGCACTCTACTGAGGGTGACAAAAATGAGACTCTGTCTTAAATAAATAAAGAAAGTTATGAAAACTAATGCTGCAATAAGACTTTTGGCATAAGCTGAGCTCAGTGGCTCACAGCTGTAATCCTAGCACTCTAGAACGCTGAGGCGGGGGGATTACCTGAGCTCAGGTGTTTGGGACCAGCCTGAACAAGAGAGACCTAAAAATAGCTGGGTTTTGTGCCAGGCACCTGTAGTCCCAGCTACTTGGGAGGCTGAGGCAAGAAGATTGCTTGAGCCCAAGAGTTTGAGGTTGCTGTGAGCTGTGACACCACCTCCCTGGCACTCTATCAAGGAGATAAAGCAAGACTCTGTCTCAAAAAAAAAAAACAAAAAAGACTTTTAGGATTGGGGTATACTGTATTTTATTAAAGAAGCAAGGAACTCTGTGATACCTAGAGAAAAATTCTATTCAAAAACAGTTAAAATACAAATATATTGTGATGTTTTAGGTAATAAACTGTGATTACCTAGAAATGTGTTTATATGAAGCACATATTTATCTGGTATTATTACGCAGTGTTCCAGGACATCAGTCATAATGGACAATGATACTCTAAGTAAGTGTGTATATAATTGACAACCCATGGAATACCCATGCAATGAGTTTTGAATGCCCCATAGCATAGGGTGTTCCATACTAATATTTGATTTCTATTTCAGGCTGTAGAAAATAACAGATGGAAGGGTGAAAAGGAAAGAGGGAATGAGAAGGAGCTCATTAGAATTCTATTGCTTCTCTGAGCTTCACTGGAGGTTGATAATTCCTCTTTCCATCTGAGCTCTCTAAGGTTGGGCATATAGTGCAATTTCGGTGTATGTAACATCCTCAACCTCCAAAGTACCTCGCACCCTGCATGGTAAGTGCACAATTCGTGTTTGTAATAAAAGAAGGAATTGGGTTCGGCACCCATAGTTCAGTTGTTAGGGTGCCAGCCACATACACTGAGCGAGGCTGGCGGGTTCAAGCCCAGCCCGAACCTGCTAAAACAACAATAACAACTGCAGCCAAAAAACAGCCATGCGTTGAGGTAGGCACCTGTAATCCCAGCTACTTGGGAGGCTGAGGCAAGAGAATCGCTTTGGCACTCTACTGATGGCAACAAAGTGAAACTTTGTCTCAAAAAAAGAAGAAGAAGAAGGAGTTGGTATGTACTGACTACTGCAGTTCATTGTTGTTATTGCCAGGGTCACCTTGTCCTGCTGACAGGTGATGGCCATCCCAATATGCCCATTGCCGGTTTCTTGTTTTCTTTTTTTTAAGCAGCCCATGCTTTTGGCCACTAGATGGCACAAGAGGAAAGTTCCTTAAAGATTCCTTAAAGATTGGCAAAAGTAGGAAAGATGGGTGAGGTTGGCTGCAATGTGAATAAAGCAATCATCCAGGGTTAATTAAAGCACACAAGCAGCCAGCATTCACAGAAGACATTGCAGGAGCGCAAAACCTTCATGAGACTCAACTCAAAATGAACTTGCAGCCCGGGTCAATACAGAGACAAATAACTCTGCAAATAGTAATAAGATACTGGAATCAAAAACAATAGCCTTGAATAAAACACTGTGGGACACCACAGATACCAGCAGAGCTGGGGCAGCCCAAGAAGAGAGGCCAGATGGGATCAACCACTACACTGAGGGGTTATCACCATCGCATGGAAAAGCCTAGATCTCAAGCGAAAGATCCACTCAATACGGCAGACTTGTTGCACATATTTCAGTTTAATATAGACTAAACTAAACTATATGTCATGCTTCTTTCAGAGTCAATTTCGTGTCATCTATTTAAAATCAACAACCAATTACTCCCTTTATTATTGTTACATGGAAGCATTGGGCTATATAGATTCAATTTACTATAGAAGTCAGGAATTGAGGGGCCAGGCACAGTGGCTCACACCTATAATCCCAGCACTCCTGGAGGCCAAGGCAGGTGAATTGCTTGAGCTCAGGAGTTGGAGACCAGCCTGAGCAAGAGCAAAACCCCATCTCTAAGAAATAGCCAGGTGTTGTGGCAGGTGCCTGTAGTCCCAGTTACTTGGGAGGCTGATGCAAGAGAATCACTTGAGCCCAAGAGTTTGAGGTTGCTGTGAGCTAAGATGCCACAGCTCTCTACCGAGAGTGACAAAATGAAATTCTGTCTCAAAAGCAAAAGAAGTCAGGAATCTAGAGTGCAAAGGGGGCAAAAGAAAGTCATCATCTGGTGCTGGAAGCCTTGCTTCAGTCTGGTGCATTGCTTGTGACTTATAGACACAGCAGACAACTCATCCTTTGCTGTGTCATTCCGTGCTTACAGAGAAACTTCCCAATTATAAACGGTCTTTTCCCATACATCTGCCTCTAGGAGGAAACAATTACATCCTCTTAAGCATAAGCATTTCCAACTTTGTGACAATTTGTATTTTTCACAGTAGTTTATTGGTATTCTGTTTTTAGTATCAGTGTCCTATGAGCTTGGTAAATGTGAATTACAACCAGGAAAAGGACTTCCTCTTAACAAAATCAATTCTCTGAAATCTGTTAGAAGCTTGGACAGCGTTGAGTCCTGCATTGAATCATTAAATGCTTCCTGTGCTTATTTCTTGGCCAATGACCAAAGCCCTGCTGACCACATAGTGACCCCTTTCTTTCATACTTCTATTATTGTAGATTCCTTGTCTCTAGCCCCAAATATTCTAACTCAATAGATCTAGAATTCATTTAGGCATCTATATTCATAAGAAGCCCAGTTGATTCTAATGAGGTTGGTTATAAATCTATGGTGTTGGATAACCATTCATCTTCTTGAGCGTAATTCCACTCAAGAATTCTACTCAAGAATGTAGTCCAGGACCACAGAATCATGGAATACATGTGTATTATTTGGAAAAAGATCTCCATATGAATAACAACCGCCTCCAACAGTGTCCCCAAATCCTCAGGATCCCATGGAAGCAGAGGCATAAAGTAGCCAGGTAGGAGACTGCTAGCCCATTAAAGCTTAACAACAGTGAGAAATCAGCAGACCTCTGGCCGTTGACCAGCAGCACCAGAACAGTCCCGTTTGCTATTGTAGAAATGGCTACTGATGTGGCGTCAGGCTGGAAATGCATCTATGAGACCAAATCCAAATACGTAATTTGTGGGGCCCAGTGAAAAATTTACAAATAAAGAATTTCAAGATAGCAAAAGCAGAGAATTAAACCAAGCATGGGGCCCTTCTGAGCAGGGGAACTTTGTGCAACTGCACAGGTCATATACCCATAAAGTTGGCCCCATAGAGGAATATTGGGACAAGACTACAATTGAGGCAGCATAATGACTTGTAAGTCCAGGAATAACTAACTGCATTCTGATCTGTATCTGATCTTCCCTTCAGTTTGCTGGTCTTGCTGCATCCACACAACAGCCAAGGGGATTTCTTTGAAATGCAAATTCAATTGTGTCCCTACCCTGCACAGCACCATTCAATGGCATCTCATTGCTCTAGGATTAGTCTAAAGTTCCTACTGTGGCTCACAAGTGCATGTATGGTCTGGCCCCTTCCTATCTCTGTCACCTTAAGCCCTCCAATTCTCTTTCCATGTTCCAGGCCTGCTGAGCTTGTGTCATTGCCTATAATTGTCTGGGCTACTTTCTGCTCAGGTCTTCACATATGCTGTTCCCTATGTCTAGAAGAACTTGCCCTACCTCTTCTCCTTAGCTAAATTCCAATTATCCTTCAGGTTACAGGTTGAATGTTGCTTCCTCATGCAAGTTTTTGTTTTTGTTTTTGTTTTTGTTTTTTAACGGACCTAGAGGCACACTCTCCTATTATTCTTGACTAGTCCTTTATAAACTAATTTCCACTGGTTTTAAATGGTGACTTGAGCAAAGATTTGTTTAACAGCCGTCTTATCATTGCCATAGCCCTATCACTTAGCATAGTGCCTGAAACATGGGCAGGGCCTCAATGTATTTCTGAATCAATGAATAAAAAAGATAACAACCAACAAAGTATGTGTGAAACCATCCGGTGCTGGCATCTTCAGCTTGTTAGTAAGAGGTGCCCAACCAGCAGCCCACAGACCACATGCGGATTATTAGAGGACTGTCTTGCTAATCCGTGGTGTCAGATGTTGCAAAAAGTACGCATGGACCATTTTTTGCTCGTCGACTTTCATTAGTGTTGATGTATTCACTGTGTGACTCAAGACAACTCTTCTTTTTTTCCTCCATCTATGTAGATATTATTTTTTATTTTTTTAATCATAAACACATAGTCCTATATACATTAATGCGTTTATGGGGTACAATGTGCTGATTTCATATAGAATTAAGAATGCTTATATCACACTGGTTAATATATACCTCATCTTGTTTAGTTATTGTGTTAAGACATTTATACTCTATACTAATAGATCCGACATGTACCATTGCATTATGCGCCATAGGTGTGATCCCACCATTCACCCTCCCTTGATCTGACCTCTCCCCTTCCTTTCCATCTCCCCCTTCTCCATCCTTCATCTTAGGCCATAGTTGTATCTATTCTTCATATGAAAGTGTGAGTGATTGTAAATTGGTTTCCCGATAGCACTGAATACGTGGGATATTTTTTCTTGCATTCTTGAGACACTTTACTAAAAGGATATATTCCAGTTCCATCCATGTAAATGTAAAAGAGGTAAAGTCTCCATCTTTTTGACAATGCTTCTTCTTACAATATGCAGCAAAAAAGCAAAGAGGTTGGACACTCCAAGACCTAATCACTCCATTCTTGGTATTAAATTTCCCTTATATAAAAATAATTGGACTTCATAATTTTTCCAAGACAATCCAGTTTTTAAAATGTCATCTTGGCGTGCCTGTTAAAGGCACTGACTTTTGCTCACCAAACTGCCTGTCTGGACAATGAATTATATGAACACTCAACCATGACTCTGTAACACATGAACTCTCTCTCTCTCTGTAGGTGAATTGAAGAGAAACAGCTTCTGTGTTTTGGTGGCTGTGGTATTAACAGCAAGAGCTTAAGTTATTAAACCGAGCAGCTCTAATCCACAAGGTCTCCTGGAGGAGGGAGGATTAATGTATTTTTACTCCAGAGCCAATGTGGCTATTCCAACAAGTGGAGTTCGCTCCCTACCATGCCCAAGCCGGCTGTGACTGCCTTTCTCTAGACCCTCCCTGTCCCCCACCGTGAGCAAGGTGATGGAGTTCTACCTGGAGATAGACCCTGTCACCTTGAACCTCATCATTCTCGTCGCCAGCTACGTCATCTTACTCCTGGTTTTCCTCATCTCCTGTGTGCTGTATGACTGCCGAGGCAAGGACCCCAGCAAGGAGTGCACTCCGGAGGCCACTCTCGAGGCCCAGCCCTCCATCCGCTTGGTGGTGATGCAGCAAAGTGCCCCGGGGGCCCACTGGACAAGGGGGCCTACTCTTCATTTTGGGGATCCAGCTCTGCTAGGAAAGAAAAGCACCATGGTGTGAGGCTGATTGGGGGACCTTGAGGAGAGATCCACAGACTTTCAATTCTCTCTGCACATAGGTGCTGCCCAGCTGAGGAAGTGGGGACTCTGTCGCACTTACCACTTTCTCGTCACCCTCTTTGAGGATAAAGCAACTGTTTAAGGTAAGAAACTCAGAAGGGCCTTCAGTCGAATTCAAACTGTCAGTAATAGTATAGTGAAGTGGGGGATTGGTACATTCCCGATGAAGCTTGCAACTTGTAGATTGACTTTGGGGCAAGGGTAAAATGGAAAGAGTGCAAGTGAGTGTGTCTGTGTGTGTGTGTGTGAGATGAGGAAAGAAAATAACTCAAATCTATCCTATTACTTTGTAAATCCTTTCTTTTCAAGACAGCCACATTGAACTTGCCCAGACTTGAGAATGTTATTATTTCTGTACAATACCAGCTCTTCACATTTCATTCCCCAAACCCAGATTGTAGAGCATAGTTAAAACAACAAAGCTTGGGGCCTGGGTTCAAAGTCTACCTCCTTCATTTACTTATTAGCTGTGTGACCCTGGCTAGACTGAGCAACCTCTGTGCGCCTCAGGGCTAATGGTAGGACCTCAAGGCTGTTCAGGCCATCTAAATGAGTCAGCTCACCAAGAGCACTTGAGATCGACACACAGCATAGCTGTACTATCGTCACTGATAGCATTCCCTGCCATGGTCTCATCAGGCAGGTTAATCTCCAGCCCTTTAAGTTATTAAGTTAGTGAAGACTCAATGTTTTGAGTTTCAGCTCCCCTGGAATAGGGTTTACGCTCCTCTTGTTCTCTTTGTTTCTATTTAGTTATCAATTCATTCCCCTTTTCATTCATTTATTTCCACCATTTTAAAATATTATTTCCATTCTTCCCCGAGCTCCTTCCCTGAGCTCGGCAGTTAATTAGTGATTTACTAGACCCCTTCTCCCAAAGGTACCTGGGTGGAAATACAGAGAAATGAGTGTCATGACCCCTGCCCTCTGCCCTCTGCCCTCTGGTGTTTGCTTTCTAATCGAAGGAAGAGGAAGGAGCTAGGTATGACTCAGACAAAGCAGGACAAGAAAGCATGGCAGATGCCCTGCTAGAGGGTGAAGGAATCCACAAAGCCACCTAGTGCCTGCCACAGAAAGGGTTTGGGAATCAATTAAATGATGATGAATGGTCAATTTCATCTCAGTCTCAGGCACCAAAGATCAGATGATTTATCTTGAAAAATAAATGACTGTTTTCTAGGAGGCAAAAAGTATGTTGGGGGCTTGGAGAGTAGAATAGGAGATAGCATTTTAGACAGAAGAAATAACAAAAACTGGCTCGGCACCCGTGGCACAGTAGTTACGGCACTGGCCACATACACCAAGGCTGGTGGGTTCAAACCCAGCCCTGGCCAGCTAAACAACAATGACAACTGCAACAAAAAAATAGCTGGGCATTGTGGCAGGTACCATAGTCCCAGCTACTTAGGAGCTAAGGCAAGAGAATCGCTTAAGCCCAAGAGTTGGAGGTTGCTGTGAGCTGTGACGCCACAGCACTCTCACTATTTGAGACATAGTGAGATTCTGTCTCAAAAAAAAAAGAAAGAAAGAACAAAAACAAAGCTTGGAAGCAAAATTGTACAGTCTATTGATTGTGAGAGTCTTGCAGTGCTGTCCAGCCTGCAAAGAAAAAGTAAGAAATTAAATTTCAGTTTCTCCTATAGATACTGGCCCTGTCAGCTACGACAAAGAGCCTAGTCTTGCCTTCAATCTGTTAGGTAGCTGTAACAAATATGAAGATAACCCCAATTACCCTGTTTTCAGGTTTTAACATTTATTTTTAATTTTGTTCTCATTTTATCATAGAATCATATTTTCTCCTGAATAAGAAAACTATATTGAAATTTTTTTCAGAAGACTTTCTGTCCTTTATGGTCAAGAAGCCATCTTCACTTTTATGATAACGGTGTAAAATTGGCTGGGTGTAGTGGCTCACACTTGTGATCCTAGCTCTCTGGGAGACCAAGGTAAATAAATCACTTGAGCTCAAGTATGAGGCCAACCTGAGAAATAGCAAGACCCTATCTCTAATAAAAAGAGAAAAAAAAATAGCTCCTCTGTGTGGAGGCTGAGGCAGGAGGCTCACTTGAGCCCAGGAGGTTGAGGTTGCAGGGACCTATGATGATTATACTGCTATATTCTAGCCTGGGTGACAGAGTGAGACCCTGTCTCAAAAAAACTAAAACAAATGAGGAAAAACAGTAATTTCACAGTCAGCTTCTAAGAAGCTGACTTTTCCTTACCATAAAAGCTTCACCCGGGTGGTGCCTGTGGCTCAGTGAGTAGGGTGCCGGCCCCATATACCAAGGGTGGCAAGTTGAAACCTGGCCCTGGACAAAATGCTACAAAATAATAGCCAGGCATTGTGTTGGGCACCTGTAGTCCCAGCTACTCAGGAGGCTGAGGCAAGAGAATCACCTAAGCCCAAGAGCTGGAGGTTGCTGTGAGCTGTGACACCACGACACTCTACCAAGGGTGACAAAGTGAGACTCTGTCTCTAAAAAAAAAAAGAAATAAAAGAAAAGAAAAAAAGCTTCACCTGAACTAGCCTTCTTATTTCCTTCCCCTGTCATGAGAATATAGATTATATAGATGAGTGAAGACAAAATATATCGGTGGAAAAAAAGAGTTAGCAGACCAAAAAGAAAGTAATGATAATAATAATAGCTAATCAAGATTTTTTTTTTTTTTTTTTTTTGCAGTTTTGGCCAGGGCTGGGTTTGAACCCACCACCTCTGGCATATGGGACCAGCGCCCTACCCCTTTGAGCCACAGGCACCACCCAAAGGGTTGTCTTTCTTTTTGATTTTTTTTTTTTTTTTTTTGGCCGGGGCTGGGTTTGAACCCGCCACCTCCAGTATATGGGACTGGAGCCCTACTCCTTGAGCCACAGGCGCCGCCCGCTAATCAAGATTTTTGAGAGAAATATAAAATGTTCAATGCTTCTAATATTAAATTTAAGAATATGGGCTTGGCGCAGTGGCTCACACCTGTAATCCTAGCAGTCTGGGAGGTGGAGGTGGGTGGGTTGCCTGAGCTCAGGAGTTGGAGACCAGCCTGAGCAAGAGTGAGACCACATCTCTACTAAAAATAGAAAAACTAGTTTGGCATTATGGTGCATGCCTATAGTCCCAGCTACTTGGGAGGCTGAAGGAAGAGGATCGCTTGAGCCCAAGAGACCAAGGGAAATGTATTTATTAAAACAAAGCTGTTTGCAGCTTTATGCAGGTGCAGTGTTCACACAGCAAGGAAGTGGGAATGGGACCTGGTCTTGTGTCTGTCTACACCCAACTTCTTAACTTAGCTCCTCGCTCTCTCTAATACTGCATTCTATTTCTCCTTTTGTACTCTGATGTAACCCAAAATGAACCAGAAAAGAAAGTCCAGTTTAATAAGTTGCATTTTTTTCCTTAAGCACTTTATTCGGAACAATACATATTATTCTGATAGTGTTTGAATAATGTGGTTTTAACACATGCTAATAAAACCCAAGAAAATTTTTTAAAAAATGATGCCACAGCACTCTACCAGGGTGACAAAGTGAGGCTTTGTCTCAAACAAACAAATAAGCAAACAAAACAACAGCAACAAAATTTAAGAATATGACCAAAACATTCATTGGAAAATTTCTAAAATACAAATATTTTCAGTTACCTTTCAAATCAATTTTGGGCTCAATTAAAGACGAAAAATTAACAGAGATCGAGCATAGAGAAATAAATGCTAAGAGAAAAAAGAAGAAGAATCCAAAACCAAATAATAATAGTAATAATAACAAGAACATCAACAACAGTTGTGGAGAACAGGGATAAAGTCAGGGGAGAGAAAGAAAGAAGGAAATGAGGAGAGTAAAAATGCTCTAAGGTGAATGTTGGACTAGATGGTATTGAGCTTTTCCAAGTCTTTGGACACTTGATTTTTAGTTCAACTTGTGTTCTGCAAGCAAAAAACAAGTTCTCAACGTGTAAAACAATCTTCTCTATGCAGTATGTGGTCTTAGAATCTTGTAAAAACTGCAAGTGTCTTTAATAATCTTACAGGCAAGGAAATCAGGCCAGAAGGTACCATGATTTTCCCAAGAGTATTTGGCCTCAGAGTTGGGACTAACATCCTTCTTTTTCCTGTTTCCTATCCCTAAGCCCTGCCAAGTGCTCTTTCCACAGCATAATCTTTTTACTTGTTTGGATTATTCATGAAGCATTTCTTATTTTTAAGTAAAGCTTTATTTCCTAATGGTGGTTGTACAGCTGTGCGGTTCTAACTAACATGTTTCAGCTTTGCTATTAAAACCCAGTGGACTGTATTGCTAGCTAAAACCAAGAGGTTCCTTTGGCATTCAAACACTTCCTTGGTTTTGTTTCCTTATGGGATCAGGACTCCCTTATTCCACCTTATTTTAACTCATTATTCTGCCATCATTCATAATTTGTACGAAAGCTAATATAGTGTTTTGTCCTAATTTGGGTGAAAGCCTTGGGAAAGATACAAATAAAATACTTCCAAGGTCAGGGAAGGGAGGAAGAGAATGGGGATTTATTTGTCCATGTAGTTTGTCAATATAAAACTGTTTTAAATTGCACATGAACCTTATGGACACCCTGTATATGCCAGATACTTTTTATTCATGACATCATTTAATCCTCATACTCTCCTAATACAGCCAGGCACCTCATTTAATCTTTCTGAAGATTCCTTTTTTTTTTTTTTTGAGATAGAGTCTCACTTTGTTGTCCTTGGTAACGTGCCTTGGCATCAGAGCTCACAGAACCTCAACTTCGTGGGCTCACATGACCCTCTTGCCTCAGCCTCCCAAGTAGCTGGGACTAAAGGTTCCTGCCACAACACTTGTTTATTTTCAGAAACGGGAGTCTCACTCTTGCTCAGGCTGGTCTGGAACTCCTGAGCTCAGGCAATCCTCCCACTTCAGTAGGATTACAGGCTGGGATTGTGTTGGGATTACACGTGTGACCCACCACAGCTGGCCCCTTTCTGAAGATTTTTTAAGGGAAAGAAACCATTATTCTTATTGTAGAGATAGGGACGTTTCAGAATATTCTACGTAATATGCCTTTACGTTCATAGGATGAGATTAATAGAAGCCAGGGACCCTGCCTGTTAGTCTGGAGCAGGGGTCCTCAAACTACAGCCCGCAGGCAACATGCAGCTGTGTGATTGTATTTGTTCCCGTTTTGTTTTCTTACTTCAAAATAAGATATGTGCAGTGTACATAGGAATTTGTTCATAGTTTTGTTTTGTTTTTAAACTATATTCCAGCCCTCCAACAGTCTGAGGGACAGTGAACTGGCCCTCTGCTTAAAAAGTTTGAGGACTCCTTGTGGGAGTTTGCACTGCAACTCCATAGCTGCCCAGAAGCCACTCAGAGAAACAGAATGATTGAGCAAGCTGGGGCAGAAAACTCACACTTTGGTGTTCGGTTTCCTCCCTCCTTTGGGGAGCACAGAATAACACAGTCCTTCCAATTAGCACAAAAATTCCTGAGAACTGGAGGGTGGACACCGTCCAGTATTACTCAAAACTAACAAGGACAGTCTCATTACTTCATCTTCCCTGAGAGCACTAGTGGTGGAGATATAGAAAGTAAGGGAGCGTTTATTATCTGCCTCTGTTGTAACAGTCCTTTGCCACATTGGCTTTCTTGGACAGCCAATGTTCCAGCCCTGAGCTTTGTGACCCCACAATTAGGAAAGATCTTATGTATTTCTCATCCTCCCAAAATAGTGGGAAATAAATATATGCCTGTGAATATTTATTATTTTTGCTCAAGGCTTCTCTGTATTCAGCCATTATTTAATTAAACACCAGCCATATGCTGGGATCTTTTGGTTCTCTCTTTGGCTTATCTCCAGCCTGGTGGCCTCAACTGTGATCTAAAGTTGGCAGGCATACAACAGGAAGCTCAGGAGACCCTAGAAAGATGGGAACTTGGTTTGGAAGGATTAAGGTAGCCAAGGCCGAGAAAAATGTGCTGCTCCAAGGGAGGGCTTTCTGGAAACGTGGCAGTGGAATTTGGAGTCTGGAATGTTTGTCAGAATTGATAAAGATGTTTTTATCATAGAAACAGATCTGTGAAAAGCTGTTTGCCATTGGGGGAGGGAGAAAAACTAATATTATGATATAAATTTGGATAAAAATATATATTTAGCAGCCTTTACATACATGCTCAGGAGGAAAACCAGAAGAGCCAAAGAAGGAAACAAGTGAATTCTTACATGGCTGCAAGACTGAATTTGACAACTCTCACCATCAAAAACTGTCCCTATATTTAAGCTAAATCTCAACTGCCCTTCCACTTTTTCATATTCTCTCATTTACTCATTATTGGCTTTATAAAGAAGCACTGTTTATACAGCGACTTGTATAAACAAGTCTCATGAAAGAATCCAATCAGATTAGATCACAAGGTGGAATAATTTAGGGTTGTTACAGCGGTTCAAAACCCACGTGGTCATGCCACACTGGTGAATCACCATCAGCTGGAAGGTGTATATGCAAAGAATTTGTTTCTGTTAATAAATTACCCACGTTTGTAAATGATTTACCTACTTTTACACATAAGGTAAACTGAAGGTTACCCCACCACCATGTCATTCTCAGTTCTGGGTACTCCAGTGTTGATGTTTGCGAGGACAGTTACAAGTGGAGGCACAGTGAATGGGGAAAGAATGGCATCACCTACAGACCACTCATGTATTGACAAATGTTTGTGAAGGCCTGGGGGAATACGTCAGCACCCACAACAGACATGACTTCTGTCCTCAAGCTGACCAAGTAGCAGGAAAAATTATACTGAACACTTTGTAGACATTGCCTGAGTCTTTGCTAAAATGCTGAGAGATGATATCACGTTCCCAATTTTATATATTTCAGGCAACTGGAACACTAAAGCCCATTCTCTAAACCAATGGCCTTCAAACATCTTTGTTTAGTGAAGAAAATCTTCTTACTCACCCCTGTGTTTGTATTATGTACTTAAATAAGTATATACTTGTATATAATTACACACTATATATATGTGTGTATAGGTAAATTATACGATTCTTCTTGTAACCTTCCCTGTCTCTATTATGTTCCCTCATATCACCTCGGATATCTCCCTCTCAGACAGGGAGACTGTCCTCCCCCATATCACCTTGGATTTTGTCCATGTGTAACAGGACACCTCCAACCTTCCCCCCGACCCCCACCTAACCCCTTTCCACCTCCAATCTTCCCCTCCCTCCCACCCCCCACACCTAACCCCTGATTTTCTCTAAATGAATGGGGTTGGGAACCCCAAAAAGTTGATTGAGGAAGCATTTAAAAAAAAATGAAAACCAGTAATTTTCAAGTTTGGACTAGGTCTTTGTATTGCTAAGTATGTTTTGTAAAATTCCTTGATGAATTTTCATAGGCGAAAGTAAGATTTTCTGTTAATTTATAAATCCTACTCACTTCCTTGGCATTCTCTTTCCTGGCTGGACCTTAAGTACCTCAGACTAAAGAATCAGTGTCTAGTTCAACTCCCCATGGCACGCAATAAAGGACAGACCACGTCAGGAATTCTCCATCCTTTGGTGATGACTTTTGTTTCTCAATGGAAATGGGAAGGAGACTTTCTACAGCCATTGTAGAACAATAATAACCATGGAACAAACTGCTCTCAGACATAGCAGGGAGGAAGCTGGGCTGCTTCTAAGTCACCAGCCACAGAGCCTGGGAAAATGCAGCAAATAGCCTTGTAATGAACTGGGCAACTGAGAAGAAGCCCAGGGCTCACCTTAACCTCCACAGGCAGAGGGAAGGTGAGCGTGGCGAAACTGAATCAATAGATTCCTTCTTCTGCCTCTCCACCCATTCTGGTGCCAGCCCCATCCAAATTACTCACATTTCCTCTTTGCTTTTTCCTCCACTGAACCTCCAGGAAACCGGCTGCAATTTCCTCCTTGAGTTGGCACAGCCACACACCTCTGCCAGTTGACCCTGTGCCTGCTGTGCTGTTCTCTTCTCCATTCTTCTGATAGCCTTGGGGCAGCAGCCTGGGGCGAGGACTCTGGGTTCTGATTCTAACCCAGTCATTAACTTCTTGGGAGGCATCAAGCCTCCGCAGCCTATCTGGGGTGGGTTTGTTAACAGCAAAATCAGTTAACAGCCTTCCCAGAACCTTCCAGCTATGGCATGTTCGAACCTGCATCTCTTCTTGTTCCTAACTTTTTTTCTCTCTTCCCCCTTTGGCCTCCTCTAATAAAGCAACTAGTGGCAGGAGGATTTGTCCTGAAAAACTGCCTGTGGCTACAGCAGCAGGGACCCCAACAGACAATTGAGTCCTTTCCTTCCATGGAGGGCATGCACGTACCCCGTTTGCTAACACGTTTTACGTTTGACATTTTAAGTAACTCTCCCCAGGTTGGTTTCTTCAAGTCAAGATCTGCTCTGCACTCTTCAGAAGGAACATAAACAGTGGTCTCAGTTCAGGCACATTGTGATCATATTATTTTCCCAGTTGCTGGGATATATTTACAAATTTATTGTCCTAAAAAGTAAAACTAATAAACCCACCGCCGTGCATGAAATGTTGGCAGTGTGCAACATATTCGGTTTATTGGAGCTTCTTCAGAAGCAATCTGTAATTATTAAGGTTGTTTCCATCTTTAGTGAATTTCAATTGCATTGCCCCTAAAATCATTTTTTAAGATGGTCACAGTGGTTAGGAATTAATGTTTGGGTGCTGTTCTTTTTTACAAAAAAAAAAAGTGAATGTATTAGTTATTAATTGTGCTCCGCTATGACTAACAAAGACCCAAAATACAATGGTGAAACGCGACGGGGAGTTTGTTTTCTTACTTGCTGCCTGATGTTGGGAGGAAAGGGATTGAGCCAGCTACAGGGGCTCCAACATGCCCCCAATATTATGGAAACCTTTATATCCACTCTACGAGCCCAGCTTCGTCCTCGAGGTGGCCTTCTCAGAAGAGGCTAGCCACTGCAGCTCCAAACCTTACGTCTGAGCCCCAGACAAGCCGGGAGGAGGACGGGAAAAGCAAACTGACACAATACCTGCTGAGTTTGCTAAAAGGCTCACCTAGCAACTTCCGCTTGTATTTCATTGGCTAAAACTTAATTGAATCTTTGCCCCTATCTGCAAGGAAGACTGGAAGATGCTGATTTTTGTTGGGCACATCAACATTGCCATCAAAATCAGGATTCCATTAGAAAGCAAAAGGGAAGGAATGAATTTAAAGTAAGCATCTGCTCTAGTTGTTTTTACTTCTAAAATTAATATATGTTGTCTGGGCACCCATGCTTAGTTGTTAGGGTACCGACTACATACACTAGAGCTGGTGGGTTCGAACCCAACCCAGGCCTGCCAGACAATAATGACAACTACAACAAAAAAATAGCCGGGCGTTGTGGCGGGTGCCTATAGTCCCAGCTATGTGGGAGGCTAAGATAAGAAAATCACTTAAGCCCAAGAGTTGGAGGTTGCTGTGAGCTATGACACCACAGCACTCTACTGAGGACAACATAGTGAGACTCTCAAAAATAAATAAATAAAAATGAATAAATACATAAATAATATTAATACATGTGGCTGGACTCCCATAGCTCAGCAGTTAGGGCACCAGCCACATGCTCTGGGGCTGGTAGGTTTGAACACAACCCAGGCCTGCTAAACAAAAAATAAAATAAATACATGTTTGCTAAGATAAACTCAAAAAATAGGAAGAAGGAAAAGAAAGAAGATGATGTTAATTATTCACAGTGATCTCCTGTAGCATTTAGTGTAATCATTTGCTTATTTGTATTAATATTTGAAGTTTTTTTTTCTTTTTATAAAAGGAATGCCTATTCATCTAGGAAAGTTGTAGAAAATACGGAAAAGTATAGAGGAGAAAATAGAAATTACCCATAATTCCACTCTCAGGGTGTACTATACTATTGGGTTGCATCTTCTGCCTTTCTTTATGCATATTTTGTATATTTATGATCAGAGTGTATGTACAAGTTGCCATTTGCTTTTTTTCTAAAAAGAAAAGAAGTGAATTTACATATGACCCAACCTAGCATCTTCCTGGGTCCCCGTAGCAGAGCATTCCAGATCTTGGTTGCAGATCTGTTAGCAAAGTGCTTGAAGTAGGAGAGAGTGAACAGCACAGACCAGTTCTCTCCTGCGCTGTTTCTGGAAGACCATACGGCAGACTTGGCTCACTCCTCACTCTCTGAGATCATATCATATGCTCTCCTTTCTGTATTTTTCAATCTGAAAAATGTCAAGTGTACAAACCAAGAGTTAAAATTATTCTTTAGGGAACATGAGCTGTCATGTTCATTCTTACCATATGGCTCACAAAAGTGGATTTGGTGTGACTTCCAAATTCTAGTCAAATCTAGAAAGGGCCCTCATGACTTGCTGGTCCAAATCCCCAGTGCAATCAATGTTCAATATTCCTGGCATAGTGTCAGAACTGAGGCCCTTGAGTGCTTTCTTAGTGATTTTCCACTCCAATTAAGATGCTTCTGATGATCCCACTAATTGGTAAACTTCAAAGTTGCTTATGATTCTCACAAAAATAAACATCAATAAGACATCCCAGGTTCCTCAACTCAACTGTAGGCTGTTGCTAATAACATTAACTGAAACCCAGAGATGTGTAATTTGCTCAGGGTAGCTTCCTCAGTTCCATTTAATACACTTGGACTTTCATAGAAAATACACTCTCTACAGACAACAGCTTTTTCCATTCAGTGTCCACTTGCCATGAGCTCAGACATTTGCTGAATGCCATTGGGTTGTGTTACAGATTTACAAAATGTACAGCCTGGTTGGGAAGATAAGAGAGACACATGAGCCAGTGCAGTGCATACAATGGAATGCTGCGCACCCACAAAAGACAGTGATGTAAATCTGCATAAAAGGCCACAGAAGGACTGCTATGATGTGTTGTTAGAAGGAAAATGCCAATTGCAGAGTTCTACCATAGCCTATGTACTCCGATCTCTTCTGCATTTACAGAGAATACACTTGTAATCTAGCATGTTTTTATAGGCAAAGAAAACATCCAGACAAATACACACAAAACTTTTAACAGTGGCTACTCACTAGAAACTGGGATTTGCTTTTTTTCCTTTTTTTCATTTACATTCTTTTTTTCATTTACATTCTTGGGTTTTGTAAATATAACCACATATTGCTGCTTCCAGTTATACTTTTTTTGTTGTTGTTTGAGACAGTTTCATGCTGTCGCCGGGGCTAGAATGCCATAGTCTCAGCCTAGATCACAGCAACCTCAAACTCCTGGGCTCAAGTGATCCTCCTGGCTCAGCCTCCTAAGTAGCTGAGACTACAGGCACCCGCCACAACAACTTGGCTATTTTTTTGTTGTTGCAGTTTGGCTGGGCCCGGTTTGAACCCACCACCCTCAGTATATGGGGCCAGCGCCCTACTCACTGAGCCACAGGCACTGCCCACAACAATTTCTTCTGTGGAAAAATCTAATAAGTGTATAAGACATATGTACTAAGATAAATAAAGAATAAATTATTGGCAACAAGCAAAATGTTCAAAAAATGGGAAAGTTTAAGAAATAAAAGGCATCTTTACAACGAACTAGATTACATTGTAGCAAAAATTTTTTGACACTATGATATGATATTAAGAGAAAAAAGCTAATTTCTGAATAGCATAATCAATATAACCCCATGATAGTACAAAAAGTATAATTATACATGTGTGTCCCTGTGTATCTAGAAGCACGCATGCTAAGATTTCATGCACAATATCAAACCCTGGGAAATTGTGCCATTTTTCTTCTTTATACTTAGGCATAGCTTCCGATTTTTCTAATGAATCTCTATTACTTGCATAAGTATTGAAAAGAAAGGCAAAGGGCTGTGGGGCCCACTGCAACCCTCGGTGTAGGGATGCCTCTGCCTGGAGCCAGAGGAGATGCTGGTGCTTTCAGCCTCTGCGGATCCAGTGGGCAAGTTTTATCAGTTTCCCCTTCAGACTCAGCAGACATGGGACTAGTGTCCTGAGCTGACCCTGGAGACTGACTTTAGGGATGTTCGGTGAAGGCCAAAGGAAGGAAATAACTATGCAAAATTGGGCCATATCATTTCAATTGGCCAACCCAGAAAAAGTTCCATTTCCAAGAATGGATGAGGGTTTAGGGGAGACAAAGACTGTGACTCCCCTCCCCTCTTACTGGGGTTTCAGAAATTCCTAGCAGCCTTACCTCAGACTCTGTGAGCAGCTGTGCTTGGGGCTGGTCTAGAATCCAGGCGTCTCTAGGCTCCTTCCAGCCATTTGCCACAGAGCAAAGTCTGTGAACACTCCCCCAGAAACTCTGCCTTCCATGCTCTGATTTCTCAAAGAAGAAAAAAAAAGGGGGAGGGGGGAATTTTACTTAAGCTGCTCTGTTCTTTCTGTGGAGTTTTTCTAGGTTCCCCTGGGTGACACCATTTGAAGGAAAAGGGAAAAATCCCCAGTGAGATGGACTTTTCATTTGTCCACAAGGACCAACCCAGGACTCAGTTCTCACAAAAGCCCCCATGCACAAATTCAGCCTCATTGGTTACCATTCCCCCACCCAACTCACATGGACTATCCTCCGTTCTGGCATTTCTTGAGTATTCTGGTTTCTTACATAGATTCTGCCCTTTGGAACCTCTGGAATTCTTGCAGGTAACGTCTGAGCTCTGCTGAGATACCTGCTCAGTGCAACCTTCCTCACTTTCCCCACCACTCTGGTTAGGGAATCCTGTTCTGGGACTCCATAGCACCTTGTCCTAAATGCCACAGGGACACTATTCCACTATGTTAGAATCTTCTGGTCCTGGTCTCCTTCCCCAGCTATAAGCTTCATGAGAATTAGGCAGAGGCCATGCCTAATTCTCCTTTGCATTCTCAGAGCCTAGCACATGACATGTGCTCAATCCGTGTTTGTCAAATAAATAAATGAATGCGGCTGTCCATCTATAGATCTTTAAATTGGTGGCAAACTACCTTCTCTTTAAAATACGTACAATGGAAATTTTGGAGTAGCTGCTATCAGTTATTCTCATTTTAGCATGAAATCATTCGTTTGATTAAGTTGGATTGCTTTCCATTTTGTGATAAAGTAAGGAATGGGAGATTGAACTTTGACTTGGAGATTTGGATGGAGAAAGGTAGTTCCTGCTGGGTAGACGGTTGGGTAGGGTACGGTGCAGGATCCTGGGTAGGGAAACACCAGCCCCAAGTCAGAAAGAGTGGTCAGGGAGAAGTCTGAGCATCAAAATCACCTGAGAGCTTATCAAAAATGCAATTCCCCAGGCCCCAACCCAGACACACACCACCTAGAATCTCATGAAATGGGCATATGGACCTCCATTTTAATAAGCACCCTCAGCTGATTCTGATCAGAAGGGTTAGAAAGGTCTAATTAAAGTCTCTAGACCTCTGAGGTGGTGAAGAGAGATCCAAATGCAGTTAGGAACCTGGAGAAGTGGAGAGAGAGACATGGCAGAGCCAACCTCATCTGCTCTAACACTCTGTCTAAAGCTACCCCTCAATGAAAGCTCTTTCTCATCTCCTTCTTCATCTCAATTGAAGATGATGATCCTGCCTAGCTCACACCGTAGCCTCTCAGCTTACTTGGTATATCATCTTTCAGAGTTATTTAATGTCTCTGTGCCTCAGTTTTCTCACGTATAAAATGTGGGTGATGGGGGCGGCGCCTGTGGCTCAGTGGGTAAGGCGCCGGCCCCATATACCGAGGGTGGCGGGTTCAAACCCAGCCCCGGCCAAACTGCAACCAAAAAAAAAAATAGCCGGGCGTTGTGGCGGGCGCCTGTAGTCCCAGCTACTCGGGAGGCTGAGGCATGAGAATCGCTTAAGCCCAGGAGTTGGAGGTTGCTGTGAGCTGTGTGAGGCCACGGCACTCTACTGAGGGCCATAAAGTGAGACTCTGTCTCTACAAAAAAAAAAAAAAATGTGGGTGATGGTAACAGACACTTTATGTGGGTGAGATTAAATTAACTACAACATGTACAGGGCTTAGCACTGCATGTAACACATACAATGTCTATTAAACACTAGAGTTACTCTATACACCTTAGATTAAGTAGGCAATTGACCTAACAACCATACAATATGCTGATTTTTAGGAAATGTTTTCTTCCTTTTTGATTAGTATTTTATTTTTATTATGAACATTTTCAAATATATCAAAAAGTACAGAAAAGGATAGACAATCTCCATGAAATTATCATCCAGGAGCAACAATTATCAAGATTTTGCTTTAAAGCCAGGCAAGGTGACTCATGCCTGTCATCCTAGCACTCTGAGGAGGCTGAGAACTGCCTAAGCAAGAGTGAGACCCCATCTCTATGAAAAGTAGAAAAACCAGTCAGGAGCTGTGGCAGGCACCAGTAGTCCCAGCTATTAGGGAGGCTGAGGTAAGAGAATTGCCTGAGCCTAGGAGTTTGAGTTTGCTGTGAATGATAATGCCACAGCACTCTAACCTGGGGTGACAGAGTGAGACCCTGTATCTCAAAAAAAAAAAAAAAAAAAAAAAGACTTTACTTTTGTAGCTTAATCTATCCTTCAAAAAAATATTTTTTAAGAAAATCACATGTAACCTGCCATTTAACACCTATACATTTCATTGTGTACCTCTAAAAAATAGGAACATATTCTTACATTACCTCAATGTTCTTAACTATGTCTACAAAGTCAGACTTCCGTGGTATCATCTAGAATCTAGCCAACCATAGCAGACTTCCTTAATGGCTGAAAACAGACACTAAACCAAGTCCACTCATTACATTTGGTCTTAATATTTCTTAAATGTCGTTGATCTAGAACAATCTGTCTTTCCTTTATCTCATGCCATTGGCCTATTACAGAACCCAGTCAGCTGTCTTTTAGAATGTGCAGCTTTCTCATGAAGACCATTCCTGAAGTTTTGAAGGAGATGGTCCCAGCTTAGGTCTTTGGTTCCAGTACAACAATGAATGACACCTTTTTTATTTGGGGTTTGTTTTAGTCCTTGTTTGCTTGAATTTGTTCTTCTGTCTGCCATATTTTTTATACATTGACGTGAAAGGCCTAATTCAGGTTCATCTTTTTTGGCAAGAATTCTTCCCAGATGATTCTGTTTGCTGTACGTTGCCTCGTGCTGGGAAATACACAATATCTGCTTGCCCCACGTTGAATGATACTCAAATAGATGAGTGAATTTGGGTGATGCCGTGTGATCAAGGCCTTGTAAAATTCTTCACCAACATTTCATGGTTTCATGTATTGTCAATTATCATATTAAAGATTCGAAAATAGTTCTAGCTCTGTCAGCCTTTCCACCTTCATTGGCTGTAATGTTCTTTGTAAAAAAGGACTTTTCCTCCTTGACTAGGGCTTGGTTACCCTGCAGTGAGGTTTATCCAGGAAGGACAGAATAAAATTTAGATCTTTCCTTTTAATGGTCAATTTAGTTATGTCCAATCTATAAGTTTTTTGAGGTTTTATGTTTACTCACTTTTGGGGAGGGTGGGGAGATTTCTCTTTTTCTTACTTTTTAAAACAAATTAATATCGTTATGCATTTATGAGTCCTTATAGGTTAAACTTAAATACATTTATAAAACAAATTATCCTCATAAATTAGGTGCTATCTATATTAGTCAGGATTCTCTAGAGAGACAGAACTAATAGAATGTGCATATAGAAACTTATTTTAAGAAATTGGCTCACACGATTGTCGGAGCTGGTATGTCTGAAACCTGCAGGTCAGTCAGGCAGACTAGAAACCCAGAGACGAGGTGAGATTGCAGCTCAAGTCCACAAGCATTCTGGAGGCAGAATCCCCTCCTTCTGGGGGCACCTCCATCTTTTTGTCTTAAGGCTTTCAGCTAATGAGACGAAGCCACCCACATGGTGGAGGGTCATCCGCTTTCGTGGAAGTCTACTGATCTAAGTGTTCATCCCATTTGAAAAGTCCCTGCACGATGATGTCTAGACCGGTGTTTGACCAAATGTCTATATACCGTGACCTGGCCAAGTGGATACATTGAAATGAACTGTGAACGCTGTCTCTTGTATTTTCACATGCTATCATTACAAGGTAGAAATGCAAAACGAGTGGTAGAGTCAGTGCTTACTGTGAGTGTTCAAATGTGGGAGAGGGCACTCAGACTGAACCAAACAAGAAAGATCTGCATTAGTAATTCCTGTGTTTGCATGCTAAGCTGAGAGCTGATAAAAATGGCCTTGCTCCTGATACTTTCTGTGTGACCTTGAGCAACTCGCATTAGTTCCCTGAGCCTCAGAACCCTCAACTAATAAACAGAGATAAAAGCAGAGAGGGTGCATATCAAAGCACTTTGGAAACTCTGCAAGTTATCCAAATATAAGATTTTATCAGACTACTTTTTGTCAGAACCAATGGACCAAAGAGGGTTAAACAAATGTGTTCTGAAGCCACAGTCCTGGGTGTCATGCCACAGCATGATCCTCAGTGACTTCCTCTTATTTGAGAGAAGCCATCATCACTCTTAGGCCCCACATTTTAAGTGGAGGGAAAATTTTCACTCTCCTAAGAGAAAAAGAATAAGGATACTAATTTTCTATATGAACGCTTGTCTCTGTCAGTAGGTTCGTGTTTCCTAGTTATGTGTGTTAACAATGCAATAATGACAAATGCAAAGGTGACTATCACTGTATTACTGTGTAATGATAAATGCAAAGGCTGCCTCGATTTATTTGTTATTCATTCATCAAACATTCATCAAATGCCCGTTACATGTAAGAGACTATGCCAGGTGCTATTGAAGACACAAAAATGAATTGCATCCAAATTCTGTCCTAAAGCAAACCATAGGCTATTGAGAGAAAGAAACCAGGGTTAAAAAGGAAAAACCCTAAGACAGAAATTGTAAACTTCCCATGGAAGTTCAGAGAAAGAGGGATCTGTCTCAGCTGTATGTTCCAGAGAGCTTCTTGGAGAAGGTGGCACTGAAGCGAGGCAGAATAGGAAGAGGTTTGGACCCATGAAATTGCACAGGGTGGGGCAGAAGGAAAGGTGGTGGCGGGGGGTGTGGTGCCGAGTGTAAGGAAGGAAGCTTGGACACATGCCATGGGTGGCAGCCAGTGAATCTCTCCTTTACCTCCCTCCTCTGTGGAAAGGCTCTTAAGATTCCTCTAATACTGGGATGGCAAGATGCCTTGTGTCCAGCTCATCAACTTCAATGGATGGGTAGCAGAAGGTCACACCTGGGTGGTCAGCTTGATGGAGAGGGGCATTATCCTATACTACTCAATAAATCAAAATCTTAATACGATTATTATGCTTTCCAGCTCTAAAATTCTGTAATTCTCAGAAACCACATCTTGTCTAAAAGTTTTTAGCCTTAAAGATATAAATCTTTCCTAGCTAAGAATCCTCCTACTCAGCCTTCCCAAACAGAAAATACAGAACTTTTTCTAGCCTTCGTGATGATTCAGAGTCATCCTCAAAAACAGAAGGGATTGTACTGTCCCGTATCACAGCACTGCCAGCCTCCAGGGCAGCACAAAGGATTATTTATCCTTAAACTTAGTGACTCCAGAATATTCTCTTTGTGGTATGGGGTTTTTCTCTTTTTCTTCTGCCCTGTTGCTGGGCATTCAGCTGTCAGATTTTGATGCTATCTGTGTATCTCCCTATTTTCCCTGTCTTTGTTCTGTTTGAAGCTTGGCCATTGGAGAATCAAGTTCCATTAGAATTACACATACATAATAGTAAATAGAATCTGAGAACAGATCTAAGAGGATAGCTTACAGATTGTAAAGTATCTAGAAACTTAGCACTATTGGGTCACCTGTCTGATTAAAGGTGAAAGAGATAGAGCGAGGATATATATCTGTATGTGTGTGTACATGTATATGTATTTTTCCCTCCAGTTTTTCACTAGAAGTGTGAGACAGCTAAGTTCAAGATAAGTAAAGCGTGACAGTCTATAATTTGCCTAGAAAAACTGGGAAGCATAGAAAAATCTAAGATAAGAAATTTAGTCTCATTGCATATAAAAGATAATAATGGTCACCCCTGCTGTGATATGATGATTATAAGGCAGAGGAAGGAACAGTCATTATCTCTGAGAAACTGCAGCTATGTGATGAAGCCAGGCTTTTATGGAAAAATTAAGAGAAAATGATTATTAGACTTAAAGTCTCCTGATGTCAAACTACCGTTCTTTCAACTGCTATGAAATGCTACCTCCGTGATAATTATTATTAGAAATCAAAAGAGATTTTGCAACTCTGCACCATATTGGGTAGGCACATATCCAAGGGATGTGGGTTTCGCCTAAGTCAATGCATACCCCCAAAATCAACCAAAGAATGTGCTGAGAAGAATTACTGGAGAGCTTATTAAAAATATGGATACTTAGATTCCATTATTTTAAGTCTATTTTAGCAGATCTGATAATAGGACAAGAAGTTTGGGAGAGATTTTCATCCTTAAATACTTAACCATCTAATTCCCTTGTAACTAGAGTATCATTATCATACCCAGCTTTGACTCTGTGAGAAACCCAATCTTTGTGCTCCCAAATATTTAGAATTCAGGTCTGAAGGTGTAGATGACAAGACATTGCTTTTTTTCAGAGTACTCCCTTCTTCCTGCCCCACTTTTCCTGTCCAGCTCACCATGTACTTCTCAGCCCCTTCTCCCATGCCTGTACAAAAATAACAGGATATCTAGGCATGCGTGAGATCCTACTCAATTTCATTTTGTTCTACCTCTGCTCATGCTGCTAAACTGGAAGTGGTGGGGGGGTTACTTACTGCAGGACATTCCAGACTAGCCCTTCCTCACAGGAAAGCTGAGGCTTTTTCAGCAAAGATGATGTTTCAAATGTTCAAAGGTAATGTTAATAGTGAAAATGGTGACAATGCCCAGCTAGGAAGTGAAAGTGTTGCATGGGGTTGAAGATATACCTGCCTATTCTATAATAGCACCATCGGGGGTGCTTACTGAGAGAAGACACACAGTGACAGATGTTTTTGCTCATCTCTCCTCACTTAATACAGCAGTTCTAAGATGGAAATACAGTAGGACCTTCATAGTTGACCACTGCCCTACATTAACCACCTCAAGTTGACCTAACGTTCATAGGCCCGACATGTACCGCATGTACTCAATGGAAGTTCCTTATGTTGACCGTCTCCATATATTGTCCAGTTTGTTATGGTCCCTTGGGAGGTCAACTAACAGACATTCTACTGTATGATGAAACTAAGGCTGAGAAGCAATTTAAATGAGTTTGTACAATAAGAAAGAGGTAAAGCTAAGTTCAAAATCATCAAGGCAGATGCAAAATCAGTCTCAGTCATTGGGCTATACGGGTGCACAACCAGATTTGAATTTCTATTCAGATGTTACAAGGATCCTGATGGCTGCCTATGTTCCTAAACAATGCTATGGAGGTGGCTATTTCCATTCCTTTACCTTGAGGGCAGTGTAGAAATACTGAATCCTACAGGAGCAAGAGCTAGAAATTTTACATGTACCAAAAGGCCAAGAAATCCTGCCTTTTCTGAAGTCAGTGTCAGGATCTGCAGCTGAGCCAGTGCTTGGGAAAAACTTGGGGGAAGGGGATGGGTCATGCTATATCCCATTGGGAATTTAGTGAGCAATCTCCATCAGGGAGATGGAGCTCTACAGAGTCCAGGAGAAATCACAGGAAACTGCAGGTCTGCAGGACTTTGGGCACTGGCCTGTGGGCTCCCTATTGCTTCAGAGGAGTTTCATCCTCCTTCCCCAGATTCAAATGCAGACTTTCACATGACAAATATGGGTAGAAATAGTATCCTCACCAATGAACAGTCAACAGTGGTTAAAATATGGATAGAAATAGTATCCTCAGCAATGAACACTCAATGCAGTTGTTTTTTTGACCCCCAAAGTGGCTGAGGAAGTACAATGTGAGTGGTGTAATTCTACAGAAGTGTCTTAAGGGACACTGCCAAGGAATAGGATAAATACAACATACCTGGGTCTTTCCAACCAAATCCACTTCAACCAGAACAACTCTGCAGAAATGTGTTTTAGATCCTGTGCTTTCTTGTAACCTTCTATTTTAAGGAGGACTTCCATGTTAAGAAACATGTTTGGAAATGACTCTTTCTATCCTTCTGAATCTATCTTAAAAGATAACTACTATTCTCAAAGCCTACTGGATAGGTGGAGATTTAAGGCTGAATAAAATCTGAGAAATAACCTCCCCTTACCATAAGTTCCAACACAACTGGTTGGTTTCTTTCTTAGCCTTTCATTGGGATGATAAAAGAACTAACTGATGAAAAAATTGTTCCCGTCTCTGAGGAAAGAGATACTTCTTCAGTTAGACTTGATGCTTCTTTAGCTGGGCATGGTGGTACACACCTATAGTCCCAGCTATTCGGGAGGCTGAGGCAGGAGGATCACTTGAGCCCAGGAGTTTGGAGTTGCTGGGAGCTATGATGATGCCATTGTACTTCAGCCCAAGCAACAAAATGGGACTCTGCCTCAAAAAAAAAAAAAAGAAAGAAAGAAAAAATGGGGCGGGGGGGGGGGATTTGCACACAATGACAGACAAACACAGAGTGAAGATGATCTGAAGACATACAGGAAGAAAACAGTTGTGTAACTGGAATGAGGAGATTAAAGACCAGGAGTGCCATGAATGGAATGGAAATACTGCATGCCAGGAGATGGGGAGCCATCAGAGCCCCCAGCCCTGCCAATGCGTTCATTTTAGACTTTCAGCCTCTAGAATTATGAGACAATCCTCCAGAACCATAAATTTCTGTCATTTTAAGCTACCTATTTTTGGGGGGGTGGGGGGAACAGATTCTCACTATGTCACCCTCGGTAGAATGCTGTGGCATCATAGCTCACAGCAACCTCCAACTCTTTTTTTTTTTTTTTTGTAGAGACATAGAGTCTCACTGTACCGCCCTTGGGTAGAGTGCCGTGGCGTCACACGGCTCACAGCAACCTCTAACTCTTGGGCTTAAGCGATTCTCTTGCCTCAGCCTCCCGAGCAGCTGGGACTACAGGCACCCGCCACAACGCCCGGCTATTTTTCTGTTGCAGTTTGGCCGGGGCTGGGTTTGAACCCGCCACCCTCGGCATTTGGGGCCGGCGCCCTACTCACTGAGCCACAGGCGCCGCCCAGCAACCTCCAACTCTTTTTTTTGTGTGTGTGTGTAGAGACAGAGCCTCACTGTACCGCCCTCGGTAGAGTGCCGTGGCGTCACACGGCTCACAGCAACCTCCAACTCCTGGGCTCAAGCGATTCTCCTGCCTCAGCCTCCCGAGCAGCTGGGACTACAGGCGCCCGCCACAACGCCCGGCTATTTCTTGGTTGCAGTTTGGCCGGGGCCGGGCCGGAACCCATCACCCTCGGTATATGGGGCTGGCGCCCCATCGACTGAGCCACAGGCACCGCCCCAGCCTCCAACTCTTGAAGTTAAGCGATTCTCCTGCCTCAGCCTCCCAGGTGGCTGGGACTACAGGCACCTGCCACAACGCCCGACTATTTTTTGTTACTGTTGTTGAAGTTGTCATTATTTAGCTGGCCTGGGCCAGGTTCAAATCTGCCAGGCTTGGTGTATGTGGCTGACGCTATAACCACTGTGCTAAAGGAGATGAGCCTTTTTTTTTTTTTTTTTTTTTTTGCTACTTTGTTATGGCAGCCCTGGAAAACTGAGACAACTCCCAAACCCTTAAACACATTATTATTATTATTATACCTCCCTAAAAGCATGCACATTTAGATATGTTTGGCTAGGAATGGTACTGGAGTAACAGGAAATCTTACAAAACGATGACGTCTTCAGGATGGAACAAACAAATCACGTATTGCCCGCCAGGAGAGCCAAGTTACAGCAGAGACAATTAGGAACTCAGCCTTCATTTACCAAAGTAAAAGAACAAAGTGCTTCCCATTCACCTGTCAGGCTCCACCGTGCTTCCAGGTTGGGGCTCTACTTTAATTCCATGCGATGGAACTGACTGGCCCCAAATCCCACAACCGGAACCTACAGCTTCTAACAAGCCCTACTCTTCTTTCTGCCTGCTGTGACTTATTCCCACAGGAAACCATCTTCGAGGACATCTCACTGCCACAGGATGTGGGTAGAGAGGACAAGGAACACTGTGTGAGGACAGTATCTGCCTCGCACTTTGCTTTTCTATTTGCCCTTGGCTCTCTGAGGGTGCAGGAGTCAGTCTGCTTTTCAGTTATTTTTTTTCTTTTTTTTTTTTTTTTTTGTAGAGACAGAGTCTCACTACTTTATGGCCCTCAGTAGAGTGCCTTGGCATCAAACAGCTCACAGCAACCTCCAACTCCTGGGCTTAAGTGATCCTCCTGCCTCAGCCTCCCGAGTAGCTGGGACTACAGGCGCCCGCCACAACGCCCAGCTATTTTTTGGTTGCAGTTTGGCTGGGGCGGGTTTGAACCCGCCACTCTTGGTATATGGGGCCGGTGCCTTACCAACTGAGCCACAGTTATTTTTTTAAAGGACTTAATTGGCAGTGTAACCAATGGCAGTCCTCTGTGGGCTGTCTCAGAGCACCTACAGCAGCTCCCCTGTGGCCTCATTTCCCCCTTCTGTTATTGTGCATTCCACTGCAACAGAGCTAATAACTGCAACTAATTAACTTAAGAATTGCCTTGAGATAAGAACAAAAGCACTTACATGATGGCAGACAGTGAGTTGGACATAGGCAAAGGAACTTGTCCCCAAGAGGAAACTCTGAACTTTGGTTTCCAGCCCTTGGCACTTGTGATGTCACCAAAACGATGACCTGTTACTTTTCTGTAGAGCAGATTGCCAGGGCTTTCTCTACCAGCTGGGAGAGTCAGGTAAGTAAAAGCCCCACTCCTGCCCACACACTGGGCTGGAAAGGAGCATGGAGGTGGATCAATCACCGCAGGGAAGATGACCACTCAAGCCAAAATTGGACTTTCCCAAGGAAAGAATACTGTGGCCAGACTTGCCTTTATTCATCCATGTAGCTCATCCTTCCAGAAGGAGATGATTTGTAACTGCTTTTTTTTTTTTTTTTTTTGTAGAGACAGAGTCTCACTTTATGGCCCTCGGTAGAGTGCCGTGGCCTCACACAGCTCACAGCAACCTCCAACTCCTGGGCTTAAGCGATTCTCTTGCCTCAGCCTCCCGAGTAGCTGGGACTACAGGCGATTTGTAACTGCTTTTGTCCTGTGTTTACCATGGAACCTGCTTGGTAACCTGCAGATGCCTCCCCCTTGTGCCTATGGCTCTCCATTCAAAGGAGACTCCAGTCCCTCCCTCACTGGAAACCTCCCTTCTAACCAAATGACTCCAAAACAGGTTTGGCACTTTCTTATCTTTGTGTCTCCGTGCTCGAAGCACTTCTGCACTGGCATCACGTCCAGTGGGTCTGAGTCACCTGTGCAGGGACTGGCTTTGGTAGAACCACACAAGGTGCTCTTAGCCCTGAGCTCTACTGCTGATTGCCACGCGCAGCCAAGTTCTGGAACCCCTAATAGTGCAAACTCAACCAGTGTGGGACTACCTGGGTGCCATCCGAAAACGTGGAAATCAGCCTCTCCTTGAACATTTTGCCGTGGCTTAAAAATCACCACCCCATTAAAGAACTGAAATCCATGTTTAAATAAAGCTGATTGCCAAAAATTCTGGCCATAGGTTTAGGCTATATCTATCATCTCTGCAAATCCCACTTTTTGACCTAACTCTATTATATGAATCTACTCAAAATAAGTCCAATAACTCTTCCCAGTAGCAATTGTTCAAATATCGAAAGATAGATATCACCTTACAGTCACTCTCCACTCCAACTCCTAAAGCTTTCCAATTCTGTGGCTAAACCTTTGTAATTCCTTGAAATGTAAATCATAATTTCTTGTCATTATCATCATCATCATCCTAGCCATAACTCCCCCAGATAGTTATTTATTATTTCCATTCTACAGATGAGGAAGCTGAGGCTGTGGGAAGGTTATTGGTGGCATAGGAAGACTCAGAGCTTGGGGAGGTCATTAACCACTTTGCAATACTGCCCCTAATTTGCTCTTTTTTGTTTGGACTGTCTCCATGTTTACTATCTCCTGTTAAATGTGATATCCAGCATGGAAAACATTGTGGCTGGTCTGCAGAACAGAGTACGGAGCTCTCTTACCGTCCTCTGTACACTTCTGTTTGTGGAGCCTAAATATCAAGATGATCGTCATGTTTTCTGGCAGCTCCATGGCTCAGTTAACCGATATCCATTAAAACTCTTACACCCGTCTCCACGTGGACTACAGTAAAGTATGGGATTGTTTCCTTTCGATGAACTGCCTATCCTGTGCAAATCGAAGAACTCTGGACTAAGGAGTGGATATCACGTTTAATAAGGCACACCCTGATCTCAAAGGAGCCAGTGAAGAAAGGGGAAGGGAGCTACCGAAAGGAAGAGATGAGAGAACTGGTTCCCATCCAGTAGGGACATTATGAAATGGGCACATAGAGAGGTGGAGAGATCTTAGGGAGGCTCATTTCTTTCCGGACTTGCAACTATGTAAACAGGCTGAACATAAGAGCATGTCAGATGCTTAAAGCCACCATTCTATTTAGACCTATGTTGAAGACTTTCCTTCTGTTTGTACTTAATTATATATTATCTATTTAATCTTTTTAAACATTTTTCTCCTTTTTTCCCTATCCCCATGATATCTTGTGAGTCTAGGGTTTGATTAGGGTTTTTGTTTTTGTTCTTGTTTGGTTTGGTTTTGATTTTGGTTTTGTTTTGAGACAGCGTGTCACTCTGTCACCCCGGCTGGAGTACAGTGATCTCATCATAGCTCACTCACTGCAACTTGCAACCCCTAGGCTCAAGCGATCCTTCTGCCTCAGCCTCCTGAGTAGCTGTGCCTGCCACCACAGCTGGCTAGTTTTTCTATTTTTAGTATAGATGAGGTCTCGCTCTTGTTCAGGCTGGTCTCGAACTCCTGACCTTTTTTTCAGGCTGGTCTCAAACTCCTGACCTTAAGCAGATCCTCCCTCCTCAGCCTCCCAGAGCGCTAGGATTACAGGTGTGAGCCATGGCATCTGGCCCTGTTTTGTCTTTGTAACCTGATTCTACCACAGTGTTTTGGTCAACACTTGCTTCTCTGAACATATCACAAATGGAATTAAAATGACTTCCATGTTCCAGATAAAAGCATTGAGTGGGAATTCACCTTGGAAAGGTACCAATGTAATAGAAATAAAAGCTCAAGTCAAGAAAGGCCTATTATTTGGCTTGCTCATTAACTACTGAACACATAGCCTAGCGCCCTCCATAGAGCAAAGACTGTGGAGCTTTGTATAAATCAATCAACTAATTAAGATCTTTCTCCACCAGAACTTTAGACGATTCCAGCTGGACAAGACCTTCACAGTCTTTTAACTCAATATCATCCTTCTATGTAGTCAGAAAATGAAACCCAAAGAGAAAGACCATTTAACTAGTCACCTGTGTTGGGGAAAATACATGTTAATGGCCCGGGCTTCCTGTTTCCTAATGTGGAGCACTTTCCACCACACCAATCAATGGGCGTGCCAATCAACATTCTATTGCATCTGTCCACTCCCATAACTGTACTACAGCAGTCCCTCCTCATTCACAGTTTTGCTTTCCACAGTTTCAGTTACCCACAATACAGTAAAACAAGGAGATATTTTGAGAAAGTGACAGAGACCACATTCATATAACTTCTTTTTTTTTTTTTTTGAGATAGAGTCTTACTTTGCTGCCCTTGATAGAGTGCTGTGGCATCAGAGCTCACAGCAACCTCAAACTCTTGGGCTCAAGCAATCCTCTTCCCTCAGCCTCCCAAGTAGGTGGGACTATAGGTGCCTACAATAATGCCCAGCTATTTTTAGAGATAGGATCTCACTCTTACTCAGGCTACTCTCAAACTCATAAGCTCAAGTGATCCACCCACCTCCGCCTCCCAGAGTGCTAGGATTACAGGCTTGAGCCACTGCGCCTAGCTCTCATATAATTTTTATGATAGGATATTATGATTATTTTATTTTGTTATTGTTGCTGTTAATCTCTCACTGTGCCTAACTGATAAACTAAACTTTATCACAAGTACATAGACATAGGAAAAATTATAGTATATATAGGTTCAGTATCATCTACAGTTTCAGATGTCCACTGAGGACGTCAGACCATATCCCCCAAGGATAAGGGGAGACTACATGCTATTACCTAGCCTGGGATTCCAGTAAGACTTCCTATTAGATCAGAAGAAATGCCTTTTCCTTCTGACTCAGAGGCCAAATAAATGCTCTTGGGCAAATAAAGATAACCTACCTTAGATAGGTACTAAACTTATCATAATAAGGGAAAGACTTTTTTAACATAGTTTTCCAGCTCTGGGGTCTTAGGGGAAACAAGGTTTTCCATCATTCTTCAGACAGAGCAACAGGCCTTCAAAGGAGCTCTCCAGGGTACTGGACCACATCGGAGGCCCACACCATAGGCCTGAGTATTCTATCTCTGGGTCTGACCTATCATGGATTCTGCTGTTCAAACCACAGTGAATATTAAGATTCTATAAATTGTTGAACACCTATAAAGTGCCAGTCCCTCTTACCTGACTTACATTCTTCATTTCAACACCTTACAACAATCTTCATGCCAGCTTTTATTGGCCCATTCTCCAGATGAGGAAAGGAAGACCCAGAGAAGTTAACTAACTTTTCTAAAGTAATGAGTGGAGAAGCCAATATTTAAATCCAAGTCTATTCATCTAAACCTAATATTGAATACAAAGTCATACTTTTTTTGTTTTGTTTTGTCACCCTCAGTAGAGTGCCGTCGCCTCACAGCTCAGAGCAACCTCCAGCTCTTGGGCTACGGTGATTCTCTTGCCTCAGCCTTCTGAGTACCTGGAAATACAGGTGGCTGCCAGAATGCCCGACTATTTTTGTTACAGTTGCCACTGCTGTTTTAGCTGGCCGGGGCTGGGTTCGAACCTGTCACCCTCGGTATATGGTGTCAGCACCCTACCCACTGAGCCACAGGCGCTGCCCACAAAGTCATACTTTTTTAATAACTTCAAACTACTTGCCCTAAGAGCTATCCTAAATTACTTCAAGCTGGACCTCGACTATCTTTCAAGCAAGTTACCAAGAAAAACATGAATTTGGCCACCACCCATATTATCAACCTTTCCCATCTGCTACTCCAGATGGATGTTCCAGGGGATTTCCTAGGTTAACCTACATTTACAGTCTTCTTCCGTGAGAATTTTCTGCCTCTAATTGTTCTATTTACTGGCCACAGCACAGAATCAAAAACAGTATGACATGGAGGAGACATTAAACTCATTCAGTATGACCACTGGGGAGGAAGAGTTGAATAGGTTTGGGGAGAGGGTTGTCTGTTTTTAGTTTTGCTTCATTAAAGAAAGGAAGATCATAAAATAAACAAGTTATATTTTTCTGGATAGTCACAGAAATGTGTTTGTTTTCCATCTTTAAATGTACTATAGAATTTTATATATATGAATATTTATGGGTTTTGCTTATTGAAGTAACTTACAAAGAGTAAGGTTCACCATCTTAAGGTGTATGATTCTATAAAGTTTGACATACGGTTGTTATTATGGGCTAAATTTCCCCCCCACCAAGTCATATGTTGAAGCCCTACCCTCCCCCCATGACTATAGCTGGAGATAGGGCCTTTAGGAATGTAATTAAGGTTAAATGAGGTCATGATGGTGGGGCCTTAATCCAATAGAACTATGTCTCTATAGAGAGAGAGAAAGACGCCAGGAGTGTTTTGCACAGAGGAAAAGCCACGTGAGGACATAGCATCTGAAGGCCAAGAAGAGAAGCCTCAGAAAAAGCCAACCCTGTCAGCACTTTGATCTTGGACTTCCAAGCCTCCAGAGCAATGAAAAAATATTCTTTTTTTTTTTATTGAGACAGAGTTTCAAGCTGTCACCCTCGGTAGAGTACCGTGGCGTCACAGCCCACAGCAACCTCCAACCCTTGAGCTTAAGCGATTCTCTTGCCTCAGCCTCCCAGGTAGGTGGGACTACAGGTGCCCACCACAATGCCCAGCTATTTTTTTTTTTTGGTTGCAATTGTTATAGTTGCTCTAGCTGGCCCAGGCCAGGTTCGAACCCACCAGCCTTGGTGTATGTGGCTGGTGCCCTACCCACTGAGCCACAGGTGCCACCTATTCTATGTGAAAATAAATTATTGTTGTTGAAACCACCCAGTCTGTGGCTCTTTGTTACAGCAGCCCTAGCCAACGAATGCAGTTTTGTGGTCACTACCACAATCAAGATATAAACTAATTCCATCATTCCAAATGCTCTGTCTTGTTTCTCTGTCATCAGCCCTCTTCTTGCACCACCAGTCCCTGGCAACCACTGATCTGATTTCTGTTCCCATAGTTTCACCTTTTCTAGAATGTTATATAAATAGAATCATACCAAAAAAAAAGCTTCGTTCCAATTGCTTTTTTTCACTTAGCATTAGGCTTTGAGATTCTTCCATGTTGTTGCATGGGTAATCATTTCTTTTTAATGGAAGTGTGTTGAGAGTGTATGAGCAAGAGAAAAGGGAGGTAGAAGTGGGGAGAGAAATAGGACGATGATTTTGAGACCTAAGGTGCTATTGAGTCAAGAATCAGGTGTTTGGTAAATTGCACTCAAAATGGGGTGCAAATAATTATCTTAGTATTTTACAAAATCTAGTCTCATCCAATCTCTTCCTTCTCTCTGCCCTGGGCCTTGGGTCAGGGTTGAGATAATCATATTCTCAGTTCCCCGTATCCTATTACCCTCAGTCTGGGTGAGGCCCTCACTCTTGCTTAATTTTATGTTTCCCAATTTATTCTCTGTATCAGCGCAAATCTCCTCCTCTTAGACTTTCTCTGACTCACTCATTCATTATATGTGCATAGGTGTCTATGGATCTTAACATCTATAGAGTGCTGATTTGTGTGTTTTAAACTGGCATACATGATATTGATATTGTATTGTTTCTTTTTCACTCAACACTCTGGTTTTTAAGCTCTATCTATGAGGAGTTAATGTAGAGGACTTTGAAATCTGTAAAGAACTTTCCAAATATTCACTGCTACTACTTGTAGTAATAATAATAATTTATGTAAAAAATCATTTTGAGACTCAGTGCCTATAGCTCAGTGGCTGGGGTGCCAGCCACATACACTGGAGCTGGCAGGTTCGAATCCAGCCCAAGCCTGCCAAACAACAATGACAACTAAAACCAAAAAATAGCCAGGCGTTGTGGCGGGTGCCTATAGTCCCAGCTACTTAGGAGGCTGAGACAAGAGAATCACTTAAGCCCAAGAATTTGAGGTTGCTGTGAGCTGTGATGTCATAGCATTCTACCAAGGGTGACATAGTGAGACTCTGTCTCAAAAAAAAAAAAAAAAAAATATATATATATATATCAAACATTTTGAGCATCTACTTTATTTTAGGCACTTTGCTAAATGCTGGATATAGAGAAATGATTTTAAAAGATACAGTGCCTTATGGAAGAATACAATAAACAAATAATTGCATAATTAACTATAAATATGTCGTTGCAGCAGTAAGTCTAGAATTATAAAGAGCTGGATGACATAAGAATACTTTTTTCTTTAGTTCCTTTTTTTTTTGCAGAGAGACAAGGTCTAGCTCTCTGTAACCCAGGCTGGAATGTCATGGCCCGATCATAGCTTACTGGAACCTTGCCTACCTTAACCTCCCACGTAGCTGGGACTGCAGGTACATGCCGCCACAGCCTGCTGATTTGGTTTTTTTAATTATGTTCTTTCTAGAGACAGGGTCTCACTATGTTACCCAGGCTGGTCTCAAACTCCTGGCCTCAAGTGATCCTCCCACCTTGGCTTCCCAAAGTGCTTGGATTACAGGCATGAGCCACCGGTGCTTAGCTGAAATCAGAATTCCTAGGGGGAGACACTAACCTCATCCTGAGACTAAGGGCCGTTAGACACTTAAGGCAACTTTCTGTCCTTAAGTTCAGACTTAAAAGACCCATTTAAGCTACATACACTGAACATATACCGGATGAGTTTTGTATCTTTTTTTTCAATAAAGTAAGTTTGAACAAAAGAAATGTAGGACCAAGCTGCACACAATCGAATACAATGACTGCTTTGGAGAAGACCTAGAGAAAACTTAGAGCAACATAGACCATTTAAAACTGAAATAATCAATAGTGCCAGTCAACCTCTCAATCCCTACAAGTGGTTGTCATCAACAGCTACCCCAGCATTATCTGAAGAAACAGGAGTTAAACTCCTGTCACCATACATTGGGACTGTGGGTCTGTTTATTTGCTCAGCAGGGGAAACAGTTAGAGAAAGCAACTAATATAACGTCCAGATAAAGGATCTCTTACCTTTACTACTGAATTGCACCAAATAATTTGTTGGAAAGAGAAAAAAAAAATTCGAATTCAAAATACATAATGTATGCTTCCAAACTAAAGAGGGTCCACGGCATTAATTTCCCTTTGATGTAAAGCAGGAAGGAGAAACAAAAGAGGAAATATACAATATAAAAACAGGGATCACGCACCCCAGTAATGATATTAGATAGTAGGCGGATCCCAACTCTCTATGCTAGTAATCTGAAGAACAAGCCCCATCATATGGGTTAATGGCATACACAAATGTGACTCTGGTGAGACAGCCAGATAAAGATCTTGAGAGTTGTCAGCAAGAACGGATCTTTCTAAATGCAAGCCTATGTAAACACTGTTCTTCTTCATTTAGAGAGCATTTAGGTATTTTCTAATAGAGGCTATTTGATTTATCCTCTCCCAATATACTCTCATGCCGTGAATTAATCTCTTTAAAATCTGTGTCCTGGTGTTTGAAGAATAACATTATAATATCACTGCCTGCTGATTCGAAATCCTCTTACTCAGGAAATCTGAAATCACAAAGTGCTCTGCAGGATTTACCAAAATGCTTGATGTTTAATGGTGCCTTAAATACTAAAAAGGTCATGGCCTAGTTCAAATGCATTTTGAAAGCCTCTCATTTTGCCTTTTTAATATGTGGACATGAGTGGATATTTAACAGCAGAGGTGACTAGAAAGGAATGAAATGTATTCTTAAGCCCCAAGATAAAACCACATAATTATTTTTCAGTCTCATCACCTTCCTGTTTGAATATGATTCACAGTTTTTTAAAAAGCCACTTATTGACCTTCCTACTATATTCAAGAGGGAAACAAATATGAACAAACATAAAGAGCCAAATTCTTAACCCTGGGCCCTTAAATGGACTGCCAGTGATGGTTTAATAACCATAATAACCATGTGATTTAATATCCACATCTCTAAATCCATTGGGGGAAAAAAAGTAGGGCCCAAGGCTTTCAGCAGATTCTCAAAGGCATCTGTGGCTTCAGGACATTTAAGGACCCCTGTCCTAATTGTATATACAGATTCAATGATAAACTGCTAAAGATGCACTGGTACTTAAAGGTGACCTTCTCCGAAACAGCCTTCTTCAGTTTACAGAGCAGCAAACTGAGCCACAGCAAGGAAAAGTGAGCTGCCCCTAGTGCAGGGAGCATTAGGACGGACAGTCTTCCTTCTGGGATTAGCTATGGATGTGACTAGGGTAGAGTAAGATAATTATTATAAAGGAATTGCAGGACAAGAAGAAAAAGAGTCTGTTTGTTTGTTGGGAAGTGTCCAAAAAAGACGGAATGAGGAACCTGGCCTTTGAAACAGTCTCCAATGCTAGATTGTGAGAGATTCCTGGGGAACAGTAAGGTGAGAATGAATGGACTGTGAGTGTCTTCTGGGGAGAAGACACATAAAGCTAGTACTATATGAATTCTCTCTGAACAGCACTTGGCCGTGCAGGCCACAGTAGAGAAACAGAAGGAGATGAGCTGAGCCTGGAGAGACAGGGGGCGGGCCTATTATAAGAGGCATCAGAGACCACATGGGGTCTTACACTCTATGCACAATGCAAATTAAAGAACCCACTAAGTACCATATACTCCCTATTAAATTTCGAAAGACTTCAAGAACTTACACTTACTTGGCATTAGCCAAATGCTCAAAAAAACTACTGGCGAGATTGTAAATCATTCCAACATCTCCAGAGGGCAATTTGGGAATCAGTGTCAAAATGCTTTGAATTCTTCTGAGAAGAGGCTGTGAAAAATAAAGAAGGAAAAGGGGAAGGAGGAGGAGAAGAAGAAACAGAAGAAAAAAACACTTTGAAAAGGGCATAGCTTTTGACACAGCCATTTCGCTTTTAGGAATTTATGTAAAAATAATGAATGTGCGGTGAATTCTCTCTAAGACTGTCCAGTGTGGGGTTTGTTCTAGTAATGGATAAGTAGAAATCACTTAGTGTTCACACAAAGTAGATAAATTAAATTATGGCCTACCTCCTCGTGATGGAAAAAACTATCACCAGTAAATATCATAGTGGAAGAAAATAGTTAATGGCAGCAGGAAACGTTTATAATGAATTGTGAAGATTTTTTTTTTTTTCATTGTTGGGGATTCATTGAGGGTACAATAAGCCAGGTTACACTGATTGCAATTGTTAGGTAAAGTCCCTGTTGCAATTATTTTACATTCTGGATTGTGTTTTTCTCAATAAAGAGCCAGAGGTTTTGAACTTGCCCATCGGCCTTATTTTACTTTATTTCACTAGAAATGTATCATGAGCAAAGAAACCCCACAGTACCCAGCCTAAACAAAACAGTGAGACTCTGTCTTTACAAATAAATAGCAAAAAAGTTAGCCAGGCTTGATGGCATATACTGCTACTTGGGAGGCTGAGGGAGAAGAGTCATTTGAGCTCAGGAGTTGGAGGTTGCAGTGAACTGTGTTTATGCAACTACATTCCAGCCTGGGTGCCAGAGTGAGAGCCTATCTCAAAGATAAAAGAAAAAGAAAGAAAGAAAGCCCATGGTACATTTTTAGTGGAAAAAAGCAAGTTGCAAAGCAGGAAATATACTATTATCCTTAATATAAAATATCCTTAATATAAAAAGGCCTGTAAATACATGGGCATAGACTAAAATGATGTTCATCAAGAAGTTCATTAGTTAATTGTGAAATTAACATTTAAAGATTTTTCTGTGTTTCTATGTTTTCTAATGTCTTAAAAAAATAATGTGATATTTTAAAACAACGTAGATTTTTGTTTTGTTGTTTTGTTTTGTTTTGTTTTAGAGAGAGAGCCTAACTCTATCACCCAGGCTGGAATGCAGTGGCTGGCTTATAGCTCACTGCAAGCTCCCACTCTTGGCCTCAAGTGATCCTCCTCCCTCAGTCTCCCAAAGTGCAAAGATTACAAATGTGAGCCACTGCATCCAGCTGTTTTGCGGGGGAGTTAAGGGCAATCTCCTAAAGGTTGTTTACTTTTTAGCAAGGATAATTGAGTCAGAATGACATCTGATCTCAGCTGTTTTTTCTCTTTTGTAACTTATGTCAAAATACCAAAAGTTGGCAGCACCTGTGGCTCAAAGGAGTAGGGCGCCGGTCCCTTATGCCAGAGGTGGTGGGTTCAAATCCCGCCTCGGCCAAAAACTGCAAAAAAAAATACCAAAAGGCATTTCCCTTTCTCAGTCCGTCCTATCTTATTTTGAAGACTTGTTTCATCTGGTACAATTTACTTAAAGGATTCATTTCTCTTCTAATACTTCCTCCATGTAGTGAGCATCTCTATAAACCAGCTTTTGAACATAAACATTTCAAAGACTCATACCAAACGCATATGCAAAACCAACTTCCTAGGAAAGTTATTTCTGGCTTTGTCAACAATTCCATTGCTGACCTAACGACTGAGTGGTCAGCTACCAGTGGCCCTTCTGCTGGAGAAAAGAGGAAGTAGGATTGGCTCTAGCCTGCCCTGATCTTCTTCTACCTGATATTTCTTTGCACTTGGAACTAACAGAGTCATACCAGACTGCAAATTCCCATGATGCTGGTAGATATTTCTCAAAGCATCAGAGAGCTCGATAGCTGACCTTCAAAAGGGGAAAAATTAGCTGGATGTGGTGACACATCTATAGTTCCAGTTATTCAGGAGGCTGAGGCAGTAGGATCACTTGAACTCAGGAGTTAGGAGATTACAGTGAGCTGCAATCAGGCCACTGCACTCCATCCTGTGTGACAAAGTGAGCCCCCATCTCTAAAACAGAAGGGGGAGGACTTCAGTTTTTTCAGATTTCACTGAATGAAGATCCATCTCACTGCCAAAAAATCTTAACCCAACTACTCTGAACATCTATGGAGTTTACTGTTGAAAGCTGGGGACCTCTGATTAACAGTAGAACTGGGCTGGGCCTGTAATACTAGGAGTGCGGGAGGTGGAGGCAGGAGGATCACTTGAACCTGAGAGTTGGAGGTTGCAGTGAGCTGTGATTACACCATCACACTCCAGCCTGAACTACAGAGTAATAACTTGTCTCTAAAACAAACACACACAAACAAACAAAAAACAGTAGAACTAATTGATTGTGGTATATTCATGCTTGCAGGGGTTCAGGGAGGAAGAATCGAGCGCCCTGGAGAGCTGATAATGTTCTGATTTTTATTCTCAGTGCTAATTATAAAGATGTGTTGAGCCTCTAAAAATTAATTCTTGTGGGTGGCACCTGTGGCTCAGTGAATAGGACATCAGCCCCCACCCCCATCCCACCACACCCCCCACCCCCATATACCAAGGGTGGCAGGTTCAAACACAGCCCCGGCCAAACTGCAACAAAAAATAGCCAGGCGTTGGCCGAGCGCCTGTGGTCCCAGCTATTTGGGAGGCTGAGGCAAGAGAATCGCCAAAGCCCAACAGCTGGAGGTTGCTGTGAGCTGTGATGCCATAGCACTCTACCAAGGGTGACAAAGTGAAACTCTAAAAAAAAAAAATTCATTCTTGTGTATGCCAATGATATTTGCACTTTTTTGTATATACAGAGGGTACCAAAAAATGTATACACATTTTCAGAAAGGGGAAAAACTATATTAAAATTGTAACGCTCAATATATACTGTAAGGCTCGGCACCCATAGTACAGTGGTTACAGTGCCAGCCATACACACTGAGGCTGGTGGGTACGAACCTGGCCCCAGCCAGCTAAACAACAATGACAACTACAACAAAAAATAGCCAGCTACTTGGGAGGCTGAGGCAAGAGAATCGCTTAAGCCCAAGAGTTGGAGGTTGCTGTGAGCTGTGACACCACAACACTCTACCATGGGCGACCATAGTAAGAGTCTGTCTCAAAAAAAAAACAAAAAACATATATATGTATATATATATACATATACACACTGATAAAAGATAAATGCAAGTCATGTTGTAATTGTCAAGTGACTTCAGTATTACAGTTTCCGTACAGTTTTTCCTTTCTTCAATTGTATGTGTGTGTATATCTATACACACATACATATATGTATATACATATGTATATATACACACACATGCATTTTATATAGACACACACATACATATATATGTACCCTCTGTATGATATACGTCAATAAAAACTTTTTAAAAAATGACTAAAAATACGGGCGGCGCCTGTGGCTCAGTGAGTAGGGCGCTGGCCCCATATGCCGAGAGTGGCGGGTTCAAACCCAGCCCTGGCCAAACTGCAACAACAACAAAAAAAAAATAGCCGGGCGTTGTGGCGGGCGCCTGTAGTCCCAGCTGCTCAGGAGGCTGAGGCAAGAGAATTGTGTAAGCCCAGGAGTTAGAGGTTGCTGTGAGCCGTGTGACGTCACGGCACTCTACCCGAGGGCGGTACAGTGAGACTCTGTCTCTACAAAAAAAAAAAAAAAAAAGACTAAAAATAAATAAATAAAACAATCTGAAGACTGCTACTGCCATTCCCAGAACAAGGATCCTGGTCTATCTTAGGTGGCCCAGGGCTGAACTTCCAACTGGAGGGCTTACATGGTTTTCAGGCCTTTGAGAGTAAATGGAAGGAAGAAGAAGATAGAAAACAGGGGGGACCTACATGCTTGGAAACCTCGCTGTGTGGTCTCACATTCTAAGGAACTGCCCAGGGGTGTACTTCAGAGAAAGAACGTGACACCCCTTCCCATGCCTCCCCGCAGAGAACCGGATCACTGAGCATCTCACTTTTCCTCTCTAGGCTGCAGTGTGACCCTCTATAAAAGGGAGATTTTTTTTTTTTTTTTTAATCTAACAAACAATAACTGGATGGCTACGTTCTCACTGAGCCTGTATGTTTAAGAAAAGACATAATTTGCCGGTGAGGGGAGATCTAAAAATATACAGCGTGACTGACAGTCATGTTTCCTATTAGAAAGCAAAGTCGAACACTGATAGGTCACTCTCGGGTCATTCAGAGGCAGGATGTGAGCCGAGTGATGACAAAGCCCATTTTCTGGCACAAAATGACCACAGTATGAGCAGAGCATGTGGGGCAGCAGAACTGGGCCCTTCTGTGGGCTGTTCACAGCTAGCTTGTGGTTTGTCCAGACTCACGGTCAAAATCCCCTTGAGAATCTGAGAGTTTGCTCCACCCCAAATCCCCTCCAGACAGAGTTTGAGATCCATGGGCCAAGTTCAGAGCCTCCCATTCCCCTAGCACTGTGAGTATCTCTCCCCCACCCCACCCATTACTATCACCAATCCCAGCTCTGTTCACAACTTTACTTTGCCATTTCTACACACAAAACTGTATGCACCACACAAGCTGAAGCCTGGAGTCAATTAGATTATTTTCAAATGTACTGGAAGTTTAACTGGATGCAGCCGTCACCGACTTTTCCACCTGCAATCCCCAAACTGTTCTTCGAGACATCTATACTCGGGAATATTTCCACAAAGCCCCAGACAATAGGCTGTGTGGTCAAATACCCTTGGGTTGATTAAGATCATATTTAGGGTGGCGCCTGTGGCTCAGTGAGCAGGGTGCCCGCCCCATATACCGAGGGTGGTGGGTTCAAACCCAGCCCCGGCCAAACTGCAACAAAAAAACAGCCGGGCGTTGTGGTGGGCGCCTGTAGTCCCAGCTACTCGGGAGCCTGAGGCAGGAGAATTGCCTAAGCCCAGGAGTTGGAGGTTGCTGTGAGCTATGTGACGCCACGGCACTCTACCGAGGGCAATAAAGTGAAACTCTGTCTCTACAAAAAAAAACAAAAGATCATATTTAGATCAAACAGGCTGAATTTATTATTAAAGTGTTTTCTTTAGAATTTCTCAGAACCTTTGATATGCATTGTGAATGTTCATGGAGATAAAATGTCTTAAATCTTTGGGGTAGGGAATATAGTAGTCATTCCCCAGGCATCCTATTTAGGAAAACCTGTAAATTCATTCATTCAACACATAATTATTGAGTACAACCTATTATGTGGCAGATGCTGTGCCAGGGACAAAAAGGGTGTATCTTGCTAAAAATCCCTTTTATAGCATTTTTATTGTCATGGCAGAAGAAAACACTTAACAAAATAGTTTCAGCAGGGCGGTGCCTATGGTTCAAAGGAGTAGGGCGCCGGCCCCATATGCCACAGGTGGCAGGTTCAAACTCAGCCCTGGCCAAAAACTGCAAAACAAAAACAGTTTCAGCACATGGTAAAAATCATATGGAGAAGATAGCCAGGGGCCATTTCAAGGCCTCTCTGCTTAGCTCTGTAGCAGAAACTTGAAGGTAAAACATGAGTCAGCCACAGGAAGGGCCTTGGGGAAGTATCCCAGGCGGACAAAGAGAGAGTGCCAAGGCCCAAAGACAGGAATGACCTTGGCCTGCTCCAGGGCCAGGTCGAGGTCTGCCCAGGCAGGTGGTGCTGCAGGATGGTAGGGGAGGGAGACTCTGGTAAGACATAAGGGTGAAGATGCAGGTATTGGAGTAGGCAGGGCCTGGCGGGCCACTGCTAGGAATTGGAGTCTTACTCTATGGATAATGAGCCACCAGTAAAGAACTTGAAGCAGTGAGTTGCTGGCAAGGGCCTTGGAGAGAAGTGGAAAGATTGGAGAGGTAGAAACCACAAGAGCCCTCGGCGTGTTCTCTGTGCCCTGCTGGTACTGCTGTGCTCATGAGCCTCTGCGTCCTAACTCAGCAGCAAGTTCTCTCCCCTCCGGCTGTGAGCAGAAAGCAAAGTCCTCCCTGGGTACCAGACCCAGGTTCCAAGTCTGGGCTCCCCTAAGCAGCTGTGTGCGTGTGGGGGAGCCCCTTCACCTCTCTGAGCCTCCGTCACCCCCTCTGCATAGCGAAACCAGAGGACTAAGAGATCTGCTCCCAACATTCTGCACTCGCATTGGCAAAGGGGCTATATATAAACAGAAGGGGACTAGGGATTGGCAAAGCTTTGAGAGAAAGCAAGGAGGAAATGGAAGAAGGCAAAGCTCAGATACCACATTAGTTTTCCTGTGGCTGCGTAATAAACTTCCACACACTGAGTGTCTGAAAAAACAACAGAATTTTTTTCTCACATTTTGAATGCCATGAATCTGAAATCAAGGTGGCGGCGGCAAGGCTGCACCCTAAAGTCTCCCAGGGGTGTCCAGCTTGCACTCTACAGGGAGCATGCTGATTTTGTGAGATTTTTCTTTCTTTCTTTTTTTTAATTTTTTGTAGAGACAGAGTCTTATTTTATCGCCCTCGGCCTCCCAAGTAGCTGGGACTACAGGTGCCCGCTACAACACCCAGCTATTTTTTTGTTGCAGTTTGGCTGGGGCCGGGTTTGAACCGTCACCCTCTGTATATGGGGCCAGCGCCCTACCCACTGAGCCACAGGTGCCCCCCCTTTTTTTTCTTATCTGTAGTATTGGGTATCAAGAAAAGTATGTGTGGACCTTTTTTTTTTTTCTCTTTGCTTATCAGCTTTCATTAGTGTTTGTGTATTTAATGTGTGACTCAAGACAATGATTGTTCTTCCAATATGCAGCAGAGAATTAAAAAGGTTGGACACCCCTGCTTCTAGAGCAAAATCAATTCTTTGCCTCTCTGGCTTCTGGTGGCTCCATGAGTTCCTTAGCTTGTGGCCACATAACCCCAATCTTCACCTTCATGGCCATACCGCCTCCTCTCTTCTCTTGACACCTGTGGCTGCCTTTAGATCCATCTAGATAATCTAAGATAAACTCTTACTGTCAGGATTTAACTTAATCATATATATTTTTCCATTTAAAGTAATAATTCACAGTTTCTGGGGATTAGGACACAGACATATCTTTTGGGTGACCATCATTCAATATCCAGTTGAATACAGATATCAATGACTGCCCCAGCCCAAATACACCCTGGTACTATTTACAGGGATTTTTTGTTCCCTCTTTCTAGGCTCTCCATCCCAAGACTTTGTCTCCTTCATGTGTCCTTCATGGTGTCCTATGAAGTACTTTGCACAGGATAGGTAGTTACTCAATGAGTGCTGCTCCCAACAGAAGCTTCCAGAAACCTTTTGGTAGGAGTATTCTGGCTATTTCTCCTCCAAACTTGCTTTGCTTTGTAAAGCAGCAAAAGCACATACTCGGCTAGGCACAAAGTAATGAGAGTTTTAAGCCTACTCTGCATCAACCCATCCCATGACCCTGGCTAGCCAGCCCCTCAGTTGTCAGACATCAGCCTTTCAAAGAGAAGAGCTTACTATACACAGTTGTCTTCTGGAAGCTCTTACACCATTTACATTCCAGAAGAAGAATTCAAGATTAAATGTGTCCTTTCTCAGGATCCTTTGAAACACATATTCCTTTCAAGTTTCAGAAGAAAAACACAACCTCTTGCCCTGCCCTCCTGTAATTTGGGGTTAAGCGTCTATGCTAAAAGGAAAAAAAAAAGATGGAAGTGAGATAAAATCTTTATTTTCCAGCCCCGATGACCCAGATCTGTACACTTGAGGCTTTTGCAATAAGGAGGGTCAAGTTTCAATGATCATTATCTCTGCAGTAAGCTCTATTGCTGTTTTGGAAAAAGTTATCAGATCCATCTGCTAACACATATTCCTAGGCCTAGCAACAGGTAACCAGTTGGATGCCTGTTTCTGTCTTCCACACTCGTCCTGTCTGTACCCCTCCAGCATTCCTCCTGAACACCCAGAGTATCCTCTAAAAAACCTTCCACCCATAAATAATTTGAAGAGCCAAGCTAGTCAATAGAGACATTATATCAGAGGAATCAGAAGAGGCACAGTAAGAGGACAAGAAATATCCTGTCCTCTTCCTCACATCCCCTTGTGTAAGCCTTAAAAGAAATATATGAATATTGGGTGGCGCCTGTGGCTCAGTGAGTAGGGCGCTGGCCCCATATACCGAGGGTGGCGGGTTCAAACCCAGTCCCGGCCAAACTGCAACAACAACAAAAAAGAAATATATGAATTTTTATACCATGGTGAAAGAAATAAAATAGCATTAACTGAGCACCTACTAGACACTGGGACTTTTCTTGGTTATCTTAATTAGCCTCACAACAAACTCTTTGAAAGATAGGAGCACAAAATCCAAAAGGTAGAAACAACTTAGATGTCTGTGGACAGATGAATGGATAAATAAAACGTGGTGTATACACATAATGGAATAGTATTCACCCTTAGAAAGGAATGAAAAGTCAGTGCATACTACCACACGGATGGATCTTAAGCTGTCACACTAAAGGACAAATATTGTATAATTCCACAAGGATGAGTTACCTAGAATGGGCAAACTTATAAAGACAGAAAGCTTTCTAATAGTAATTACTGGAGGAGAGAGGAATGGAAAGTTACCATGCAACAGGTACAGAGTTTCTGTCTGAGATGATGAACCAGTTCTGGAAATGGAGAGTGGTGATGGTTGCACAACATTGGAAATGTTCTCAGTGCCACCCACTGAAGTGTTCCCTTCGACATGATTAAAACAGTAAATTTTGTGTTCTGCACACATTGCTACAATAAAAGGATATGGAAACTGAGAAACTATCTAAAGTCACATCGCCACTGTTAGGGGAAGCCAGGGTTTGAACGTATCTGTCTGATGGGATAAATTATCCTATGGGGGAAAGAATCAATAGTGATAATACTGATCTCCAGACAAAGCAGAAACTGCAATAGAATAAACTATATAGCTTCTCATGTCTACCCAGAGCTAATTTCCTGACCCAGGATTGTTTTTTAGAAGATGATGGCCTGGGTGGAAAGAATGATAACACACCCCTCATTGAATAGATCACAACCTCACAAGCCTCCTCAGGAGATGGCCTCATCAGCAATTTTATTCCCTGGATCCACCTCTGTTTGCACTTTGAGAATAATTAAAAACACAAAGGAAAGTAAATACAGCCCCTAACACCGTCATGACACATAGGATTCACTCTCCTTTTTGGTATCATGTTCCGGGCATATATATCAAAGGACCACTTAAGAAAGTTTAAGTACTGCATCCTTTCATGGGGCAATAATAATACTAACGTTTATGGAGTATGTACTAGATGCCGGCCAATGCTCTAAGACTTTACATTAGCAGCTCATTGAATTTCTACAACTCTATAAGATAGGTAGGTACTAATATTTGTCTCATTTTAGTGATAAACTAAAAAACTTTTCCTGGGTCACACAGTAGTTGAACAAACTATCACTCTGGCCACTGTTTTGCTATTCAAATATTCAATTATATGATAAAGATCTCTCCAGGAGTGAACCCAGGGCCATTTCAGGACCAATTGTTGACAGGCCTTCAGCAAATTACTTCACTTATAAGAAATGCCAAAAACAGACCTGAGACCTGACACAACCTTGGCATGAAAACCCCACCTGAATTCTAGAGCTCTTGGTGCTCCCCTGATCCATAATACTCAAGCGTTCCCTTTTTGTCTCTTAAATATTCATCAATGCAGCTGCTGCTATTGCTGAAGCGCCACCTCTTAGGAAGTTGTGTAATAAGATGACCTCAATCTTCCCAGAATATTGCTCGGTTTTTAATTCGGGGGTCAACTAGTTCTGTTTTGACAACAGGAAGGGGAAGCAGTCAAGTAGGCTCAGCATAGTTGGGAGTTTGTTCCAACCCTGCCACCAACTGCTGTGGGGCCTAAGACACACAGTTTTCCTCTCTGGGCCCTTCTTTTGTGAGATGAAGAGCTTGGCCTCTGGGACACAATTATGAGGAACTTTACCTAACAAATGCAAGCAGCTTGTCACCTGGTTCTTTGTACCCTCAAGAATAAAGAAAATAAAATTAAAAAAAAAAAAAAAACGTTTGGCCACAGAAACTCTAAGATCCTTTCCAACTTAGAGTTGCTGTACCCAGCTCTTAGAATAATCAGTTTCACAATCAATCTGTTCTATTTCACTCAATCACGGAATTTTTTTAGAGAAAGTTTCTTGCAGCTGGGGAAATCACTGTCCTTCTAGAGTTTCATGGTTCTACTTTAAAAATGTCCTCCATGGCCACTCCCTGGTTTCCTTTTACTTTGGGAGTCTGGTAACCAAGGGAAGAGACCCTTGTCATATGAAGCAGGAGGTTTAAAGTTCAGACGGTGGTATTTTGTGTCAGGAGGAGGATTTTATTTTATTTTTTTTCTTCTTTTTTTATTGTTTGGGATTTATTGAGGATATAAAGAATTAGGTTACACTGATTGAATGTGTTACGTGAAGTCCCTATTATAATTGTGTCCCACCCCCAAGAAGTGTGCCATACACTGTGACCTCCCAATCCCTTTCCCTCTGCCCCTCTCCCTGCTCCCTCATTCCCCTGGGGGGAGGATTTTAAAGAGCAAGTCACCCCTCAGGGAGGGATATGGTCAGGACTGGCATGCTAAGCTCAAGTCTCAACCTTCTTTACCTCCTGAATTATTTCTTATTCCACTGAGAGTAGGAAATGCTCTCTGTAAATCGTCAACAACCTACAAGTTAGCAAAATGAGATTAGGAGAAGAATGCACAAAAATTCTGCTTAAATCTGTTCAGTCTTCAAAACTGTACCCAAATAAGAATCTTTCCATTTCAAGGTCAGAGAGAGCGGCCAAGGTCAGAGAGAGTGGCCACAGCCAATGCCTCCCCATGATTAGAGTTGACACAAATTAATTAATTTTTTTTTTTTTACTTTTTAGTAGCATTTATTGGGCATTTAATACACATAGCATTTTGCAGACAAGAAGACGGTAATAACATAGGTAACAGTGATAGAGCTTTGTGAGCCGACATTCGTCATATACAATGAGCCAGGCATTGAGTTAAGCACATTACATACTTAGCTTATTTCTTCCTCAAGCACTCTTTTGAGTTAGGCACTGTTATTATCCTCATTCAGAGATGAGACAGCAAAGGCTCCTTAAAGTTTCATAATTTGCCTACCACCAAACAGCCAGGATACAATCTCAGGAAATCTGTTTTAGAGCCATCTTTTCAGGAGCAACTCTCTAGATCAGAGGCACTCCAGGCATAGTTCATGGACAACTGTTAGGGGACTTAGGAGACCAAAATATTTTCATGTTAAAACTAACATGTTATTTGCCTTTCTCACTGCGCAGACATTTATACTAATGGTGCAGAAACAAAGGCAGAGAAACTGCTGGCTCCTTAACATTAATCACGACACTGGAATCAAATTGTACTAATGGTTGTTCACCTCCCTATATTCGTGGGGAGAAACAAAAAGCCAGATGCACTTAACAACTTCCTTGGAGGGCCATTGACCCTTTTAAGTGTTTTTTAAATATTCTGTTGACGCGGATTCTTATCCTTAACTGAATCGTCAAAAGTGAGCCCTCCATTTACTTGATTTTTATAAGTTCCCCACAGGCCTGTGATTACCTTCTATTTCAGGTGGAAGTTTGCCTTGAAGCAAATTACAAGGTAGCAAACCTTCAAGATTAAACAATGAGAAGGGACACAAAGCAGGAGGCTGCCTCCCCTCTCCTGTCCCCAGGGAGTGGTTCCAAATTCACTATTTTCTTACTAAGGAAAGGGTTTTTCAGCAAAAGCAACTTTGCATCATGATCAATTTTTCACCTTTATTTTACAGAAACAGTAAAATGCTAAAAAACATTCTCCAATGGAGGCATTTCTGACTTCTTTTGGAAGGGATTTGAATTTGCCAGTATTGTTTGTTGTCCTAGCGTTGTTAATTTTAAAATTCTATGCAGCCTATCTATACAAAAGATACCAAAAAAGGTATATGCATTTTAAGAAAGGAAAAAAAAAAAACTGTTTTAAAGCCGTAATACTCGATATATATCAATAACGTTCGTTATCTTCTGTATGGTATCTTGTATCTCTTATAATTGCAGAAGCCAAACTTGATGTAAGTTATTGCAATTTTCATACTTTTTTTCTTGCTTAAGATGTGTATACATTTTTGGTACCGTGTGTGTGTGTGTGTGTGTGTGTGTGTGTGTGTGTATCAACTTCATCAGGTAGCACTAAATCCAAAGAGCCCCTTCCGGAGTGGAGGGAGTCCCTGAGCCACCACCAGCAGCAGCATGGGAAAGTTGGGCCTCACCCCTTGCCAAACTTGGATGGGGATGTGGAAAGGCCTCCTTGTTCCAACTTGTCCATGCCAGCCCAACTCAGAGACCGATCCCCCTCCTCCACTCCCAATCTCTATCCAGGACGTCCTGCACTGGTATTTCTAAATCGGGACCAAAGGCAACAAAGCGTAAACTCTGCATTCCTTTCCTTATGTAAGAAAAGCCCTGTAAACGTTTCCCTCTTGGCAAGGGTGAAAGTGGAGGAGCATTGGGTGGTTGCCAAGGGACTGTACACATTAAAGGGGAATTCTTCCTTCTTCCCATGGAAAGAGCCTCCAAAAGGAGACAGGATTCTGTGCAGCACTCTGTCCTCGTCCATTATGTGCATCTACATAATAATTCCATTTTAAAGTAAAGTTGAGGGGTTACACGGAGGACTGTCTTTCCTAGAAAGTCTTACTGCACATTAGCATGTTATAGGTTCTGAGAAAGACTACAGTAAAGAAGCTTGTTTATGTGTATTTCAAGATTTCCCAAAAGGCTTTTGACCGTACAGTCCTTTTCCTCTCTTTTATATAGTATCTATGAACATCTGCTCTGAGGAATACACATTGAGACATGCTGGTGTAGTGGAAAAGTCAGGACCCTGAAGTCAGCAAACCTAAATCGGAATCATCACCTGATCCCTTGCTGTGGGAACTCAGGACGTTTTCTTAACCTCCTTGAGTCTCTGCTTTGCCATTTTCGAAATCACACAAATCATTCCAAACTTACAGGGCTGTATTTCCAGGTCTTGCTGCTTAGGATTGTCCTTGCTTTTGTTTCTCATCTTTTCATTTCTGCAATACAATGTTTAGCACCTCTCTTTCTAATTTAAAATATTTGTGGTCTTATGAGTGTTACAAGGCTGATGAGCATTGAATTTCTTTTTACTTTCTTTTTTTTTAGAGACAGAGCCTCACTTTGTCACCCTGGTAGAGTTGGTAGAGTGCCATGGTGTCACAGCTCACAGCAACCTCCAGCTCTTGGGCTTAGGCGATTCTCTTACCTCAGCCTCATGAGTAACTGGGACTACAGGCGCCTGCCACAACGCCCGGCTATTTCTTGTTGCCAGTTAATCTTGGAGGATTATTTTATTGAAACTTATTTTGTTCTTTGGTATTTTAAATATTTTCATTTTAAAAATAAAATAAAAATATAAAAGTTGAACAAAAAAGTATGAATAAAAATAAAAAGATTTGCTCTGTACAATTTGGATTTACTTAAAAGGTCACACTCAGGAACCCAGGGGACCACATGTGTGGCCTTAAGGGTGCAGGTTCCCCACCTCTGTGTTAGACGAATGAGGGTGGCTGCGTTTCCATAATGCTTTATTCACTGAAAAGCCCAAGGGCTGGACTTGGCCATAAGCCCTGCTTTGTCAACTCCTGCCCTAGACACTTGCTAGTCAAGCCTTGGTCCTAGGATCATCAACGTCATCTGGAACCATGGAAGAAATGTCAAATCTCAGGCCCAGCCCCCAAACAACTGAATATGAATTTGTCATTTAATAAGATCTTCAGCTGATTTTTAGTATGCGTGAGTTTGAGATGCAATGCTATATAGCAGTGGTTCTCAACCTTCCTAATGCCATGGCCCTTTAATACAGTCCCTGTGAGTCACGACCCACAGGTTGAGAACCACTGCTATATAGTATCCATTGGGGCATGGCCACAGATCAATATTGCCACAAGCCAATTAGATTCTCTCTGTTCTGTGACTACAGAGGAAAGATTAGAATCGAGGCTGTGCCAGCTGTCCCCCCAAAGTGCTCCACGGAGTGTAAGTTGGCTCTGTACACTCATTCATTGAGCAAATCAAGTAAGTTCTGACTTTTTCACTGGGGCCCATGGTTAGTTAATATGAAGGACCTACTTTCTTAAAAGGTGCAATCAAGCTGAGATATAGAGAGAACATTTAAATAAACCTCCTTATTTTGGAGGGGAAGCAGGGTGGAAGAGATAATCATGGTTGCCAGGCGCCAGGGCTCATCTTCCTGGTTCATGCCATCCTGTTTTTCCAGAAGAGACTTTGCAATATTGCGTTCATCAAGTGATTCTGCAACATCATCTAAAGGACATAAGATGTCTGCTCGTGTCTGAGCGTGATTCTGAGACTGGGCTTGCGCCAACCCATCTGTTCCTCTGAGATTATATCCAGAATTAATTCTATTAGGACTTCAAAAACAACATACTCACTTTGGCAGGATGACCCTGGTAAGTGATTGCAAAAGGATTGTTGCCAGAAGAACCCTCCTCGGCAGGGGCACCTCCAGTCTAAAGGCAGACACATCTTGTCTTCCCTCTTGGCCCAGGCCCTAAGAAAAACCCAGAGCTGCTTTCTTGGCTGGACCTAACCGTTCCATCCTCTAAAGCAGTGGTCAGCAAACTCTTTCTGTAAAGGGCCAGATGGAAAATGCAAGGAAGGCAAAACTTTACCTCTATCCTCTTAAGATCCCTGGCTGGGCCCAAAAATTATATTGACATGTGATAGATGAAAGGGAGAAAAATATCCACATTTAATATAAGTTTTATGTGACACAGGAGTCCTCAGAAGGAAATGAAAACCCAAAGAAATGGCAGCACCCCTGTATCTTATTCATTCTTCAAACCCTTATCGTCTGTGTATTTTGTTAATGCTCCACTATTCTAATATTCAGGATACAAAAAAATTAGCATTATAAGGACTTTATCTGTCAAGTTTTCATAGTCTCATATTTGTAGAAAAGGAAACTGGAGAATAAACTAGTTGAGGCCTACCAAGACCAGACTGGAAATTAGAAGCAGATCTATGAGTATAATCTGTTATCTTTTTTATTTATTTTGTTTTTATTTTTAAATAATTTATTCACAGCCACAGTCTAAAAAGTAAATGTTAGTATTCAATACAAACTAGTATTTTTGAGCTTCCAAAAAAAAGAAAGAAAGAAAAAAGAAATGGCAGCACCCATGTGTATTTGCATAAGTTGAACAGAGAAAGGCCAATTGTGGAAAAGTAACTAAATTACGTGAGAACACAAAGATAAGAATTATTTTCGCAGGTCTGTTTGCACAGCATTCTCTTGGCTATGACTCCCCACTGAAGATTGTTCCTTTTCTCTTGGTACAGAGAGGCATCTTTCATGGAGAAGTTTTTATCTACTGTTTTCAGAAAGAAAAAGGGAAGATTAGAGTGCTGTTTTTCAAGTGTCTTTAGTTGGAAGTAACCCTATTTGGCATCTCTGGGGGTGGCATACCCTGCCACAAGTCTCTGCTACAACTACTCAATTCTGCCATGGTAGCATAGAAGTGATCACAGATAATATATTAATATTAAGGCATGGGGTGCCATAGCTCAGTGGTTAGAGCCTGGCCCTGCATACCAGGGGTGGCACGTTCGAACCTCGCCTGGGCCTGCTTGACAAAAAAAAAAGGAAACTTCTTATGGGACCCCAAGGCAGGTGAATCGCTTGAACGTAAGAGTTCCAAGATCACCTCTGAACAAGAGCAAGACCCCATTTCTACTAAAAATAGAAAAACTAACCAGGCATTGTGGCAAGCCTGGTTGTGGCTACTTGGGAGGCTGAGGCAAGAGGATCGCTTGAACCCAAGAGTTTGAGGTTGCTGTGAGCTATGATGCCACAGCACTCTACCCAGGGTGACAGAATGAGACTCTGCCTCAAAATAAATAAATAGATAGATAGATACATATAGCTATATATAAAAGAATGCATGTGGCTATTTCCAAATGCAGGAAGTAAGCTGGGTTGGCCTACGAATTTCAGTTTGCTGACTTCCGCTCTAGTGTCTGATCTAGAACACACGTCTCCAACCTTAATGTGCTTTGGGATCACCAAGGTATCTTGTTAAAATGTAGATTCTGGGGTGGCACCTGTGGCTCAAGGAATAGGGTGCTGGCCCCATATACCAGAGGTGGTGGGTTCACACCTGGCCCCGGCCAACAAAAAGCAAAATAAATAAATAAATAAATAAAATGTAGATTCTGTTTCAATGGTTATAGTCTGAGATCCCTCATTTTCAGCAAGCACCTGTATGATGACGATGGCCCAAGGACTACACTTTAAGAAGCAAGGGTTGAGTTAGGACAAGTCACTCTCAATTTGGGATGCACCTGGGATCACCTGGAGAGCTTTAAAAACACCAAAGCCTGGTTCTTGGTCTTTCCCTACCTCCCACCCCTGGAATTATGACTTCACTATTCTGTGGTATGACCTGCTAGTAGGTTTTTCAAAAGCTCCCTGAGTGGCTCAGTGCCTGTAGCTCAAGCAGCAAAGGCACCAGCCACATACACCAGAGCTGGCAGGTTCGATTCCAGCCCAGGCCCACCAAACATCAATGACAGCTACAATCAAAAATTGCCCAGTGTTGTGGCGGGTGCCTGTAGTCCCAGCTACTTGGGAGGCTAAGGCAAGAGAATCACTTAAGCCCAGGAGTTAGAGGTTGCTGTGAGCTGTGATGCCACGGCACCCTACCCAGGGCGACAGCTTGAGGCTCTGTCTCAAAAAAAAAAAAAACTTCCTGAGTGATTACAATATGAGGTCTGACAATTAAATTTGTGAACTCATCCTAGAAAAGGTACAACATACCTCATTGCTGAATATTACTACGGTCACCTTCAAAATACTCCCGTTGGCCGTGTGGTGACCATTGTGATATTCAGCAATGAGGTAGGCAGTACTTTTTTCTAGGATGAGTTCAAGAACTTAATTGTCAGACTCTATCTGTACAATGACAGCTCTGATGGCCATTCCAGAAAGTTACAAAATTGCTGTGTGGAAGGGGCCTATGCACTGACGTCCATGCCTAGCTTCCCAATCACAGTACCCCAAAGGTGACCACAGTGATAGTCAGCAGTAAGGTATGTAGCATTTTTTCCAGGTTTAATTTTACAACTTAATTATCCAACCTTATATTCAGCTAAAATTGAAAATACTGCATGGTGGGGCGGTACCTGTGGCTCAAGGAGTAGGGCGCCAGTCCCATATGCCAGAGGTGGTGGGTTCAAACCCAGCCCCGGCCAAAAAAAAAACCAAAAAAGAAAATACTGCATGGCAGATGAATGAAAGATTTAGGAGTTTTTTTCAATAAGGATTAAATTCACAACTCAAATTTCTAAAATGGAGCATTTTCTCAGAATGCATTCAGCCTTTGAGGAAAGAAAATATTTCCACCTGAGAGGAATGATACTTTTTCTTATGTAGAAGGTAACCAGGTCTGTGAATTAGTCAAAAAGGGATTAGTTTAAAGCCCAAGTGGGCAAATAAGCTTTACAGAAGGAATCAGCCCCTTCCTCTCAGACTCAGGTGAGAAGAGAAACATAAGATCTCACACCTATAATCCCAGCACTCTGGGAGGCCAAGGTGGGTGGATTGCCTGAGCTCACAGTTTCGAGACCAGCCTGAGCAAGAGTGAGACCCTGTCTCTAAAAACAGCCAGGCATTGTGGCAGGTGTCTGTAGTCCTAGCTACTAGGGAGTCGGAGGCAAGCCAAAGAGTTTGAGGTTGCTGTGAGCTATGATGCCTCAGCACTGTACTGAAGGCAACAAAGCGAGACTCTGTCCCCCCACCCCCAAAAAGATCTCATTAGGGACTAGAAAGGGGGACACTCATGTCAACTGTTTTAAAGAGGAAGACATATTCAAGCATCAAACACTTTCTGAGTATGTATCATATCCCAGGGGAGGTTACCTGCTGAAGTGGGAAATGAAAATGGAGTAAAAGACATCAAGTGAATTGTGAGAAAATTTAGAATAGACTCTGTGAGTGCAGGAGAAGACACAAAGCAGGCGACAAGTGCATTCTGTGGGGCCGCAGGCCAGCTATAGTCAGAAACATTTTTTTCAATAGGATAAAAGGAAGAATTTGCTGACAGTAAAAACCGTCTAGAGTAGTCATGGGCTTCCATCAGAAAGGGGAACTCCCAGTGGCTGGATCTCAACCACAGGTGAGATCAGCACTTCTCATCCAAAATCCTATGTATCAAGAACAACTGAGAGGGGTGTTGCTAGTAACTATGACTAACAACGATTAAATTGACAACCTTTGCCAATGCATGACTTTAAAAGTACACTTTATAGTACCACCTAAGACTGACCTGGCAATAGCATTCCTCCTAATTACTTGCAATATTAATTCACTTGGAGTGGAAGGAAAAGGGCGTGGTATAAGCTAATCATGCCAGGAATTCACATGACCTGCAAATAATCTTATCTCGTCAGCAGAAGTGGTGTGTCTCACATGTAACTGTTATCCACGGAGTGTGGGGGAGTGGAAAAAGACTTTCTGATGACAGTGTGGTAGTGGGAAATCTGAGAAGTGAATGGAGAGTGAAGATGTTGAATTGAACAAGAGTTGAAACCCCTTCCAACTTTGTGATTCTTTTTGTTTGGGGTTTTTGTCTTTGTTTTTGTTTTTTTTGAGAGAGTCTCACTATGTCGCCCTTGGTAGAGTGCTGTGGCATCACAGCTCACAGCAACCTCAAACTCTTGGGCTTAAGCAATTCTCTCACCTCAACCTCCCAAGTAGCTGGGACTACAGGCACCCACCACAATGCCTGGCTATTTTTTGTTGCAGTTGTCATTGTTCTTTAGCTGGCCTGGGCTGGGGCCTCAGTGTATGTGGCTGACACTGTAACCACTGTGCTAGAGGCACTGAGCCTTTTTTTTTTTTTTTGAGACAGAGTCTCACACCTTAGTAGAGTGTTGTGCCATCATAGCTCACAGCAACCTCAAACTCCTGCGCTCAAGCGATTCTCTTGCCTCAGCCTCCCTATTAGCTGGGACTAAAAAGTGATGGTATCTATCACCAAGTGGTCACTATACAGCAACAGGTATCTTCCTGTCGCTGAAAGCTTCCTCATTTATTCAACCTGCATGTAAAGTACTTTTTACTCATTTTTTTTTCTTTTTTCAAGTCTTTCCAATGTTACATTTCATTCAATTCAAACAGATCTGTAATCTCACCTTTTTACTCATTTTTGCTGGTCGGTATTGTCCTATCCTTCACCAGCCAGGCCAAATAACTTTCTCCATAACAGACTTACTTTAAACTTCCAGTAGACAGACCATATCTATCCCACTCTATGATGTCTTAATACTTGATACCTCCCTTACCATACTTTTCATACACTCCCTTGCTTTAGAATTATTTTGTGCATTCCAAATATTTCTCATTCATCTTCATTTCTCATCTTCTGACTAAACCCCACCATCACTGCCCCACTGTATGCACCATGAAGGCTGTGCCGCCCGACACACAGCCATGTGATAAATGTGGGCTGGGCATGGAGATCTCTGGGATACAAGAGAGTCTAGAATTGGAATGAAGATTGGGAAGACTTCTCTACTTAGCCCAAGCAGGGCAGTAAAGAGGAGGATGGCTGTTACCTACGGGCTGCAAGCGCTTATGGAAATTAGATATTTAGTGTCTGAGAAGAAATCCTGGTCCACACTGAGTACTCGGCATCTTTTAGATACTAGTCCCATCCCTGCTCCCAGAACTGCCCTCTGCTCACAGCCCCCCATAGGTGGTGAATGAGTCACCTGTGTTTGTGTTCTGCTACAGTCTCCAGCTGGAACTAACTGGACAGGGCAGCCCTGCAGCGACCTGTGCCCTCCTGAGACAAGATGAGCTGAGACAATGACTCCCTCCTCTGAGAAATTGGAACTGGAACTTAAAGATACTCAACTAGAGGCTGTCAACACCAAAGTTGCTACAATAACAACAAGAACAGCTATGTTTATTGAGCATGTGCTATGTGCCAGTTACTGTGATGAGCATTCAAGGACATTATTTTTATTTTATTTATTTTTATGTATTTATTTATTTGAGATATAGTCTCACTGTGTTGCTCTGGGTAGAGTGCCGTGGAGTCATAGCTCACAGCAACCTCAAACTCTTGGGCTTAAGCGATTCTCTTGCCTCAGCCTCCCAAGTAGCTGAGACTACAGGCACCCGCCACAACGCCTGGCTATTTTTTGTTGCATTTGTCATTGTTGTTTAGCTGGTCCAGGCCGGATTCGAACCCACCAGCCTCAGTGTATGTGGCTGGCGCCATAACCACTGTGCTATGGAAGCTGAGCCCAAGGACATATTTTTACTCCTCAAAATACTCTCTGAATTTGAAAGAGAGTATTTCATAGATAAGAAAGCCAGAACACAGAGAAATGTTAAATCAGTAGTCAAACTCCAACCATCTCTCTCCAGAGTCTATGCTCTGGACCAATGTGCTGTTAAGATGTTTCCCCAGGGCAGGGCAGGTGAGGCAAAATGTCCTGAAGACACCAAGGTAACCCCAACCACCAGTGAATAAGCAGAGGAAGCCAGTCTACAGAGGAAGAAACAACAGCTATGGGGGGGAGCAAAGGGAAAACCTAAAGGAAAGCTTAACACAGCCACAGACAGACACAGACCAGCCCCATTCTCCCTCGGCTATAAAATTCCTGGGGCTCAGCAATGTTGTCTTTCCTGCCTTAAGACCTCATAACCTCCCCCCCACTACTTACGCTACGCTGATCTTTACACCAGCTAAAGAAGCGCAGAGAATAGACTTCAGTGTGCACTTGTTAGACTCAAAAGTTACATTCAGTGCATGGTCCTTGAATCAGGTCAGCTTCCACTTTGCAGACCATCCACTTTGGAAGGAGTCAGAAGATCTTATCGGAGTCCTAGCTCTGCCATGTTATTGAAACTGGGAAACCTTGAACTGATCCTTAATGAGCTTAAGCCTCAGCAGCTTCGTTTATAAAATGGGTATGAAGGGAGGGCACAGCTGATAATAAAACATTTGACCTGCCTCCTGTCTCTGGGCAAAAGTTGTGGCCAAGGCTCCTCCAAGACAAAGTGAAAGGGCTATGCTATGCCTAAGTAGCATTTTTTGTTTGTTTGTTTTTTAAGCTTAGCATTCCTTGGAGCTGGCATGTAAACCACAGCAGGCTGTTATCAGTAAAGAAAAAGGTGATGATGGCTTGGCGCCAATAGTACAGTGGTTATGGCGCCAGCCACATACACTGAGGCTGGCAGGTTTGAACCCTGCCCAGGCCAGCTAAACAACAATGACAACTGCAACAAAAAAATAGCCAGGCATTGTGGCGGGCGCCTGTAGTCCCAGCGACTTGGGAGGCTGAGGCAAGAGAATTGCTTACACCAAGAGCTTGAGGTTGCTGTGAACTGTGATGCCTCAGCGCACTACTGACGATGACAAAGTGAGACTCTGTCTCAAAAAAAAAAAAAAAGAAAGAAAGAAAAGAAAAAGGTGATGGTATCTATCACCAAGGCATCTCCTTCTCATGTCTCCATTTACCAAGTAACAGGTATTGCTGGAAAATGCCCACATTCCTTTGCTCTCACAACAAGTCAACTCTTAAGCACCAGTCCCGTTATCAGTGAGATCTATTTTTCCACAAGTCCATTTACTCATCAACAACAACATTCCCCTGGGCTGGTTCTCCATAGTCTTAGTCCTGAGTTTACCTGTGTCTTCTTGCTGTTACAAAACTTACCCTTTCTACCCACTTGGACCTAGAAGGCTTCCCTCCTCTGCCGCTCCTCCACTTCCAACAATGATCCTTGGTATTCCTCCCCAGGAGGTTCTTAATTGATTATTTAGAGGGAGAAACTTATAGGGCAACACAGAGAAGGGCCAGGTAGATAGGAGCTTGAGAGCCCGGACAACCTTAGGATTCTCTGATACAGTTGAGTTTATAAGACACAGGGGTAATAAATTGAATTAAATTTTTGTGGTGGATTTATTTTATTAAATAAAATTTATAAGAGGCAACTGGTTTGGACTGGGATCCTGCACTAGGTCCAACAGACCATTAGAATAGAGTTGCTCATGCTGAAGTTCTACACTACCAAACCGAAAATGCCATATTTTGCCCTGTATAATACATTCCCCTGTATAATGTGCAACCATATTTCTGGCCACACTTTCAAGAAAAAAAAATCTTCTCTTTTAACTTTTTAATTCAATTTTTTTTTTTTTTTTTGAGACTGAAGTCTCAAACTTACCGTAGGTAGAGTGCTATGGCGTCATAGCTCATAGCAACCTCCAACTCTTGGGCTCAAGTGATCCTCCTGCCTCAGTTTTTTCTATTTTAGTAGAGACGGGGTCTCACTTTTGCCCAGCCTGTTCTCAAACTTGTGAGCTCAAGAAACCCACCTGCCTCAGCCTCCCAGAGTGCTAGGATTACAGGGATAAGCCACCATGCCCGGCCCTTAATTTGAATTTTTATTTATTTATATTTAGGTACTCAGTTTTTGTATTATAAAGAAATTTTAGCATTTTTTAACATAGTATGGCATAAGAAATTTTATGTAGTTTATAGAATGAGGTATCACCCAGTTCCAGAATCACAAATGAAAGCCAATTTAGATCTTTAAACTTAATTTGTTGTAATTTTCTCTTCTGACAATTTGTCCATGAACCATGCCTCCCTCATACAGATGTGATCAAAATTTCCCACAAATAAATTATGCAATATTTGAAGTTTGCTTTGTTAAGTCATGGAGTGGGAAGGACCCTGGAAGTAGAAGCCCTGAGTTAAGATTACCAGATAAAATACAAGCCACCTGAGTTAAATTTAAATTTCAGATAAATAATGAATACACAACCAATATTGCCTGGGGGCAGACTTATACTTATATCAAAAAAATTACTTGTTGATAGCTGAAATTCAAATTTAACTGGGTGTTCTATATTTTTATTGGCAAAATCTGGAAGCCTTATCCAGGAGTCCAGTTCTGATTCTTCTTTTTTTTTTTTTTGGACAGAGTGTCATTCTGTTGCCCTGCGGTTGACTGCCATGGCATCATAATAGCTCACAGCAACCTCAAACACATGGGCTCAAGTAATTCTCTTACTTCAGCCTCGCTACTACAGGTGCTGACCACAACAACCAACTAGTTTTAGAGACTGGGTCTTGCTCTGGCTCAGGCAGATCTCAACTTCCAGAGCTCAGGCAATCCACCCACCTCCCAGAGTGCTAGGATTATAGGCATGAGCCAATCCACCCAGCCCTCAGTTCTGAATCTTAGCAATAGATAGGAGTTGTAATCTTAAATTCTCTGGTCTTTCTAAACCTCTGTAAAATGAGAAGGCCAAATAAGATGAATCCTAAAGTTTCTTGCAGCTCAATATTTATGCAATTCTATGACTCAAATTCCATCACTACGAATATGATATTGGGCAAAGCATTTAATCTCTTTCCTCATCTTTAAAACGAGGATGATAAAGCCATCAGCACAGACCTATTAGATGAATGGACCTGACTCATGCCTCTGTCATAGCTAAACGAAGCTGGACATCAGTTAAAGTGTTGAAAACAGATTTTATTCGGTAATTACTGACAGTCAGGGAGGAGCTGGGCTCCACTCCGATTTGTGCAGAGTGACTGGGCATTTTAGAGGGGAGATGAGGAAATAGAGAGAAGGAGCACACAGGACTCAGGCAGTCAGGAAAGTGAAAAATGGCCAGTGGTCAGTCAGCGCCCATGTGATTAAGCCAGCTGTGCCTGCTGGCTGGCAATGATGGAAATCAGGATTCTGTCCTCCCACAGAGACTGGACACCCAGGCCTGATCCTTCCCAGTGGTTACATTTCAAAGGAATCCTTTTCAGGTCCTCAAGAAAGACACTCCTGAGTTGTAGGAGATACATATACACACACGACAAAAAAGGATTCCTGATCACAAGCCCTTTTTAGTAAATGCTCCAGGAACGGGAAGTCAGGGGCCTGTTGTCAGGCGAGGGCTAGAACAAAGAGTAAATTCTTTTGACAGTCCTGAACTTTTCCTGACAGGAACTCAAAAGAGAGTTGGGTTGTCCCAGTGGAGCCTGCCTTAGGCTTAGGCGCTAGACACCACGGTAGGATCAGTCAAGTCTCAACACAGGGCTTCTTATATGCCAAGAGTTCTTTGCAGCTCTCACCTTCAAAACTACCTGGCACTGGAACTCATGCTTATAAAGAATCATTAATTCATTCACTCAAAGTACTTACTATATGATCCCTCATGATCAAACTGTACCTTTAGAGAATTTTTTTACATCTTAATTCTATATAAAGAGGTGGTGTCTGTGGCTCAGTGGGTAGGATGCCAGCCTATATACCAAGGGTGGTAGGTTCAAACGCAGCCCTGACCAAATTGCAACAAAAAAATAGACGGGCGTTGTGGCGGACGCCTGGTAATCGCAGCTACTTGGGAGGCTGAGGCAAGAGAATCACCTAAGCCCAGGAGTTGGAGGTTGCTGTGAGCTGTGACGCCACAGTAGTCTACTGAGGGTGATAAAGTGAGACTCTGTCTTAAAAAAAAAAGAGAAAGAAAAAAATTCTGTATAATGAAAGGACTTTTCTGCAAATTTTAAGTGGAAAAACAAGTATAGGAAACTTACTCGCTACACTTGCAATATTTTTGAGTCTCAGCAAATGGCTGGCAAATAATGGATGGGCTGTAGTTTAAAATGAATCTTCTTTTTTCATTACAGTATCTCTTAAAACATATCGTTTTCACTGACAACAATCTTCATGAAATACAGGTGCAATATATACATACTTAAATTATTTTAGAATTTGTGGGTTAGCATTCAGCTTTCCCTCCCTTCAGTTTGTCCAAAATAACATTTCTCAGTTTCTGAATAGGTCAGGGTTTTACATTGATTTAATTACATCTGTATTGCAACTGATCTGAGCGGATCTCAGGAACATCATCTATCCTATTTTTGTTTTTCTTTACTCATTAGGTTTCTATTTTTAAAATGGTACTAAATTGGGCGGCACCTGTAGCTCAGTGAGTAGGGCGCCGGCCCCATATACCGAGGGTGGTGGGTTCAAACCCAGCCCCTGCCGAACTGCAACAAAAAAATAGCTGGGCGTTGTGGCGGGCGCCTATAGTCCCAGCTGCTCGGGAGGCTGAGGCAAGAGAATCACATAAGCCCAAGAGCTGGAGGTTGCTGTGAGCCGTGTGATGCCACGGCACTCTACCGAGGGCAGTAAAGTGAGACTCTGTCTCTACAAAAAAAAAAAAAAAAGAAAGAAAAAAAATAAAATAAAATGGTACTAAATTGTGAGTTTAATGCCATGCACATAGAATCAGTCATGAATAAAATTTTATTCCTCTTTGGCTCTAGAGAGTTTTCACAGATTTAGGCTTTGTATAAAGAACTCCTTGGCTCGGTGCCCATAGCACAGTGGTTATGGCACCAGCCACATACACCAAGGTTGGTGGGTTCGAACCCAGCCCAGGCCAGTTAAACAACAAATGACAACTGCAACAAAAAATAGCCGGGTGTGTGGCAGGCGCCTGCAGTCCCAGCTACTTAGGAGGCTAAGTCAAGAGAATCGCTTAAGCCCAAGGGTTTGAGGTTGCTGTGAGCTGTGACGTCACAGCACTCTACCGAGGATGACATAATGAGACTGTCTCAAAAAACAAAACAAACAAAATAAAAACTCCTTCACCTTTCTTAGATCGTTGCTTTTTTCTCTACTCCCATTGGTGTGGCCTCAGTTCTGTCCTTCATCACTTCTTGTCTGCACTACTTGTGTTTTTACTGGTCACCTACTTCTAGTTTCATTTACAGTCTTTGTTAGGACAAGCTTTCTACGGCAGAAGCCTCAAAGCAGTATCAATGAGATAGAAATGTATTTCTCTCACAGACCTTCTGGTGGTGGAGGGTTTTTCCCTACCACTATAGAGAAGAAATGGTGGATGGAAAAATGGAGTTATTTGGAAGAAAGAGATACAGCAGGTGCCATAGCAGATAGAACTTCAGAGAAACAGAGTGATACGCAATTTAATTCCCTTTCCATAGTCACAAGAAACTTTAGTAAGGATTGACATTCCTTGTCTGTGCTTTTAGAGAACCATTTAGGTTCATGATTCTCCCAGAATCATAAAGGCGGATGATAAATCTTATCCAAGGGAGGTCAGCTGCATTTGGACAACAAAAGAATAATGAGATGCCTGGACCCAGGAAGACAGCAGTGAGCCTTCAGAGGAGCATCGCTCAGCGTGTACCAGTTTAGAAATGTTCACGGGCATTTCCTCCAATATACTCCACTTTTCTCTTTTCAAAAGAAGTTACACATTATCTTTACCACCACTTTTTATCTATCATGGATAAATAGGACAGCTGAGGCCACACAAAGACCCTAAGAACTTTTCCATGCATAGTTGACTTTGTCAGGATAAAAGAGCTTCCAGGTTGACTTCCTCACTGTTTCCTCCTACCCTACCTGAGGAAGAAAGAAGAATCAAGATAAATGGCTACATGACCCCCAATGAAGGGGCAGCTACACTTTTTTTTTTTTTGAGACAGAGTCTCAAGCTGTCACCCTGAGTAGAGTGCTGTAGCATCACAGCTCACAGCAACCTCTAACTCCTGGGCTCAAGAGAGTCTCCTGCCTCCGCCTCCCAAGTAGCTGAGACTACAGGTGCCCGCCACAACGCTTGGCTATTTTTTAGTTGCAGCCATCATTATTGTTTGGCAGGCCTGGGCTGGATTCGAACCCGCCAGCTCAGGTGTGTGTGGCTGGCGCTTTAGCCCCTTGAGCCACAGGCACTGAGCCAGGGCAGCTACACTTTGTTAACTATAATTCTTTGTGATTTGTGGCTGAAGCACAAACAAGAGTTGCACCAGTCTGAAAGCCCCTCATGTGATCAGCATTGTGAGAGCCACTATCATCAACATTTTGGTTTTACCTTGGTCTTTGGGGATCTCCTTTGCATTCCATCCTTATTCTCATCACCTCCCTAACCTCCTTTTGAAGGAAGCGCTGCAGCAATACTGACCCTGAGTTCTCTGCAGAAATGTACAAGGCAGAGTGTCCTACATTCAAATCATGCTTTTTGGGGGGAAGTGGAACAACCACACCAGCCAACAGAATGTCATTTATTGATAGATCCATAAGAACAGAACCCTGCTTCATGCAGTGAGAAATGACACATCATGTGGTCATCCCAGCTCTCCACAACCTCAAACTCCTGTGATGACGCACGGAGGGAAGAAACACTGGGTTTGGGGGTCAGAAAACCTGGGCTCCAATCTTGACTTTTTGGGTAACAATTTTGTTACTCACAAAACCTCTCTAAACTTTTGCTTCTTCATCAATAGACACGATATTATCCATCTCATAGAAAAGCTTTAAGGATAAAATGAGATACTAGGTATAAAAGTTCTAGGACCATGTTAGGCACTCAGAAAATTCATCTGTGTAACCATTGTATATGCCTCTTCCATGTGGTCCAGTTTCTGAAAGAAGTCACTTCTCAACGAATACAACCCAACAACCAAAACAATTTTACAAGGGCACTCTAAACTTTACTTATTAGAAACTATTAGAGGCCGGATGTGGTGGCTCACACCTGTAATCCTAACACTCTGGGAGGCCGAGGCAGGTAGATTGCTTGAGCTCAGAAGTATGAGACCAACCTGAGCAGACCCCATCTCTACTAAAAATGGAAAAAACTAGGATTACAGACATGGTGGTGCATGTCTGTAATTCCAGCTACAAGGAGGCTGACAAGAGGATCACTCAAGCTCCAGAGTCTGAGGTTGCTGTGAGCTATAATGCCATGACATTCTATGCAGAGCGACAGAGTGAGACGCTGTCTCAAAAGGAAGGAAGGAAGGAAGGAAGGAAAAGAAAGACAAGGAAAGAAAGTATTTGAGTATCCAACTCATACTCTTAGTAAAACTCATAATCCCTTTCCTATTCTTTTTGCTCTTTTCATACCTAACAATCCTATGAATCCTCTTAGCTTGCTAAATCCTTCCCCACCACTCAAAACACCTTTACCAACATACCCCAGGTTATGAAATCTTTTTTCTCTCACTCGTCTTCATCTTGTGGATCTATATAACCTATCTACCTAAGTCCTTCTCTTTTTCTCCAGATCTTTTTTTCTTCCCATTGTTTTTTTATCAGGAAAGTCTAGGAACAGAACACACAGAGACACGTATTCCTGAAAGGTCAGCAGTTGTGGGCAGAAGACCAAGTAGGACAAGACAACATTTCTCTTTTCAGCAAAGGGGGAAGCCTGGGAGCATCTCCGTTTTAAAGATTGCTTTATCTTGTCATATTTACTAAAAGGCAGATTGAAAGCCAGTAACAGAACGAGGCCTGAGATTGGAAATGCATTAACCTCCCCAGGATGTCTGGAGTCAGAGTCTGAGCAGACCTGGGAAATCAGGTCCCAGATGCTTCTGAGCACAGCCAGCAACCTGTCCAGGAATTCCGTCCGTGAGCAGAGCAGGTGTTTGCTCTCCCGAAAGTTTCTTCCCACATCTGCTTCATCATGAATTCCTTCTTATAGGCACAAGAAGTGCCCATGCAAATATATTACCTGCAGTATTGCAAAAACAAAAACTCTATCTGTGAGCTCAACAAAAGTGTCACATCCTGCTAATGCAGAAAAAACTATCCTTGGTCATCTTAACCTCCCACCTTACTAATCTCTAAGCAGATCTAGTACCTCTTTTCTGCAAACACCCTTGGCATTCCTTCTTAGAAACACATTCAAAAAGACAGTTCATGAACAAAAAAGAAAAATGTGGCTAGTGTTTATATGGTTCATTCAAAGCTGTTTCTTGAGTTTTATTTTTATCTTATTTTTACCTTGGGGGATGGGTGTCAAGAACAATGAGTTTAATTTAAATTTGTGATCATATTTGTTTAAATATGCCACTTTCAGTTAATGTTTCTGCATTTCTGTGGAAGATACTACTGTAGATCAAGATGTTTTATTTAACCTGATTTGATTTTGTTTTGTTTTGTTTTTGAGAAGGCCTCTTGCTCTGTTGCCCTTAGTAGAGTGCAGTGGTATCAACCTAGCTCTCAAAAACCTCAAACTCCTAGATTCAAGGAATCCTCCTGCCTCAGCTTCCCAAGTAGCTGAGACTGTAGGCACCCACCACAACTCACAGCTAATTATTTATTTATTTATTTATTTATTTATTTATTTTTGAGATAGTGTTCTCACTTCGTCCCCCTGAGTAGAATGCCGAGGCATCATAGCTTACAGCAACATCAACTTTTGGGTTCCAGTGATCCTCTTGTCTCAGCCTCCCAAGTAGCTGGAACTACAGGTGCCTGCCACAACTCCAGGCTAATTTTTAGAGATGGAGTCTCAATCTTGCTCAGGCTGGTTTCAAACTCATGAGCTCAAGCAATCCATCTGCCTTGGCCTCCCAGAGTGCTGGGATTATAGGCGTGAGTCACAGCACCCAGACCCCAGGTAATTTTTTAATAGCGATGGGATCTAGCTTTTGTTCAGGCTAGTCTTGAACTCCTAAGCTCAAGTTATCCCCCCACCACTGTCTCCCCGAGTGCCAAGATTACAGGCATGAGCCACAGTGCCCAGCTTTAATCTTCTTTTTTAACTCACTCATTTCCCCCTTTGGGTAAACTGGTGTTTCTAAACCTAGGTAGCCTCTCCCAAGTTTTCCCTGAACTTCTCACCTTTGCTCCAGCTCTTCTCCCAGTGGTAAAGGCTGTGTCAAACCATGACCATCATCTCTCACAAAATTCATCTTCAGACTTCTTTCTGTCTGGCACCACCTTCTTTTTGGCCCCACCATCCCCTATTCACTGCATATCTCTGCACATCCCTAAGTCATTGATAGTCTGTGATCTGACATCTGTTGGTTCGTGGTGCTGATGTCTTCTGGTTGTTTTTAATTAAATTCACATCATTAATTAGTCCCTGAGCACCTACTGTATGACAGCTTCTGTGCAAAGTTTTCAAAAATACAAATATGAATAAGACAATCTGTCCTTCAGATGTTTTTAGTCTGTTTTCAATTTTGATTTTTATAGAAACTGAATTTTTCAAAGTGATCTTTTAACAGCTTTATTCAGATATAATGCCTATAACATACAATTCACCCATTTAAAGTGTATAGTTCAGTAGCATCTAGTATCTTCACAGAATTGTGCATCCATCAGCACAATCTTAGTACATTTTCATTTTCCCCGTCCAAAAAAACCTTGTACCTCTTAGCTACCACTTCTCAAGCCCCTCCCATTCCCTAGGCAACTACTAATCTACTTTCTGGCTTTATAGGTTTGCCTGTTCTGGACGTTTTCTGTAAATGAAATCCTACAATCTGTGGTCCTCTGCGACTGGCTTCTTTGATTTGAGAGTGTTTACAAGGTTCGTCCATGTTGTAGAGAGTAACAGTACTGCATTTCTTTTTCTTTTTTTAAGGACTATTTTTAGAGCAGCTTTAGGGTTCACAGCAAAACTGAGAGGAAAGTGCAGAGATTTTCCAAATCCCCCTTCCTTCACACATGCACAGCCTCCCCCATTAACCCTTCCCCAGGGTGGTACATTTGTTACCATTGAGGTTCATTGTTTTTTAACCCTTCTAATTTTATTTCGGATGGCTAATTTTCACCTATCTTTATTATTATTTCCTTTGTTACCCCCTCCCTCACTAATTGTTCAGCCCAGGGGCCCAACAACACTGATTAGTAGTAGATTTTCAAGCCACACTCATTTTCCTGACTTCCTGTATGGAGGGGATGGGCGGAGGGCAGGGAGACAAGTACTACTTGTTTTTTTTCCTAAAGAGACAAGTACTATTTTAAAACACAGAGAAGCAGACTGGTGGGCTAAAAGGATCTGGGTCAGTAATGTTAGGGTAAGCTAGGTGTGAACCTTAGTTTTCCCATTGGCAACTTTTTATACCCTCTAAAACCTCTGTCGACTTATGTGTAAAATGAGTAAGATACTGTTTACCTGTAGGAGTTTTTGGCAAGATCAGTGCAATAAGTGTGGAAAGCACCCCTCTACATTCTGGCAATTGGAAGAGGTTAAAGGAAACCGAAATTATGGGTGAAAAAAAATTCCCTAGCTTGACACGATTGTTAGGTCTTGAACAAACGCAGTCAGTATAACCTGGTTTCTTGTACCCTCAATGAATCCTCAAAAATAAATTTAAAAAAATAATTTAAAAAATTCCCTAGCTTTTCAATGCTTTGTTGCGGGTGGATGGAGTTAAACACTATCAACAGATAAGCCTAATGTCCCCTTGACAGCCTCCAGTTTGGGAATGGGGGACGGGTCTCCTCGTGGAGACCACCCCTAACTTCCAGCAGTGATCCTGGAAAGGCTCAACAAATCACTCATTCATTCATTTTTCCTTGAACTTCTCTTCCAGGAAGCCCTCTGAGTTCAGAAGATATAGCTACAGGACCCTGATTCAAGTCTACTTTTTGACATATTGGGAAGCAGCCTGGATAAAAAATTGTTTAAAAAGCGTACTGCAGGATAACCTTAAAAGATCCTTGTAGAGGATTCCTTCGTTTGTGGATCTCATTGACTGTCAGAGTAGACTATGGGTGAGAGACCTCCACCCTCTCCTCTGACAAAGGAAGAATGGTTTTATATGCTGCCCTGGGTCCTCTCAGAATAGCTTAGCGGGAATTTGCCTTGGAAAAGAGGAAGGAATTGGGTGGTGCCTGTGGCTCAGTGAGTAGGGCCCGGGCCCCATATACCGAGGGTAGCGGGTTCGAATCTTGCCCCGGCAAAACTGCAACAAAAGAATAGCCGGGCGTTGTGGCGGGCGCCTGTAGTCCCAGCTACTTGGAAGGCTGAGGCTAAGAGAATCGCCTAAGCCCAACAGCTGAGGGTTGCTGTGAGCTGTGATGCCATGGCACTGTACCGAGGGCAACAAAGTGAGACTCTTATCTTTAAAAAAAAAAAGACGAAGGAATAAATGAATGGAGAAATGATTGATGAAGAATGAATGAATGAGACAGGGTGCTTGATTGCTGTTTCTTTCACAATCGCCTTTAAGATTCTTGGACCATCCCCTCCCTTGCCATTTCTCTCCCTCTCCCCTCCGTCAGCTCACTGCATGCTCGAACTGGACCCGTTAAGGAACGCACCGCCTGCCAGCGCTCCGCCCCTTCCATAGCCCCGCCCCCACTGCGAGGCCCCGCCCCACCTTCCGAGTCCGGCGGGAATGAATGGCAGGGTGGACGCCGCGCCGCTCCGGGCGCTGATTGGCCGCTCGCGCGCTGACGCGCCGGCGGCCGAGGGTGCACGCAGGCGGGCGGAGCAGACGGGGGTGGAGCCGGGCTCCGGGGCGGGGCGTGGGCCCGGGGGCGGAGGAGCCCGGGAGGCAGGAGGCTCTGGGGCCGTTTAAGCGGCCTCCCTCCCGCCCCCAGCCGCCCGGTCTAGCCCTGGCCCTGTCCGGACCCCCGGCCTGGCCCACTCCGGCCCACGCGGCGGAGCGGCTCCGTGGGGCACGCAGGCGGGCTCCGGAGCAGCCCAAACCCATGAGGGCCGCGCACCCGGCCGCCGGTGCTGACAAGACGGAGCTCCGGGCCCCCGAGGAGGAGTGGAGGATCAATGAGGTTCAAGAATCGATTCCAGCGGTGAGAGGGATGGCGCCCCCTGCCCCGCCGCTCACGCCCGGAGCGGTCCCCAGATCTCGCCTCTACGCGTGTGGGTCCCGGCTCCTCACCTGGATCCATCCCTGGTGGATCCCAAGGCTTGGCCGGAGACCAGCTCCCGGGAGATTCCCCGCCCTGCTGGCCCCGGGCGATCCCCTTCCTTCGAGGACGGGGGCTAGTGCCTGACCCAGGTCTCCATCGCTATCTGTGGACCTGGGGTAGATTCCCAGACCCACCCAGCACCCCGAGCCTGCCCTCCTTCCCGAAGATCCCTCTGCTCACAGGGCTTCACCCTCCTGACTCCCATGCAGGCTGGGCTCTTGCTAGCTCTGAAGACCCGAAAGAACCCAGCCTCGGGGGCCGCCTCCTCCCCCGAGTCCTCCAATCCTCCTAGATTTGGGCTCTGTTCCTTTATAAGCCTCCAGAGTGGGGGTCTCCCGGGGCGCGTGGAACTGGGGGAGGTTTAGCGGCTGCTCCCTGCTGAGAGGTTTGTGGTAAAGTGGTGGTGCTGGGCGTTTTAGGTGCTTTGTCTGCGAACAGCTCTAGCACGGGGAAACTGAGGCACGCCCCGCTGGCTCAGCCTTGCGGGGCAGTGTCAGGCCTTGCTGGTTCTCAAGCTCAGCGTCCCAGGGCAGTGCTATTTTGGGATCTGCGAAGGGGCAAGTTAGCCTTCGGGTGGTGAGACCTGCCGGGTAGGCGCCTGTGTTGGAAAAGGAGGAGAGGGAACCCAGGAGGCGCCACCGGAAGGCTGGCGGGCTGCTCATTCACCCGGGAGCTGGTGGGAACGCCAGGCTGGGGGCGCACGGTGGCCTTCTCCCACTTCGGGTTTCTGCCGTCTAGCAGCGGATGCAGGCTCTCTCAGAGGAACCTGGGCCTTTATTTTTCGTTTAAGTGGGTGAAAGTTCACCTTTCCTGTGTTTGCGGTAATTCTCCATCCTTTGTCTGAATCGGAAAGCCATCCCCACTCCCAGCCCTTCGCCTCCGCCAGGCTAGCTCAGTGTGCAGTGACAGGGAAGAAATCCGTGAAATCATCCCAGGTGGTGATTGCTGCTGCTTTTTTATTTCAGAATTTTAAAGGGCTCTTTTTTTTCTTCCCAGTCTCTATTTCCTCACTGCCCCCCACTCATTATGCTTCTCTCATTCCTCCCCCACTCCCAAAGGGTAAAGGAGCCAAAACACGCTCAGGAAGAATTGTGGTGGTCTGTGTTACCAGGAGGGTATCAGCTTGAAGACTTGGATTGACTTCTGAATGTTGCTCATCACTCAGGGTGTTGAATGCCTGGCACTATTCCCCCAGTGGGAACTTGATGTCAGTGCTTCTGAAGCCAAAAAGGAAGCTTAGTGTTGTGGCTTTAGAACCTGATGTCAGGAATGAAAACTAGAGGGGCTTTAAGGCAGAAGGGAACATACGTTGGGCCATGATCAGTGAAGCCCTGTGCATGTGGTTTATTTGATTTGGTTTTACTTCTCTGCACATCTGTGCTCTTCCTGTTTTCAGAGAACAATGGCAATATTTTGTGAAATTACCCCTTCCCTGTTTGATTAAGAGTTTGAATTTCTTCCTTTCCCTTTAAGTTCTTCTTTAGAAAGAAAAGAAAAAGAGCCAGTTTTATTATCTGTTGCACAAACATTAAAACAGAGTTAAAAGAAATGGAAAAAAAAAAACAACACTTCACTTAAGATGCTACCATCTCAGCTGATTTTAAATTACCTTTTTTTTTTTTTTTTTTTTGCTGAACACTAATCTCTCCAGTCCCTATTGGCACAGTTGTAATTGACTTTGTACTTTGTATTTTCACTTAAAAATACTAGCATTTTCTTTTGTTGTGGCATAGACCTGTAATTTTCTGAGTAGAAAGCATTGTATTCAATGGATATGTAACAATTTCTTTCTTGACAATATCTAGACCTATTCTGATTTTCTTTGAAGATTTGAATGATCTTATAATTTCCTGTTTCCCTATTATAGGCTAGATTGGGACTTCTGAGCATCAGTTTGAACTTGGAAATAAAGCCTGCAAAAACCAAACTAATATAACAAGAAAGTCCTTACTGTTTCTTTCACACAGTAAAATGTTGGGAGTATTATTCTCCACCTTTTAAGGCTGTGTTCAATATACATTTTTCTAAGCATTCACCATAGTTACAGGTAGGCAAATGGCAAAGGAACTGGAAGGGGCGCACCCTGCCTTTGAAGGAGGATGTGCTCCTTCCCCTGATTGATGAACATGCGGAGGGCTTATGCAATCATAGTTCTCAGAAAGCCTAGGATGCAAAAAATTCCACTGGGACACAGAGACACATTTTATTTTCCTTGCTTTATCCCTTTCATACTTGAGTCTCCCTAAGACACCCACATATAGACAGACACACACAGTCATTCTCTCCCCTTCACGGGATCTATGACTGTTGAGAATCGCTAACATTTATCAAGTACCTACTTCTGCCAGCCACTGGCTGGGTACTTGTATATTACTCATCTCATCTTCAATTGTGACCAGGCATGCATTTTATACCTACTTGATAGAAGAGCAAATATGTTTAGAAGAGGATAAAAGGGAACTTGCCCGTGGTCATACAGCTAGGACGGGACAGACCCAAGAGATCGATTTCCTGTCTCTCTCTCCCCACCACCCCTGTTGCTAATTCACTTCTTTCTGATGCCCTGCCCACCCATCTGGGTGTATAGCATAGAGGCTTATAGAGAGCTTCTACCACATCTTGGGGCATAATCATTTCTTTAGCTTTGCATCCACAAATCTAAGGAAAAGGATGCTCTTTGCTCCTCAACCTCAGGCTTCTGACGACTGGTTAGCTTCAAAATAAAATACGGAAAATCTTCTAATGCGTAGGAAGTCTTCCAAGGCTGCCTGTTGTCTTCTTTGCATATTCTCAGAGGATTGACTCAAGAGATCAGGAGTACTCCTCGTTAAGTCAGGAGTACCACTATTGACAACTTGGTGGACAGTGTTCCTAGACTAATATCATGTTCAGTCATAAAGGGGAGCCAGTAGAAAGGTGCTTATACTGGGAAAGACTTGTGTTGCAATATCAATTGATGTTGAAGGGGTCCTTGGAATATCCATTGTCTTGTTGGCCTCTAAGAGTTTTCTTTTCCTGAGATTCAGGTGTTTTTGTGTTTGTTTTTTGAAACAGTCTTACCTTGTTGCTCCAGGCTACAATACCTGGGCCTCACACAACCAGATATAATACCCTGGCTTCAGGATATTGTAGCCTGAGCATTCTTCCACAGAATGTTCAGGTTCCTAGCTTACAGAAATCTCAAACTCCTGGGGTTCATGTTAACATCCCGTGTCAGCTTCCAAAGAGAGGAAGGCATCCTCCATCATGCCCAGCTAGTTTTTTCTATTAGTAGAGACAGGTTCTCACTTTTGCTCAGGCTGGTCTCAAACTCCTGAGTTCAGGCAGTCCTCCTGCCTCAGCCTCCCAGAGTGCTAGGATTACAGTCTTGAGCCACGATGCCTGGCTGAGAGTCAGGGTTCTTTTAGCTCTGGCTAAAAGGACTGGCTATTTCTGTTACAGAAACTGCTGAGTTCCTAGTGAAACTACTTGACTATGGATTATGTCTCTGTTAAGACAAAATAGTTCAGCAATAGCTGGAAAATCTGTCCATTCATTCAACAATTATTAACCTCTGGCAATAAATTGGGCATTGTGTTTGGGATTGGAAATGAGATGGGAACCAAGACAGCCTTCATGGAATTCACATTATAGTGGGGAAAGATGAAATAATAACTGAACTAGTTTTTAAAAAAGCATATTCCTACCAATTATGGTAAGAACTCTGGTTGTGTGGGGGAGGGCTAAAGTGACACTTTAGGGAGGGTGGTCTGGAAAACCTTTCTGAGGAGGTGACATCTGGGCTGAGCTTGAAGGCTGAGGAGAAAGCTGGGCATTTTGGAGAAGAAAGTCCTAGGGAGAAAGAAAGAAACAGCACTTGTTAATGCCCGGAGGCACATGAGACCTTGCCCTGTTTACAGAACAGAAAGGAGGTAGTGTGGTTGGAGGGTGGAGTGAGAGGAAAGTAGCACCCTGAGACTGGAGAAGTTATAAGAGCCACATCACTCAGGACTTGTTGCTTTTCTGCCCTGAGCACTTTGGAAAGCCCAAAGGCAGGCTTTAAGCTGAGTTTGGGGTATATGATATGATCTGGTTTTAATAGACAATTATGGCTTCTGTATAAAGAAGAGAGTCTTTCTGGGGACTTAATATTGCAACATCAAGTGATGTTGAAGGGCTCCTGGAATAGCCATTGTTTTTGACCTTTATGAAGCCTGCTTCCTTTTAGCCTCAAGACCAGTTAAGAGTTCATATTTTTGCACACCTGTAAAGATGTCACTGTCTTGATTTAAGGTAGGAACTGCAGAGCAGTAGAGAGGTGGACTGATGGAATGCATTTTGAAGGTGGTGTTGACATTGCTTGCACTAGGAGAATGAGGACAGTTTGTGGGATTTGATCTCAGGCCTCTGAGATCTGAAGATCTGCTTTCAGTGGGTAGAGGCTTTGTGCTGAATTTAGAGTGTGCTAGTGTGCTAAGGAGTATCCCCAGGGCCCTTATGTTCTTTCACTTGATGGTTTTGAAATTCTGTTAATGGCTCTGGGTGTGTGTGGGAGGTGGGTAAGGACAAAGGGCAAGAAGGGAGGGAGAGAGAGAATTGAAAGAGAAAGTGGGGAGGGGGATAAGTGAACTAACTCCACTTAACTAATAGCTTTCTTTCTTTTTTTTTTTTATTGTTGGGGATTCATTGAGGGTACAATAAGCCAGGTTACACTGATTGCAATTGTTAGGTAAAGTCCCTCTCCTAATAGCTTTCTTAATTGTGGTTCCCATTCCCAGGACTAAATCACCTTCCCTCCAACCCTCTAGTGCAGCGATTCTCAACCTGTGGGTCTTGACCCACAGGAGCTGTATTAGGAAGGTTGAGAACCACTCTTCTGGTGCCTGCTGGTTATACTGCTTCAGTGTTGGGTGACCATTACCATCACTCTGCCTTAAGTAGAGATGTTTTTCATACTTGCATCTTTCCCATTCTTTTTTGGGGAAGAGATTCGGCCAAGTGTGTGAGAATTTATATGCATTTTACATCTGCTTTTCCATTTAGGTCTTAGGAGTGATTTCTTCAGGAGACTGTGGAGGAAGCTTGATTGCACTCTGGCAGGTCAGAGAGAAAAGGAAAAATCATCTCGTAATTTCCCAGCAGAACAGTTGTGCTATCTATCCTCTTGTGCCCCAGACAGTGAATTGCTCCCAGGATAGTTGCCCTTCCCTTGCCTTATTGCCCAGATCTTGCTCTGCCCACTAGGAGAGGCTACCTTAAGACACCATAGGTGAGTGAGGGAGTATCTGGGGGTTTTTTGTTTGTTTGTTTTGTTTTGTTTTTCCACTTCCTGCTTTATTTTTAACCTGAATTATTCCAGGTGGGCAGGGATTAAGCTGTCACAAACATGGCCATCCAGTTTATTTGCTTTTAGGAGAAAATGTGAAAGTCTATCCTTCTTGCTGGGTAATGGCTTAACTATTTTTAGATTCGGCTGCCAGAGATATAAATTGCTATTTTAGTCTGCAGCCTGGTGGTGGGCAGACAAATCCTACTTGCTATACCCTACACAAAACACTGTTACTTTAATCCAACCTCAACCATCTTGGGGCCTTGCTCTTTACCCTAGAAAATTCCTGATAGGGTATGCTACTTACAGCCCTGTTATTATGTCTTAGGGTAGATCCTTCAGTGCTTGGGACACTTTAAAAGCATTCTTCCCAAGAATGTGATTATTTTCCTTTTTGCTAATCAGAGCTGTATAGCAACACAAAACTCTTTGTCTCTTAGAAAATTAGTAAAATGATGGAAGGGATTATCAGGGGACAAAAGATGATGCTTGAAATTAGTTATCTATCTTTGAGAATAGGTTCAATAAAATTTCGAAGCTGCTAGCTGTATATTTCTCTTCAATAGAAGTTAGTGTTCAAACCATCGGGGGTATCACCCTCAGTAAGTACGTACTTCACACGCTAGTTAAATAGCCTATCAGTGGGTCAAATGCAATGACTTCATTGTCTCAAATACGTACCCCAACAGATTTTCTACCTGAACTATCTGTTTGGGGCTAACAGGGAAAAGCATCTTATTTTTATTTATTTGATCTAAGGATAACAGGCCTTTCTTAATTCAGGGAAGAAGTATTGGCTAGGCTTTTGTTCACAAACTGGGCATTCTCTGGAATGGCTTGTTCACGTATTGTAGCCAGTTTTTGTCAACCTTTCTTTGTCATTTGGTTTATCCTTGTACCATTCTTCATCTTGTGAATGAATAAGGTATGACTTATAACTAGTTTTGAGAAATACTCCCTCCACTTAAACTAGCTCGAGCAGAAGGATAATTTATTGCGCAAACCCTGCCGACATCTAGCAAACTCCACGCACAGGAATGCCGTGGGCCTCTGAGACCGGAATGCTTTCAGGCCCCTTAGTAGACATCTACTTCTTTCCTCTTTTATTCAGAACAGTTAGACTGATTCCAAATCCTTCATGAAACCTGGTGTGCGTATGGGTTGAGTTTTGGTGGAGGGGAGCCTCACCACACACAGAACTGGAAAGATGCTGTCATCTCTTTAGATCCTGGGGGATTCATGCTTTTCACTCTCGGGGTGGTCACAAAGTTAGCCCAAAGGTACATGGAGAAAATGAGCATATGTCTACATGTGAACAGATTTTAATATTTAGATACAGAACACACATTTGTATGTATATATTAACTTTATAGGCAGAATATCAGGTAGCACTCATGTATTTAGTTGTTGAATCAAACTGTTCTAATTCAGGAAGAATGAAAGTAAAAATATACCTCCTGGGCGACGCCTGTGGCTCAGTGAGTAGGGCGCTGGCCCCATATACCTAGAGTGGTGGGTTCGAACCGGGCCCCTGCAAAACTGCAACGAAAAGCCGGGCATTGTGGCAGGTGCCTGTAGTCCCAGCTACTTGGGAGGCTGAGGCAAAGAGAATCGGCTAAGCCCAAGAGCTGGAGGTTGCTGTGAGCTGTGACGCCACAAAATGCGTCTCTGGGTGACAAAATGCGACTCTGTCTCTAAAAAAATATATATATATATATATATCCTGTTTTAGGTGGCCTAGAAGTAATTAGGTATCATTTATTTAAGCAACCTTATGCCAGAATAGGTAATGCAATAGTGGGAAACCAGTGGGCCAGGCCTGTTAATCATGGGGTATAGGGTTTAAAGACCTACATATATAAAGTTTTATAAATATTGAGAGAGAAAAAGAAAACTTTCTTTTTTTTTTTTTTTTTTTTTTTGTGGTTTTTGGCCAGGGCTGGGTTTGAACCCGGCACCTCTGGCATATGGGACCGGCGCCCTACTCCTTGAGCTACAGGCGCCGCCCAAGAAAACTTTCAAATACAGTCTATCCCTTTTCATTTAATAACAATATCTAAAGTTTAGAAATCCCCCCCCCCCTTTTTCTGCTAAGATTTGGTTGTGCCTTTTTATTTTCTTTTTCCAATATAGGGGCATTCCAGTTGAAGAAGTGGATGTGGTTTCTGTTTGCTTTTGGTTGGTAGGCATTGTTCTTTTGAATAAACTGAAAGAATACTTAATCCATTAAACTAGGGCATTTGCTTTAGGATCAGTGCCATTGGTTCAGTTTAGTAGCGTTGGTTTTGTTACCTTACCTAGGTATTTCCACCTGTCTTCTCTTTGTTTAGAATAAACCAAACACTTCCTGGCAATTTTCCTTATTGTTCTTCACACGCTGTTATTCACATGATGTCCTTTTGTTTCTATAGGTTCATGAACCATCGGGCCCCTGCCAATGGCCGCTACAAACCAACTTGCTACGAACATGCTGCTAACTGTTACACACACGCAGTGAGTACGGTTTTCTGCCACTGCCGTCCTTCTCAGAGGGCTGTGGTGGGAGGACAGGGAATTATCTCTTGTAACCTCAGCACAATTAGTTGGATTTACCCATCTCTGTGACCTTATCTACCAGGATGTCAGTGCTGGGTCATGTTACCAGAAACTGTGTGAGCATGTAGAACGCTTTGTGTGTTCTAACCTACAATCTACTCTGTCCTGGACTTGCTTTCTCCAACAAGATCTTCTTTAAAAGAATAATCATAGTAAGTACCCTAGTTATAGAAAAGCCAAAGAAACTGACTTACGAAGATTGTCACCCCAGGAATGAAATGAATTGCCTTTTTAAGACAATCAACTGTGTTTGGCAAGGAGAGGTCACAATTTGCTGGGAAACAAAAAAAAAAAGTACTATTTTTGTCTTCCTAAGTGATCCTCTGAAATGGGGAGGGAAGCCACATCCTGCCACCCTCATAGTGGCCGTTGTTTCCCAGAGAAGATGCCACTCTGTATTGCTGAAGAAAAAAAAAAGATGAAATCCTAAAGATTTTGTTAATTTTTTTCTTCCTTATAAAAAGCAAACCATGCTCATTGTAAGAAATTATTAAGATACTGAAAAATATATAAGAAAAACACCACTACCCAGCAGTAAGCCATTAACAGTTTGGTGCATTCCTTCTTTGTGTGTGTGTGTGGTGTTCGCGAATATCTATGTATTGTCACAGCTTTTCTATTAATGTCCTTTTATCGGCATTTTTGGTGTCATTATAAATTTTACTTTGTGATTTCTTTATTTAGTTTGCAAGTTATATTTAGTGAGACTTTTGAAGGGAAACTGGTGGTTGGGATAGAGTCTGACAATCACACATAGAGAAAAAAACCAATTTACTCCTCTAATGACCAATGTTTATAGCAGACTGGTTTAGTTATTATAGGCATGGTTTAGACATTGAGAAACACAGCTTACCTTTAAGAATACTATTTTCTTTGGATAAACCTGAAGAATCCTTAACTTATCTCTTCTGAATATGTGTCACAGGGACACTTGTATAAACTGTAGTTGAGGAAAAACTGACAAAGCTTCCATGTTAATTTTTTAGAACAGAAAATGTAATGTAATCCTATTAAACTGTATCCTGGATTTGTGGATTTCAAAGACAAGTCAGAACACTTCTCTTGCCATCCTCTCATTAAAGAGAGGATACTGTAACATGAAAAAAGTGATAAGGATATTAAGGACATTCCTTTAAATCAAGTAAATTTTGTTTTATGAAAAATTGACTTTATTGCTTTTACTGTTCTCATCTTTCTCTTGGCCAATGAAAACTTCAGTATCTGAGATTTATGCTGATCTCATATGGGGGATTTAATATTCTATTCCAGCAGTGCAATAGTAGGTATTAGGGGGAGGGGTGAAAAGATAGGCAGGTTACTGAAGTTTGCATTCTGTGTGAAGTATGCTCATTCTAATACCTAAGAATAAATATCATTTATTCTCTTGGGAATTTCTGTTATTATGGAATGTTTACTAGTCACAATCATATTCACTGGACTATGAAATATGGTGCAGAAATCAAAATTCTCTCCAAGATGCCATCTCTTAAAAATTTTTGAATAGAGGCCAAGTGTGTTAGCTCACGCCTGTAATCCTAGTACTCTGGGAGGCCGAGGCAGGTGAATTGACTGAGCTCAGGAGTTGAAGAATGGCCTGAGCAAGAGTGAGACCCCCATCTTTTTTTTTTTTTTTTCTCCTTTTTTTGTAGAGACAGAGTTTCACTTTATTGCCCTCGGTAGAGTGCCGTGGCGTCACACAGCTCACAGCAACCTCCAACTCCTGGGCTTAAGCGATTCTCCTGCCTCAGCCTCCCGAGTAGCTGGGACTACAGGCGCCCGCCACAGTGCCTGGCTATTTTTTTTTGTTGTTGCAGTTTGGCCGGGGCTGGGTTTGAACCCGCCACCCTCGGTATATGGGGCTGGCGTCCTGCTCACTGAGCCACAGGCCCGCCCGAGACCCCATCTTTAAAAATAGCCAGGCGTTGTGGCAAGCACCTATAGTCCCAGCTACTTGGGAGGCTGAGGTAAGAGGGTCACTTGGGCCCCAAAATTTGAGGTTGCTGTGAGCTGTGACAGCACAGCACTCTACTGAGGGTGACAAAGTGAGATGATGTCTCCAAAAAAATTTATTTTTAATAAATGGGCTTTGGGAGTGGATTAATCTTGCTTTTGTATAAGGTACTATTAAAAATGAAATTGCTCCCTCCCCTCTCCCCCACCCATCCCTTTACTCTACAGTAGCAGATCCCAATTTGGTGGAATGTGCAGATCCAAACTGGAAATCAGGACATAGGACCTGAACAATTGACTTCTTGTGTGTGTGTGGTGTTGAATACATTATAATACTTACTAACTTAATTTAATTCATTCAGTTATGCTGCCTGATATACTGAGATTTTAATAGTTTATAGAGACAATAGGATAGAATATTTTAAGATGAGGATGTCTGTGGGAAATCTGAGTGTATTCTTGATATTTGAATATTTTAAGTGCCTACTCTCGATCAAATTATGTATCTTTATTTAATGAAATTAGGATAAAGAACATCTGTCTTGCAACAGTTTTATAATGTTGCATCCTGACTGCTTATCTGCATACCCACTGGTGGGCCCAGTTCCCAGGCCCTGAGCAGCAGTACCTACTTCTGCTGTAACAACTAACAACTTCATCTCTCATTATGGTTATCCAGGAGAAGCAAACATTTCCTTTAAAACTAATTTTCTAAAGTTGTCCCTGGTAAACCTCTGTATCTGTAGCACAAGTCTCGATTCGGTAAAGGCCTGGTGCTCTATTCACTTCTCTTTACCTTCCCACAGTTCCTCATCGTCCCGGCCATTGTGGGCAGTGCCCTCCTCCATCGGCTGTCTGATGACTGCTGGGAGAAGATAACAGCATGGATTTATGGAATGGGCCTGTGTGCCCTCTTCATCGTTTCCACAGTATTTCACATTATAGCATGGAAAAAGAGCCACTTAAGGTAGAGTGGATGGCACGCTATTTCAACAGATCCAGATAGTTGAGGAGATCCACAGAGTTTAAAAAAAATTAATATTCCCCCCTTCCCTCCACCCTGTTTTCCACCATCTAGCCCTCAGTATGTTTGGTTGCCTCCCTCACTGGTGTGTTTCAGTCAGGTGGGACAAAGAGTAAACATTTTCTTGCCTTGAAGGCTATAATGCTATCCTGTTATTTAAGACATTTTCTTTGGATTGGATAGAGTCTGAAGAACCCCACCTGCACCCCTGCCATGTGCATCTGAGAAAGCAGGTCTTTGCTCAGTAACCGCAAGCAAAACCTCCCTGGTTTCCCGGGATTTATAACCCTGACGGCCGTTTTCTAGTGCTGTCAGGCACGCTGAGGACACAGGAAGAGCTGCAGCTGTGGCGGAGTGGCAGCTCAGAGTACGGGCTTAGCAGGTGGGCTTGGAGGCCCAGGTCTGCTGCTTAACCTTGCTCAGTGACCCGTAGAGCTTTCAGTATCTTCATCACTAAAATGAGAGGGGTAATGCTGACTCGCGTAGTTACCGTGACAGGTGAATGAGAGATAATGTCAGTGATCTGAAAATTACAAAAGCCCATAAGACCATGTGGTATAAGGAGGGAAGTATACTGTCGTTTGGGTTTACTGCTTTGCAGAGTTTAGCTTTCAGAAGTAAGTCTTGTGTATGTTATTTAAGTAAAATTGACATATTTTGCTATTATTAGCTGTCAGACACTGTCAAAACAATACTGTGGTTCCTGGCCTACCAGTGAGAAGGGCATAGAACAGGGGTCCTCAAGCTTTTTAAACAGGGGGCCAGTTCACTGTCTCTCAGACCGTTGGACGGCCGGACTATAGTTTAAAAAAAAAACTATGAACAAATTCCTATGCACACTACACATATCTTATTTTGAAGTAAAGAAACAAAACAGGAGCAAATACAATCACACCGCCTCATGTGGCCCTCGGGCCGTAGTTTGAGGACCCCTGGCATAGAAGCTTTCTTCCTCTGAGTGAAGGGTTAATTTGGGAGCAGCACACTGTTTAGGGTGAGAATGGGTTGCTTGTGAAATGTACAAAAGGGCAACAATTTGAGATTCAGAGCAGATTAAAAGTGATTTAGAGTAATACCCAAATTTACCTTTTGGTTTGATAGAATGTCTCCCAAATCTCAAACTATTTGAACACTCTAACGTTAATAAGATACGATTCATTTATGAGCAGGAAATTACCTAATCCAAATCTCTTTATTTTTACCTGGGGTGACTGAGTTTCAGAGAAGTGGCCTGACTTGCCTGAGTCAGTGAAATCAGCAGAATCAGATAATGCTAGGACCTCTGACTCCCAGTGCTGTGTTTTTTTACCGTATCTTTGATAATATGGCATGTTGTTTGCAGTCTGCTACCTTTACCTATAAGGTGACAATTGGGCTTAAAATGAAGCCACAGCATTGAATCACAAGGACACTCTGGGACACACGCAGAAGAGAGCCACAAAGGGCCTGTCCCCTCACCTCAAGACACACTGTTGCAGTGCCTAGAGGCCAGTCTAGAAGCAGAACACTTCATTATCTTTTGGGCACACTCCAATGCTTGTGGTTGCCCCAGCAAACTTGGCTTTGATGTCTAGATTTCTGAATCAATAAAAAGTTGTAGATACCTACTTTAGTATTCGGGCCTCCCTGCCAGAGGCTGGAAAAGAGGATGTAATAGAAACAAGACGTTCTTAAACCTTGACGTAGCACTGCTAGAATCGTGTGGATTTTGGCTCGGCATTCCATTTTTTTAAATATCAAAGAAAGCCTTAATTTAAGCAAAAGAGAGAAGGGAATTAGCATTTATTATATGCTAGATAATACCTGTGCTAGGAACTGCTATATACACAGCCTACATTATTTCACTTAATGTTCACACGTGCTGCATGAGAGGGATCTAACTTGCATTTTACCTGTGAGGAAAGTGATACGCGAATGGCAGATTATGAGTAAGATTCCAGGTCTGGCCAGGCGTAGTGGCTCGCATCTGTAATTTTAGCACTTTGGGAGGCCTAGGCAGGAGGATTGCTTTGAGGCCTGGAGTTTGAAACCAGCCTGGGGAACATTGCAAGACCCTATCTCTGCAAAAAATAAAGAATTAGCCAAGTGTGGTAGCACATGTCTGTACTGGGAAGGCTGAGGCAGAAGGATCACTTGAGCCCTAGAATTCAAGGTTGCAGTGAGCTATGATAACACCACTGCATTCCAGCCTGGTGACAAAGTGAGACACCTTCTTGATAAGTAAAAAGGATTCCAGGTCTGACTACCAACTTTTAACAGTGTCTTAACAATCTAGAAAGCAGAATTGAGACTCCCTCAAACCTTGCTAGGACTCACAATCATCCAAGGAGTTAAAAAAAAATAAATATTCACCCTTCCCTCCACCCTGTTTCCCACCATCTAGCCCTTTTAAATTAGAATCTTCAGAACTGGAGTCCATGACTGTATTTTATAAGTTTGCAGGTGATTCTACTATTCAGTCAAGTTTGAGAAGCATCCATCTAGTGTGAAATTATAATCTGGGAGTAAGCTGTGCCTTCTGATAACTAGTAAACTGAAAACCATTCTTTCTCACAAATGTATTTCTCAACTTCTTCACGAACAAGTCCTCATCAGTCTGCTTTGATCAACATTATGTGATGAGGGAAATCTAAGACTAGTGTTCTATCAAATATAGTTATTATATAGCTTGAACACTAAACATAGATTCAAGGTGATTTTATGCATTTGTACTTTTAGAATGCCTTAGGGAAGGGCACATTCTTATCTAATCTATTTTATGAATGGACCTCGTGAGCCAAAGTCTTTGAACATGGACTTCCTTTTTTTTTTTTTTTGAGACACAGTCTCAGCTTGTCACCTTGCGTAGAGTGCCATGGCATCTCAGCTCACAGAGGCCTCCAGCTCCTGGGCTCAAGTGGGTCCTTTTGCCTCAGCCACCTGAGTAGATGGGACTACAGGCACCCATCACAACATCCAGCTAGTTTTTCTATTTTTAGTAGAGATGGGGTCTCACTCTAGCTCAGGCTGGTCTTGAACTTCTGAGCTCAAGCAATCAGCCTGCCTCCCAGAGTGCTGGGATTACAGATGCGAGCCACCGTCCCTGGCCTGAACATGCACTTCTGATTTTTAGTTTTGGAAGAAGGACTGAGAAATCCAGATCTCCGTGCTTTTACAGCAAATGTGCCTTCCTTTGTTTTTGTTATAGCTATTCCTATATTAGTTTCTGGATTTTCTTTATTACAATGTTACAATGTCTACACTAGGATATTTGATGGAAAAACTTCTTTAAAAACATTCTAAAAAGACACAGTGCAATTTCAGCTCAGAGATTGGTCACTGAGCAGTGCGACTTCATGCTCTACATTATGATAGGAGCCAGGGGTGGCTAAGTTCATATTATGCCATCAATTGCTGTAGTTATTAGCCCTTCAGAAATCTTTTCTGCTCACCACGATTTGAAAGAAATCATAAAGGACAGATTTCATTTGTTTCAACCACTTGAGACTTCCTGGCTATCACTGGGGCTCTGTCCCTGTGTCTCATTCACGGTGGGAGTATCTACTGCGTGTAAAATCCAAAGAAGAAGGTAAAGCTTTTACTTGGGCTTCCTATTAACAACAACAAAAAGCTGTGGGTAATCAGAAACTAGAATGAGAACAGAAATTGCAACATAACAGAATGATAACTCATACCATCCTTCTGAAGGTTTTCTGAAAAATTTGTCTAACCTGTTTTTTCCCCCCACTAGGACAGTGGAGCATTGTTTTCACATGTGTGATAGAATGGTTATCTATTTCTTCATTGCTGCTTCTTATGCTCCATGGTAAGGTTTCTATCTCTGAAGGTGGTGTTTTTATGATGACAGTTCCTCACCCCTCCCCTTCCTCTTGTTCCCACCCTCAGCCCTCAGGCATATATCCCATCCTGCCCCCACCAACACATACACGCATGCACTTTTTTCCAATTTGGTTTATTTGAGTCAGATTGGCTATTTAAAGGGGAGAATGCTGCTGCTATTTAGAATGCTGTTTAGAGCAGCGGTTCTCAACCTGTGGGTCACGACCCACAGGAACTGTATTACAGGGCTGCAGCATTAGGAAGACTGAGCACCACTGGTTTAGAATATCTAGTCAGTAGACAATTCAAGAGGAACTGCTATGGCTGGGCACCCGTAGCTCAGTGGCTAGGGCGCTGGCCACATACAGAGGGGCTGGTGGGTTCAAACCCAGCCCGGGCCTGCCGGACAACAATGACAACTGTAACTGAAAAATAGCCGGGTGTTGTGGCAGGCACCTGTAGTCCCAACTATTTGGGAGGCTGAGGCAAGAGAATCGCTTAAAGCCCATGAATTTGAGGTTGCTGTGAGCTGTGACACCAGCAGACTCTACCGCGGAGACGTTGTCTCAAAAAAAATAAAAATAAAAAAGAGGAAGTGCTATGAACTTGTGCGTAGGTAGCCGGCTCACTTTTGAAATCAATAACCTTTGCCCTCCATGTTCTTTCCATGTACCTCTACTGCTGTTCAGAATACTTGGAAATTGAATTGTTCTGAGTGGAAATGCTGTAAATAGATGTGAGGAAAGCAGTCTTACTTTTGAAATTTATACCATAAATTCAGTTTGTGAACTGTCTTCAGTTCACATCACAGTAGCTACTCTATGCTGAGTGTATTTCTCATTTCTTTTGCTATCTGAGTAAGAGAACTAGCCAAATTAGTTAACTATTCAAGATACCTACTCTTCTGTTGTTTCCGTGATCTTACTGCCTTTTTACTACAGATCAAATAGAATCTTTTGTTCCTCTGAAATTCTTCATTAAAGAAACATCAGCTTTCCTCTGTCAAAGGATGGAAGGAATGGTCCGGTTTTAAACACTCAGAACTTCCTATTATGCTGTCAGCTGCTATAGTCATTAGAAACCATATGCCTGTAGATCCAAGCTAATGCAGCCTCAATCATTCAAAAGAAACCTATTACCGGATGCAGTGAGAAGTGAGTGCCATCTCTCCCCAGCACCTCTCGCTAAATTACAGTTCTGCTTCATGTTGCGGCAAAAACAGTGAAAGGCTCTTTTGAATAGACATTAAGTCCTCAGTACAACGCTTTCCAAAGTAGGAACCTGAAGGGTGTTCCAAAGAGGATTCCTTACTCGACTTATTATAAATTAAAGAATTTAAAATTAAATAAAATTCTTTAATTTTTAAAAAATCAATTAAAAAAAAAATAAATGTGACCTGAGGAATCAGGTATCAAAGTAGACAATTTGTTCTTATGTGGTTTTGGATATTATAGATGGTACTTTTTTCATTTAGAAATAGGTTTTTGAAAAACATTTTTCCCCATATTTATTCTTAATAGGATATTAGTACAAATGAATTTGTAGTATTTTGAAATTCAGACCTCACAACAGTTGACAGTTAAATTCAGACAGAATATCTTCTGTAACATATGGGGGGATATTTCTTCTCATGTTCTCTCCTGGCAGAGAGATTGATCCTGGAGACACTTGGTTTGCGTATTAGGTATCTGCTGTGGGGATGTGATCCCAGTTCAGGATTTTGTTTCCATATCTCATTAGGCTTTGTAAGCAATCTGCTCCCAAGTGCATGGTCAGAAATGAAAGGCAGGCAGCCTTCACCTCCGTGCACCTCGCGGGGAAAGCCAGGCCTCACAGGTGTGCTGGGACTCACTTCTTTCTGTGTGTCTGCATTTAGCTGATTCTATTTTTAAACCATGTTGAAGCTAATTTTAAGTCTGAAAGGTCGCCTGACAGCTTTATTCTCAAGTTATTTCATTTTACCTAAATTGTCCAAATGTTCCCTCGGTGTGTTGAGTGCCTCTTCTTTCTGCTCTTACGTTAGTGCTTTCTCTGAGTTTTCAGTGACCAGCAGGGGGGTCCAACCTCGTGGCTTCTCTGGGCCACATTAGAAGAAGAAGAGTTGTCTTGGGCCACACAGTAAATACACAAACACTAACAAAAGCCGATGATCAACAGAAGTTCTGTGCTTAATTTTCATGATATCTGATACTACAGATAAGCAAAACAGTCCTCAAATAATCTGCATGTGGCCTGAGGGTGACAGGCTGGATACCCCTGGCACAGGTTTTATGAAGTTCCTTCATTTATCACTTCTGTTCTTTGTTGTCCTGTTTACACTTTTAGGTTAAACCTCCGTGAACTTGGACCCCTGGCATCTCATATGCGTTGGTTTATCTGGCTCATGGCAGCTGGAGGAACCATTTATGTATTTCTCTACCATGAAAAGTAAGAAAAAATAATTTACGTTTGATAGTTTTAAATCTAACTGCTGAAATTTTATCTCATTGTAATACAATTTATATCGGTCCGTCAAAATAGTAGAAATACATAAATAGAGTAGGTTATTTTTTGTTAAGAAATCTTCAAAACCATTTGATATTCTTGTTGGTGGACAGATTGCTGTGGAAAGACGGGAATGGCCCATCTGTGGTATGATGTAGTTGAGGGACGGTGTGGCCAGTCGTTTGGGGACCTTATATCTCCTGAGGCAAACTGGCCTTACCCTCCGTGATTCACAGTTGTGACATAAGAAAAATGGCCACCTTTTAAAGTTCCTATGAAATACAGATTGAAAATAATGGGTACTAAGTGTCCAATACAATACTTTACCTAAACAGGAACCTAGTGGAGATTGCAAATTGGATTCTTTGAGAAAAGGGATGTTTAGAAGGACGTCTGAACTCTTAATATTCTAGCCCTGAGGCAGTTTTCTTAGCCATTATTCATAGTTCATAGTCTTAAGTATTGAGCAATATAAAAAGGGAGAAGTCTTTTATAATTTGGCACCTTTGTTCCAGAGGAGATCTTTAATGTCATCTATTCTGGCTTCATGATTAAAAAGTGGGAACATGGTAGGATGGGCACCCAGTTTGTGACTCATCTAGGGGCTGGGCCCCAAGTGTCCCAGTTCCTACCCCATTGCTCTTTTCATTACCCCATGTGCCCCATTTGAGAAACACACGGTGAAATCACTGTCGTTGGATTTATTAATTTACAATTCATTAGATTCATTATCTATTGTGGTTAGCAGAATAACTCTTGGAATGGAATAAAATTTGTTTATCAGAAAGTATTAAATTGTTTTCCCCTTTCAGAACAAAATGGTAGTTTTTACTAACTAGTCTCTCTGACTTAGAATTTCACTTTGAAATTCATCTTTGTGATTGTAATTAGCAATGCTGAGTGGTGTATATAAATCCAAGGGAACTGTTTGTTTCTTGGGCTCAACCCCTAATTTATATCATTGGATAAAATAGGAAGTAAAGTCAGGCAGGTATCTTTTCTCCTATAGTAGGCCTTCTGGTGTAAACCAAACCCATAAACCCATTCTTCCCCAGGTGATCATTTTGCAGGAGGCTGTGAATATAACACACGAAGAATGAAGTGTGGGTCACTCTTGGCCATTAAGTTTAGCAGACATTAGGGAGTCCCCCCACGTCATGTCAGGTGACTGTTCTAGGCCCTGCAGATCCAAACGTGCATAAAACTTGGTCCCTGCCTTTGAGAAGCTTCTAGTCTGATTTGAGTGGGCAGAAATAAAAATAAAGTTGAATTTCAATACTGTGTGTTTCTTAGGGGCTTCAGATATTCTGTAGCCTGATGTGATGAGCCTTAGAAATTATAGTTTATGCAGATGCAAAATAAAGAGACAAAAATGCATGCCCTTTCCTTTGAGCTGCTACTCCTTTGCTGTATCCCCAGTGCATCTTCAGAATTTTATTTATAGCTCTGGATTGGAATGATAAAAAGGACTGGAAGGGGGAAAATGCAAGGTGAATTGGATTTGATAATAACTGTGAATACTTTTGGCAGAAAACATTTTCTAGGTAGAGTATGGGATCTGAGAGCTTTTCAACTCTGAAATAAATGCTAGGTCATTGTTACTCAGCTATTGTGTTTCAGTTAAAGGCCTAGTGGTCTCCTACTGGGAAATACATTTTATTTGAATAGTTAAGAGTTTATATTTCTTTTTTTTTTAAAAAAAAGAGTTTATATTTCTTTTTTAAAAGCAAAAGAAAAGCTGGTATGTAAATGGTGTTAAGGGTTATAGAGATGTATAAATTAAATTAACTACATTTCTGTTCCTATAGGTATAAAGTGGTTGAACTCTTTTTCTATCTCACAATGGGATTTTCTCCAGCCTTGGTGGTAACATCGATGGTAAGATGCAGCTTATAATTTGAGCTGTTTTCTTTTAAATCATTGGGACTCACAGGTGTGCCAGGATACGTGGCTCACAGAAGGGCCATGATACATGGCTCTTCTTTCTAAAGTTATGACACTTCTATTAACTAGAGACTTAAAAGAAAAATAAAACATATAAATAACCAAGTGTGTAGGCATCTCGTAGAGTCTGGGAAGCCATACGTGTTTCTCTCTTTACAAAGCTCTTTTGTATTCATTCGTTTCTCTTGGATGACTTTTCTGCTTTTCATACCTACCCTTTCCTCCAGGTAGGTATATGATTCTATGACAATAGGTATTTATGATTGAATTACTTAGTTTCTTAACCCTGAATCCATGGAGGAGGGTACGTTTTGAGGTTTCTTATAATGATGAAAATATAAATTGCCACCTTCTTAAACTCAACTATTAGACCTTAAAAGGTCAATTGTTTCATTCTGATGGATATTTTTCACATCCCTTCACTCTTTTCCTTTCGCTTGCTTTTAAGTCATATTATTTCTCTTTCTAGGGAAAGTACTTTTGTTTTAACTTTGCTTGAAAATATCAATTGAGGTTAAAGATGTAGCATTTATGGTAAGCAATTGCATGTATATATTTTGAATTCCCTTTCAAATTTAATTACTGTTGAGAAATCTATGGGTATCAGTCACTTTGAAACAAAAACATACTACAGCCTCATGGTCCCATCTACTTGGTGAACTGCCTTTAGTTTATGTAGTCAAGTGTCTCAGACTTCACATATTTTGAGTCTAGCCTCTGTATTCATTCGAGAGGCCTCAGTGTGTTTAATTTGAACTCTTCTTAGGCTGCAGTGATCAGAAGAACTCTATCTATGATTTTACTTCTTAGCTGGAAGGTACATTATAAAAACATAATTCTATGATACATAGCTTTTTCCCTGGTCACAAGAACACCTGTAAAAGGTTTAGGAGTTACAAAGCTGGTCCTATGCAGGGGTCCTCAAACTGCGGCCCACGGGCCACATATGGCGGTGTGATTGTATTTGTTCCCGTTTGGTTTTTTTACTTCAACATAAGATATGTGCATAGCAATTTGTTCATAGTTTTTTTTTTTTTTTAAACTGTAGTCCGGCCCTCCAATGGTCTTTGGGACAGTGAACTGGCCCCCTGTTTAAAAAGTTTGAGGACCCCTGCAAGAATGTAATAAAATATGTTTCTTTGAGATGTGGGGTTCTTGATGTCTTTAATAATAATCTAGCATCAAAAATACATACAGTCTATTGGTAAGGGCAACAGGGAATGGTGAGAAGAAGAAGGCAAATGACTGAAGTGAGAAAACCAATTTTGAAGGTCATGTAGTTGAGGGCATTTCAGGATACCCAAAGCCAGATAAGCAAGGTCTATATAGATAGGTTATTAATTACTAGAGTAGCATTTCAAGTGAATTTCCTCTGGGTATCCTAAGAGCAGGTTTATCCAGTATTTTACTAGCCTAAATCTTTAATTGGCATTTCTGTAAGTGGTATAACAGCTGGAGCCTAATGTTTATGATAACGAAGCAGGGCAGTCCCTACACTGCCCTCACAGAACTGAACATCAAGCAGGCCAATACAAGTCATATTAAACAAGAAGGTAGAATGAAATGTTATAATGTCTTGGAGTGGGAAAAGTTCTGGCGGCCATGGGGCATGTGACCGAGTGCCAGAGGAAGTGATGTTTAAGTGATTCAGAAAGACAGGGAGGAGCAGGGAGCTGTTAGGGATGAGGCACGTGTTGTACGTACAGAACACAGTGTGAAGGAAGCCAGTGAGTGGGGAAGCATGAGCTTCTTCAAAGAATTGAAGAGTGCACTGTTTGGAACATAGAGTGCGTGCACCTGCTTAGAAGGCGCGGATGCGTGATGGGAGTGAGATAAAGCTGGACAGCTAGACAGCCCAGATCAGAAAGGACCTCACAAACCACCTGAACATACAAAGCGGTGATGCAAATGCAGACACAAAGCTTTGCTTCTGGCCAGAATCAGGGTATCAGACTTATTTTTCTGCCATAAAGAACTGGAAAACTGGAAACAAAATAAAAGCAACTGATTTTGGCACAGAACCCAGACAGCACAGAAGTGATCCTTGAGGGAAGAGAAACCAAACAACAAGCTTTGAATTCATCCCAGTTGTTTCCCTGGAGACACTTTCCAAACAACAACAGAAGGAAGCGGAGCCTGGAGGGCATCAGTCTAGATGGAGGAAACAGAATTGGCATTTCAGGCCACGGAGACAGCTGCAGTTTGTGGGGCAGGTCACTGGAGAGAAGAGCTGCTCAGAGAAGAGGCTTCAGAAATCTACAAAGGCCTTTCCTTTGGCGATTGTCCAAAGATGAAGCTGAATTTGTATAGGGCAAAACTGTGCAAGCCCTGGCCAAGTATCACTGTGTGTAATCTCCTTTGTCAAAGGTTGGGAGATGAATAGAGATTACAGACAGTGCCAAGGCTGGGAAACGGAGTTCCAACCAGCCAGAGTGGAGGACAGTGCTGGACATCCCAGGCGTTCAGTTGACCCTGGCCAGGCCACAGCTTAGGAGTAGAGATACTCTTAGCATGAGAGTGAGGGCTGTGCTGCAAGTACTGTAACAAATCCAAAAACAAACCTTGGTAGGTAAGATTGATCCTCCAGTAGATAAACTGCCAACCAGAACAAAACTCGGGAGTCTTTAAAGAAGACAGCAAGGCGGCGCCTGTGGCTCAGTGAGTAGGGCGCCGGTCCCATATGCCGGAGGTGGCGGGTTCAAACCCAGCCCCAGCCAAAAACCACACAAAAAAAAAAAAAAGAAAGAAAGAAAGACAGCAAAACCTATGCTCTATCAACTTGGCACCCACCAACTAGGTAAATATTACCAAGTAGGCAAGAAGGAAGGAAATGGCACACACTAAGGAAAAACAGCCCCCTGAAAGCAGGTCAGAGGTGATAGAGGTTTTCAAATTTGCATAAAAATATTTTTAAAAATAATGAATAAACAGATGAGAAATGTCATCTTTGTAGTCCCTATAAATGAAGTCTATAAAAAAGAATCCAAAGGGAAATTCTAGATGAAAACTGTGATGTCTTTTTTGGCACATGTGTAGGTTACATGTGATGCTTTGAAACAGGCACACAGGGTGAATTAATCAAATCAGGGTGATTGGGATATCCGTCACCACAGGCCTGGGTCATTTTTTTGTGTCGGGAACATTCTAGTTTCACTGTTTTAGTTATTTTAAAGGATACCCTAACTTACTGTTGATTATAGTCACTTTATTGTACTATCAAATATTGTTCACTGTACCTATCTACATTTTTGCACCCATTAACTATCCCCACTTTGTCCTGCCTCTCCCTTCTCCCCATCTCATCCTCTGTTAACGATCGTTCTACTCTCCATCTCCATGAGATCAATTGTTTTAATATTTAGCTCCCACATGTCAGTGAAGACATGCAGAGTTTGTCTTATTTCACTTGAGGTAATGTTCTTCAGTTCTATCCATGTTGTTGCAAATGACAGGATTTCATTCTCTTTGTGGCTATATGATGCCCCATTGTGTTTATGTACCACAATTTCTTTGTTCATTCGCCTTTTGCCTAACACTTCGGTGGATTCCAAGTCTTGGCTACCCGGGACAGTGCTGCAGTAAACACGGGAGTGCAGAGAGCTTTTAGACGCACTAGATTCCCATCCTTGGCATGTTTACCCAGCAGTGGGATTGCTGCGTCTTATGGTGGTTCTAGTTTTAGATTTTTGAGGAGCTTCCATATAGTTCTCCATAGCGGTGGCACTAATTTACATCTCCACCAACAGTGTATGAGGGTTCCCCTTTGTTAGCATCCTCATACCGGCCTTCGTTATTGTCTTTTTAACAAAATCCATTTTAACTAGGGTGAGGCATGAGATGATACCTCACTGAAGTTTTGATTTGCATTTTTCTGATGACTAATGATGGTGAGCATTTTTTAAAGGTATTTATTGGTGATTTATATGTCTTCTTTTGAGAAATGTCTATTCAGAAGACTCTGCCCATTTTTTAATTGGATAATTTTATTTCTCCTATTGAGTTTTTGGAGCTCCTTATGTATCTAGTTACTAATCCCTCGTCAGATGAGTAGTTTGCAAATATTTTCTCTCATTCTGTGGGTAGTCTCTTTCCTTTGTTGATTGTTTTCCTCGCTGTTCAGAAGCTTTTTAACTTCATGTGATCCCACGTATCCAATTTTGCGTTGGTTGCTTGTGCTTCGGGGATGCTACTCAAGTAGTCCTTACCCAGACCAGTGTCCTGAAGCATTTTCCCAGTGTTTTCTTTTAGTAGTTTCACAGCTTCAAGTCTTAGACTTAAGTCTTTTTTTTTTTTTTTTATTTTTTTTGTAGAGACAGAGTCTCACTTTATGGCCCTCGGTAGAGTGCCGTGGCCTCACACAGCTCACAGCAACCTCCAGCTCCTGGGCTTAAGCGATTCTCTTGCCTCAGCCTCCCAAGTAGCTGGGACTACAGGCGCCCGCCACAACGCCCGGCTATTTTTTGGTTGCAGTTTGGCCGGGGCCGGGTTTGAACCCACCACCCTCGGTATATGGGGCCGGCGCCTTACCGACTGAGCCACAGGCGCCGCCCAGACTTAAGTCTTTAATCCATTTTTATTTGATTTTTATATAAGGCAAAAGATAAGGCTCTAGTTTCCTTCTTCTGCATATGGATATCCAGTTTCCCCAGTGGCATTGTTGAAGAGACTGTCTTTTCCCCACTGTATGTTCTTGGCACCTTTGCTGAAGATAACTTCACAATAGATTTATGAATTTATTTCTGGCTTCCGTATTCTGTTCCATTGGTCTATGTGTCTGTTTTAATACCAGTACCATACTATCTTTGGCTACAGCTCTGTAGTATTATTTGAAGTAAGGTAGTGAGACTCCTTCAGTTTTATTCTTTTTGCTCAGGATAGTTTAACTTTTCTAGGTCTTTTTTGGTTCCATACAAATTTTAGGACTATTTTCTCTATTTCCGTGAAGATTACCTTTGGCATTTTGATGGGGGTTGCACTGAACTTATAGATTGTTATGGATGTATGGATAGGGAAAACTCTGATGTCTAGAGAAAAGAATTTGTTGGAGGGATTTAATAACAAATTGGATACTGCAGATGTAAAGGTTGGTGAACTTGATGAAAATATTTCAAACTGTGGGCGGCGCCCGTGGCTCAGTGAGTAGGGCGCCGGCCCCACATACCGAGGGTGGTGGGTTCAAACCCAGCCCCGGCCAAACTGCAACAAAAAAATAGCTGGATGTTGTGGCAGGCGCCTGTAGTCCCAGCTACTCAGGAGGCTGAGGCAAGAGAATCATGTAAGCCCAAGAGCTGGAGGTTGCTGTGAGCCGTGTGACGCCACGGCACTCTACTGAGGGCGGTACAGTGAGACTCTGTCTCTACAAAAAAAAAAAAAGAAAAAGAAAATATTTCAAATTGTATATAAAACCAGCACATTGTACCCCATTATTGCATTAAGGTACACAGCTATGATTTAATAAAAAATAATAATGAAAAGAAAAAAAAAAAGAAAAGGTCGGTGAACTTGAGGCCAGGTCAGTAGAAACTACACAAATGGAAGCATAAAGGGAAAAAAGAGTTACTAAACTATGAGAGGTTAGTGCAGTATTTTTTTCCTTCTTTTATTTAATGTTTAGTCATGCCAGGTGTAGGTTTGTTTTTTTTAAAAGAAATAATAGTTAAATTGTTTCTAAATTTGATCAAAAGTATCCACCTACAGATCCACAAAGTAAAATGAAGTCTGAACAGGGTAAAAAAAAAAGAAAACTGAAAAACAAAAGTTAAAAAAAAAAAAAAGTCATCTTAAAATCAGCCAGAGAGAGAAAGAACAGAGGAAAGAATGACCACTGACATCTGGTCAGAGGTGGAAGCAGGAATACAGTGTAAACGCATCTCTCAACATGACGAAAGGTAAAGGAAAGACCTACCCACTTCTAGCTGAGGCTAGCTCAGCCTAGTAACACTAATGTCAAACATAAATTGAGTGCTGGAAATGATGAATTTGTGAATGAACACTAAAGACTTTCATTTCTTAATTTCTTCAAAAGATAATGTAGGGGGTTATAACACATAGAAGTAAAGTATATGGTAACAAAAGATGGGCGTGGAGGAGTGAAAGTATCCTGTTGTAAGGGTCTTAACCTTGTATAGACAGATGTGATAATAAAGATACACTGTGATAGGATGCCCTTTATAACCCGTAGAATAACCACTTGCAACAACAACAAAATAAAAACAAAATCCCAGAGTAAACGTGGTTGCTAAACACCCAAGAGAAAAGATAACATGGAAGACCACAGCTACTCAGTTTGGTATAAAAGAAGGCAGGAAAAGAGGAAAAAGGCAACCAAGAATAAAGACAGGCAGAAATTTTCAGACTGGACTAAACAAGTTTTCTCATCTATAAAATGAGGATAATAATACCTTATTTTTGTTGTGAAAACTAAATGAGGCTTGGCACCCATAATACAGTGGTTATGGCGCCAGCCACATACACCCAGGTGGCGGGTTCGAACCTAGTCGGGGCCAGCTAAACAACGACAACTGCAACAAAAAAATAGCTGGGTGTTGTGGCGGGCACCTGTAGTCCCAGCTACTTGGGAGGCTGAGGCAAGAGAATCGCTTAACCCCAAGAGTTGGCGGTTGCTGTGCGCTGTGACACCACGCACTCTACTGAGGGTAATATAGTGAGACTCTGTTTCAGAAAGAAAAAAAAAAAAAGAGTAAATGAGTAAATACATGGAAGTGTTTCAAACAGTACCTGACAGTGCCTGGCATACAGGAACAGTAACGATAGTAATTATAAAAAACGACGTTTGTTTATTTGTTTTAGAGTTAACTATATCTTTTTTTTTTTTTTTTTTGGTTTTTGGCTGGGGCTGGGTTTGAACCCGCCACCTCCGGCATATGGGACTGGCGCCCTACTCCTTGAGCCACAGGCACCGCCCATGTTTTAGAGTTAACTATATTGTACTTCCTTGGAAGCTGATAAGGGAAATGTGTCTTGAGGAACTGCCTGTATACAGAATGCATGTCAAAAGCAACCGTGTAGTTTGGTCTCTTGCTTGTTTTGGTAGAAAGGAAAAAAGAATGGTGTCTTTTGCGATGATAAGCAGCTATGTGAGTTTGTTAAGGCCACTTCACTTCTCTGCCTTAGTGTCCTGCCCTTAAAAATAAGGAGATTAGATTAGATGGTTTGGGAGTCCTGATCTTTGAGAATCCCATAGCCTTAACCCTCTCTTGGAAAGGTGCTCATAATTCATATAGGGACTTTGGTGTAGTGGGTATTAATTCCTCTGTAACCTTGAGGAAGTTATAAATGTGTTAGGTATTTTGTTTTTGTTTTTACTTTTAAATAAAAATAAATCTGGCTGCAGACTCTTCTTAAGGAGAAATTTGCTGTCAGTACATTGGGTTGGCTCCTTCCCAATGTCTATAAAAGCCATGGGGGCTTACAAGAACTTTGAAAATAAGATTGATGCTCATTCCTGGCCCTTAGCTCATGAATGTCTGTTGTCACCCCTCCTTTAGTCGAGGCCAGTGGTTCTCAACCTTCCTAATGCTGTGAGCCTTTAATACAGTTCCTGTGGGTCGCGACCCACAAGTTGAGAACTGCTGGTCTGAGCCCATGGAGCCCATTCAAAGTAGGTGACTGAATTACAGCTGCTCTTTGCGTTTGCTGGGCTTGGCCACGGAGACTTGCTCTGAGCTCACAAGGCTGCTGCCATCAGTGCCCAGAACTCTAGGACACCGCACACCTATCCCCGCCAGGGCTCTCCATGAGCTTACTTAGTTTCCTCTCTCCCTGCAGAGCCCTTCTCCTTTTTATTCCCAGTCCCTAGGAATCCAGGGAACTGACTGCATCAGTATCAGCACTGCCTCTGTTCTCTCCCCTGACTCCCACAAACCAATTTAATCTTACAGATGGGTCTAGGTCTTCAAAAACCAAAAACAGCCTAAAAAATTCTCCCTTTTGTCCTAAAACACACAAGGCCATTAACTTCCCGCTAAGAAATGCCCAGGCTTATAGGCAAAAAGGCCTTGAGACATCAAGGTTAGGAAATAACTTGTACCTCTGTACTGTGTGACCTGTGATCTCAGAGGTCACTTCTAGCTGTGATTTCCCTGTGTCAGCCTTAAGGAAGCTATAAGTTCACACAAACAGAGAAATTTAAAAAAAAAAAAAAAAAAAGCTATCAATGTAGAAGAGTGTTTGAGAAGGGCAAAAGGAAGGGAAAACCATGGCTGAGATGTAATTTTTAAATGGAGTAGCTTGGGTCTGCCTTAATAGGGAAGAAAGCTTTTAAAGACAAAGCTGAGAACTGAGGATTGTACTTTATTAAAATGAACTTCCGTGGTTTTGCTATGATTACAGTCTGCTTGAAGGTACAATAAATGAGCAGAATGTGTCTTTTTCTGTGGAACCTAGAATGTGGCTAGTCGGTCAAATCAAAAATGTCGATCCAAAGGGTAATTCAGGTCAACGTGTGAGAGGCTTTTTTTTTTTTATTTATTTGGTTCATGTTTACAGATCAGGATTCTGTTCACACAGCTTCTTCATTGTCTAGAAAATCAAGAGCCTTAGGGGGAATTAGATTATCTCTGTGGCTTGTCACATCGGAGTAACATCAAACCCTTTCTACTTTTTTCTCTGTTGATAGAATAACACCGACGGACTTCATGAACTTGCCTGTGGAGGCTTAATTTATTGCCTGGGAGTTGTGTTCTTCAAGAGCGATGGCATCATTCCGTTTGCTCATGCCATCTGGCACCTGTTTGTGGCCACGGCAGCTGCGGTGCATTACTATGCCATTTGGAAATACCTTTACCGAAGTCCTACGGACTTTATGCGACACTTATGACCAGTCTTGTACTAGGTCTCCAAACCAGTATTATTTCAGTTATAGCACTTGGGAGTGGGGTAGGAGCTGAAAGTTGCACAGGGAAAGAAGAAAAAAAGAAGAAGGCAACTGCACTGACTTCCTTTATATCTTTTGAAAATAATTACTGTGAAGGTATAAAAGCTGTGTTCTGGAATCTTCCCCCTCACAGCAAATAAATAAGGTACTGAATTAATTTTCATTCCATTCCACTATCATGAAGGACTCTGGATAGGCTTGGCCAGCTGATGTTTACAAACCAGAATTTTGTATTTTAATTTTACAGATTTTACTACATGGTTTTTCTAAATTACTGGGTCCAGTTGTAAGTCAGTGCAATAACAAAGCTTCCTTTTTAAGAAAAAAAAAAAAATTATTTCTATCACTTTCCCGTTCGCTGTGTGAAGAATCATGGACAGAACTTACACTACTTATCACCATGTTTCATCTTGGCATAACATGGTTATTTTTTAAATAGTTTTTTGTAAATTTTTAAAAAATATTTCATTGAAACACACCTCTGCAGTTCCTCATTCATGTGAATTTTTGCAGCAAGCGGTCAACATTCCACAAACGAACAAACATACCTCTTCTGATAGTTTTATTAAGCGAGGAGAAATTGCCAATTTTTAAAAACTACAGTTTTCCAAACTTTTCTGCCAACCTCTAACTCAGAATTCAGTGCTGCTTTGGGGTATATACTTGACCTAGCTTGGTTTACCCGTGATGGAAAAGTATTTTGATATCATTAACTTTTTTCAAAAAAAATTGAACTTTTTCTCTATGCCTTTGCCCTGTTCTCTCTTCAGGGCTGCTTTCAGCAGCGGAGGGGCCCTCTGTCGTCTGTGGTGGGGTTGTCGGGCCGGCCCTCTGCTGAGACTCCTGAGGAGCAGTGTGAATTGTAGTGAATAGCTGTGTTGCCTGTTTGGTGCCCAGCGGTGAAGTCATTGTCACTTAGCTTAATATTATCAGTTTGCTATTTATTTTACATTGTGGAATTAGATGCATAAATTCACATTTCTCCCTTTCCTCTGTATTTCCCAATATACTATTTTTTTATAGAAAAATATTTAAAGTATTGTTTGACAGGTAGAAACTCATGTGTCTATAATCCATGGGTTGTATCCTGGCTCAGTGGAGTGGTATTTATGGATTATTTTTATTTTCTCTCATGTCTTATATTAAGATTAATGTATTAGTTACTTTGTTGATTAATCTCTCTTGTTGGTGTTTTAATAAATGAAATAGCCTTGCCTTTAGATCAGGTGCCGATACTGTCTGTTTTCAATTGTCAATTTGACAATAAGCTTATCCATTGACATTTTGTACTGATATGGCTTTAAAAGAAGGTTTATTTTGTATGCACATGTTTAGAACTCTCTGATTGTGGTGAGTTATGTGGGAATGAGGAACAGAAGAACTGGTATTTGCTGGAGAACTCTTAATACAGACAAGGTGCCCAGCGATAACGCCAACTAGCCCACCCCTATCTGCATGATTCTGAACATCTGGATGCTGATTGTTTTACTGTATATATTTTACTTTTAATATATTAACTTGTCGTGGATTCATTTAAAGTCTGCTCAAATGTAGCACTGTCAAAACCACTAAAATATGTGTAAAAATTGTGCTGTAAACTATAATAAAATTGTTACTTGGATTTGTTCCACTGTCTCTATATTAGATGACTGTGAAAATAATAATGCATGTTTGAGAGCTTGAGCTCATCTAGCATTTGTAATTTGTATACTAGTTATCTTTTTAAAAGTCAAAATGGAAAGAAAGATAAGCCCCGTCACTTAGAACTTCCAGGGTGCTTTTTTTTTTTTTTTTTTTGTGAGATAGAGCCTCAAGCTAGCACCCTGGGTAGAGTGCTGTGACGTCACAGCTCACAGCAACCTCAAACTCCTGGACTTAAGTGATTCTCTTGCCTCAGCCTCCTGAGTAGCTGGGACTACAGGCGCTTGGCTCTTTTTTAGTTGTAGTTGTCACTGTTTGGCAGGCCAGGGCCGGATTCGAACCTGCTAGCTCTGGTGTATGTGGCTGGCGCCTTAACCGCTTGAGCTACAAGTGCCACTCTCTGGTGTATTTTTTAATAATTGAAATGCCAGAGCCAGCTGAAACATTAGTTACATAATTTGCAGTTTAAAAGATAGTAGCCAGGGCCTAAAGATTCTAAGTTTTGTGACGGTGTGTCTCTACAAGAGAAGCCTTTTGGTTTAGTATTTATAACATACCACAGGACTGAGGTCATAGGCTTATTACCAACCAGCCATATACCAGATGGTAAACCTCACGATTCTGAGTGTCAGATGTGATTCTCCTTCTTTTCTAGTGTAGGAAATTAGGGTCAGAGAGGTTTAACTGCTTCATCCCAAATCAGGGAGCTGGGCCAGGAACCCATCTCTGTCCAATTCCAAAGCCTCCCATTTGCCACGTATCACTGCCTGTCCAAAGTCAGCAAAAACAAATCAAAAATCTTGAACCGAACCCCCAGCAGTCGTGGATATGGAAAAGAAAACACTGTTCACACAGTTTAGAATCTCCATAAACCTTCAGACAGCTCTCTGTCAAATCTAATTTTGTGGACTGTTTCGATACGTTATTATTTCCAAGAATTCTGTTGTCTGGTTCACCAGATGACTTATCCATTTCTGGGGTGTCACACCCTACTATGCTGTCCCCCTCCTTATTATTATCTCCAGTGTAAAACTGTTTTCTGAGGACCAGACCTCTTTTCACCTGCCTGCATCCCCCCAGCATCATGACTCAGCTTGTCATTACCTTTCCTCATCCTCTACCAGACCAGACCCATGTGTCTGAAATTGCCTATCTTAGTTAAAAGCTATGGCCACAACCATCCGGCCATCCAGCTGTCCTCAATGTATCACCCCGGACCCCCCACTAATTCAACAAGTCAACCAGAGCCATCGCCTCTGCCTCAGTCCAACTCCCTGTTCTGGTTCCTCACCTCTTCCCACTGCAAGGCCTTAAAAAGACCTGGACTGCCGCAGCCACCCCCTCATTTGTATCCCTGCCACCACGGACACCCCTCACATGAGCTCATCCTCCACACTGCTACCAGCAGTATCTTCCTAAAATAAAAGCTGAGCATGTGTCTCTCCTGCTTCAAAGCTGCCACTGACTATTACCCGACGAGACTCATGCCAAACGCCTTAGCATGGACTCTTCCCATGCGGACGCCTCCTGACCTGCCCTCTTCCCAGCCGAACCCCACTGGAAATCAGCCCCACTGGGGATTTTCACAGCCTTCCCATACAACACATATGCCCCCCTCCTGGTGTTTTGTAACTTTGTGTGTGTTTTCACTGGCTGTTCTCTTGCCCGGGAGGCCCTTACGCCAACCCCTCTCCTGCCTGGCACGTGGTTGCTCACTCCAGACCTCCAGCGGTGCCACCCCTCCCTTGTGGCATTGCCGCGGGCCTGATTCACGGTACCTTTTCCTGATACTCCTTTGTGATTTCTGTCCTGTTGCCCTGTGGTCGTGTTGACTGTCATCCTCACCGTGGTCCTGGGACTAAATTCTTTGAAGGCAGAGTCTGGGAGAGTCACACCCTCTTCTGTTTCCAGCTCCTAGGATAGCCCTGGGCTCAGAGTAAGAGTTAAGAAGGTTTGTTCAATGAAGTGAGAGGGTGGAGCATGTTTAGAGGCTGGTTTTATGAGGAGAAATACTGAGAATAAAGCATTTTTCTTAAGGACAGACTCAGGCTTGTAGCAAGTTCATCCTGCCCATCACAGATACTGAGCCCACTCTTACCGACTGGACAGACCCTGACTTTCAGCTTCTTTGACCTTGTTGATTTCCCTGACCCAGGGTCAGCTAGAACATGCACAGCCACCACAGGAAAGTTGGTGAGAAACTGGAGTGTAACTATTTGACAGTATGTCCTGAATAAGGAAAAGCCAAGCTTGTTACATGGACGCTTCCATAGAACCAACAATTGACAATTTACAAAGTTATTTGGGAAAACAAATAATTATTTGGCCTACTCTATTTCCCTCTGATCCTCTTTTCTGAACACAATAATAAAATGTGTTGTTATTTTATTATAACAGAAACAACACTTCTACAGCCCTGAGCCTTAGTGCAAATTATGCTCAGAAAACAATGTTATGAAATTTTTAAATTTAATAATAAATTTTTAATATTTATAATTTTTAATATACTTTAAAAGTCACATAACTATGTAAAACACTTTGAAAAACAGAGAAAGCTAAAAATTACCAAGCATTCACTCATCATGATACAGTTTAATATACTTGCTGTCCATCTTTCTCCCCTGTATTTATTATAAGGTTTTGTTTTTGTCTTCTGCAGCTGTAAATATGTCATATACCTTACTATATCATAAGCATTTGAAAGTATTACACAGTTTTACAACCAGAATTTTCATTGGCTTCATTATAGTTTAGAACTGGATATTCAGCATATTTGCTCAATCACTTGTCTCATTTGGGGGTTTTAGATTGTTTTAGCTTTTTAAAAATTTTTTTTCTTTTTTTTGAGACCAAGTTTCAGTCCATCATGCTGGGTAGAGTGCTGTGGCATCATCACAGCTCACAGCAACCTCTAACTCTTAGGCTTAAGTGATCCTCCTGCCTCAGCCTCCAGAGTAGCTGGGACTATAGATGTCTACCACCAGGCTCAGCTGTTTTTTTCTGTTTTTAGTAGATATGGGTCTCCTTGCTCAGGCTGGTCTGGAACTCCTGAGCTCAGGCAATCCATTCACCTTGGCCTCCCAGAGTGCTAGGATTACAGGCATGAACCACTGTGCCTAGCCTACATTATTATTATAAACAATGCTGCACTGAGCGTAAGGCTTTGTCCATGTTTACGACTAGGTTGCAAAGGTAATGATAAGAACAATTGAGTGGGCTTGGCGCCATAGCACAGTGCACAGTGGTTATGGCACCAGCCACATACACTGAGGGTGGTGGGTTCGAACAGCTAAACAACAATGACAACTGCAACCAAAAATACTTGGGCATTGTGGTGGGTGCCTGTAGTCCCAGCTACTTAGGAGACTGAAGCAAGAGAATGGTTGAAGCCCAAGAGTTGGAGGTTGCTGTGAGCTGTGACGCTACAGCACTCTACCACGGGTAAAATAGCAAGACTCTGTCTCAAAAAAAAAAAAGAGGAACAATCGAGTGTTTCTTATGAATCAGGTACTGTGTTTATTTACATGGATTATCTCATTTCGTTTTTATAAAAAACCTTATAGGTGGCTCGGCACCTGTGGCTCAAGCGGCTAAGGCACCAGCCACATATACCTGAGCTGGTGGGTTCGAATCCAGCCCGGGCCTGCCAAACAATGACGGCTGCAACCAAAACATAGTCGGGTTTTGTAGCAGGTGCCTGTAGTCCCAGCTACTTGGGAGGTGGAGGCAGGAGAGTCGCTTGAGCCCAGGAGTTAGAGGTTGCTGTGAGCTGTGATGCCACAGCACTCTACCCAGGGTGACATCTTGAGGCTCTGTCTCACTAAACAAAACAAAAAAATCCTTATAGGTAGATGATTTTTTTACCCCCACTTTAGAGATAAAGAAACAACCACAGAGGAATGAGTTTCCTTGCCCAAGGTCAGTGGCACAGCCCCCATGAACCCAGGCAGCCCCAGAGTCAATTTTCACTCTCTGGAGTGCCGTTCCTGGGTCAAAGGTGTATTAACAGGTTTACCCCAAAGACCTTTTAAAAAGAAAGCCTGTGCCAAATCTCCACATTTTCACTTGGTGTCTTCAGTTCTGTCTACTCCTCTTGTGTGCCAATTAGACGGAGGACAGAACAGGAAAATCTCCAAATGCAACTGACCTCGAAGAAGCTGGTTCACCTCCCTCCTCGTCAGGCAAAATAAAGTTTCCCAAGAGGAACTGAGGAATGTTTTCAGTTTAACAAGGTTAGAAATACTGCATTCATGTCTTTCTGCTGCTTTTGCTATTTTAAATAGACAGTGCCAATATGTTCTTACATTCTGTGCCATACCCACCTACATCCCTGCAATGTATCAGTGGTGTCATTTTTCCAAGAACTGGTGCCACTGTGCACTCTAGCTGATTTGCAAGGGAAGTCAAGCTATTCTCATCAGGGTCCTGCTCAACATAACAGAGCACTTTCTCATCCTCTGCACAGCTCATCTTTCAGGGCAGACTTTCACTCAGACTTTCAGGGCAGTCAGAGCCCTTAAGTCAAAATAGACTGGCAAGGCTTGGGGGTGGGGGTGGAGCTTGGGAAAATGTACTTTGGAGACTTGCCTTATCTCCTGGGAGAGGTCACAGGTCTTTTCTGTCCTGTGCTAGGCCTTCCTTAATACACCTGGTCCGCCCTGTCAGTTGCTGCAAAGGCCAGGAAAACTTTTTGATCAGAAGGAGTCGTTTCTCTTAAAGACACATCAGTATTTTCTAAATCTCATCTGTGAGCTGTGTGTTGAGTTGGTGTGGAATCAGACAGCTGGTGACAAATTGGTTGGGCAAGCTAAACTTTGAGCCTCCACTGCTGTCTCAAAAGGGGTCTACCACCTCCCCGATGGTGCAGTCATGGGTATTAAATTCAAAGTGTCTAGTTTATGCATCCTGGCATGTAATTCCTGCTGGGTAAATATTCTAGTGCTTTCTTTCCATATGGCCACGCTTTTAAAAATTACAGTTATAGCCCATCTGGGGAGATTTTTCACGTAGAAACAACCTGAAAGAATAGTTCAGTACAACTCTTAAATTTGTTTTCTGCATTTTCTAGCTCTTACAAATGGTTCTGGACCAAACAATGGCCAAGGCTAAACTGCGATGTCATCCCAGGCTTTGTAATAATTTTGTGTCCTTTTTAACAAATATTCTCTAAATGGTAAACATTTCCTTAGACCAGAGCCTGAGTAGTCTGAAGAAAGCCTAGGAAGAGAGGAGGCTGGAGTAGTTCTCTTGTACCCAGATAGGAGCTGCATCCTCCACTTGGCAAAACAAATGACCTTCTGTTAACTGGACCCACACTCTGTCACACTGGACAGCAATTTTGTCACTGTCTATGGCCTGAGTGTGCCTCTTGGGAGACTCATATCCAGACGGACTCTTAGTGGCTAATTAAAGACTTTCTCCCAACTGCAGCCCTATAAGCCCTTGTTTCTTTCCCAGGGATTAGTTTAGGATCCTTTATTCACATATTCATTCAACAAATGTTTATTGGGTATCAGCTATGTGCCAGGGATCTAGGCACTGGGGATACCCTACTGGAATTTTTTTTAAAAAGACCATATTCTTGCCTGTTACTCAATCTGGATGATTCTTTGGCCTTAATCTCTTAATGTGAATTTGATGCTTTGGTGAGCTTTTGTTGATCTGTTTATTGATGCTATACAGATTGATCTGTTTGTTGGCACCATGCAGATAGATGCCTATGGCCGGCAGGTGCCTGACTTGGTGTAACCCATTTGTGCATCTGCTAGGGTGAGTTCAAATGACCTGTTTGAAAATTGGGTCTCTCTCTCTTTTTTTTTTGAAACAGAGTCTCAAGCTGTGACCCTGGGTAGAGTGTCATGGCATCACAGCTCACAGCAACTTCCAACTCTTGGGCTTAAGCAATTCTCTTGCCTCAGCCTCCCAAGTAGCTGGGACAACAGGCGCCTGCCACAATGCCCAGCTATTTTTGTTGTTGTCATTGTTGTTGTTACAGTTGTCATTGTTGTTGTTGGAACACTCCAGCCTTGGGGTATGTGGCCGGCGCCCTACCCACTGAGCATGGGCTCTGCCCATGGCTCTCATTTTTGAGCACACCAAAGCAGCTTATTATTTAAAGGAACTTGCCATAAACCCAGCCCTCCAATGAATAACCCTGTGTGTGAATGGATCAGCCTTTCCTTTAGCTGCACGTTTGTTTAAGTGGGTCAGGTTCCTCTGAAGCAGGACTCACCTACCCTCCCTGGGAAGGTGTGATGGATGAGAAGCGGCCGCCTCCACCCAGATGGTTTCCTTCCTTGTTTACAGTGTCTGGAATGCTTCCCTTCATCATTCACCCTGGTCCTGAGGTGTGTCACTCTTGTGTTAATGGTTGAGGATACAGTAATTTACAGTCTGGTGTGTCTGAGGATACAGTAATTTACAGTCTCTGGGGGAGAACAAATTAACAATTATAAAGCAACAGTCTCCACGCTTGTAATGATGCTATTATTGGAGAAGGGCGTGATTGACTCTGCCCAAGAGAGTCAGAATACTCCCTGCAGAAGCTATTGTATTTTATCTGAGACTTGAAGGGTGAGTGAGGAATTGCCAAGGAGACAAGAAGTGAGGGACAGCGGGTACAGACAAAGCTGAGGAAAGACATGGCAGGTACAGGAAATAGCAGGATTCGGGAACAGCATGGGGCATACTTGGGAGAATGCCTGGGATGTCTGGGAGAGAATAAAAACAGCTAATATTGAGTGAGTTCCAACTGAAAGCCTGGCACATTCTTCGTGTTTTATATACATATTGACTCTTTTATTATTAATATTTGGGGGAGTAAGGAACATGATCTTACATACATATGAATTCTTCTGCAGCAAACTCTTAGATGGGTTTCTTTATCTTAATATTTGGACCTTTTCTTCCTTTTATCAACCCCTCCCAACCACATGCCATCATAGAATTCTTAAGGAAGGCAATTATATTATGGTCATCTGAGCTGATTTCCTGTGTTACTGTATTTCAGTTGAAACAAAGCATGATGAAATACTTATGAATTGTTTGGACAGGCCATCCGTTATTGGAGATCCTTATCTTTTGCTACTGACATAGATGATGAAGATCCGAGGGTATTTATAGAGACCCTTTTCCAGGCATCTGATTCATTTGACAGAGTGAGCCCCTCCTATGTGCCAGATTCTGACCCTGGAGTTGAGGATAAAACAGTGAATAAAACAGACATAGGTTCCTGCCTCCTTCCTAGAATGACATTGTAGTGCGTGTTGGGGATGGGGTGGGGAACAGGCAATAAACAAATACTAGTATGTAAGGAAAATATACAGTGTTTGGCTGTGATGAGTGCTAGGGAGAAAAGTCAATTAGGAAAGGGCAGGGCGTGTCCTCAAAAATACAGCAGTTAGGGAAGGTCTCATTGAGAAGGGGGCCCTTGAGTCAAAACCTTAGAAGCACATGGCCCTGGGATGAGTATTCAGGCAGAGGGAACAGGGCAGGAAAGGCCTGGGCTGGAGGGAACCCGTGCAGGAGAAGGAGCCCGGGTCAGATCAGTCTAGGCAGTGAGGTCAGATGGGTGACCTTTGACTCAGCTCCTCTGAGTCCGCTTTCTGACTCATCCCTAATCTTGGGCTCTGTTAGTTCAGCTTTAGCAATAATCCGACTGAACCGTTTTAGTAAAAATTCCCTACCCTTGATGTCTGATCAAATTCTTCCTCCCTCACGCTCCGTATCTTATCTCCCTCGCCTGCCTTTTGCTACCATTCCCCCAGGCTTGAAGTTTCCACTGAGTGATTTTCCATCCTATGCCCCCACCACCCTGCTCCATGGCTATAAATCTTCACGTGCCCTTGTTTTCCGAGTGGAGCCCTGCCGCTCTCTCTCCTACTACAAACGGCCATGTTGTAGCCTCCCTTGAATAGTCTGCTATGACTTTGCTTTGTTTTGTTTTATTTTGGAGAAGAATCTCACTCTTGCCCTGGCTAGCATGCAGTGGCACAATCACAGCTCATTGCAGCTTCAACCCTCTGTGCTCAAGACATCCTCCCACTCACCTCGCCTGGCTATCAATTTTTACTTCAACAGGGACCCTGAATGCAGGGTGCCTGGGGCCTTGCAAGCCACCGTAAGGCCCATGGGCACATGTGTGGGGTGATTATTAGTGGTGGGTCATGCATGCTCAGGTGTTAGAAAGATCCCAGATCTGGATTTATAATACTGAGTTGAATCTTGGCTCCTAAATGGCTACATGGACGTGGTCAAATCCCCGAGCCTTGGTGTGTATAAATTTACAGGGAAGACCTCACAGAGTAGGAAAACTGTGAAAATGTTAGTTAAAAATGATCACTAATCTTTTTTTTTTTTTTTGTAGAGACAGAGTCTCACTTTATGGCCCTCCGTAGAGTGCCATGGCATCACACAGCTCACAGCAACCTCCAACTCCTGGGCTTAAGCGATTCACTTGCCTCAGCCTCCCGAGTAGCTGGGACTACAGGCGCCCGCCACAACGCCCAGCTATTTTTTGGTTGCAGTTCAGCCGGGGTCGGGTTTGAACCCGCCACCCTCGGTATATGGGGCCGGCGCCTTACCGACTGAGCCACAGGCGCCACCCATGATCACTAATCTTAAAGATACAAAACAAACCAGGACATTTCTGGGCAGCCTTGAGCTGTCTGTTTGCCTGGGGTTGGGGCTGGATAATTTGCTGCACCCCCGCCCCCAGACCCTTAGAACTTGGGAGGGCACTGGGGTCACCCCTGCTGACCTTTCTCCCCTACTCCACCTCCCCCTCTACCCCATGTCCTTTGCTCCTTTGACAGATAACATCTTTGTGCAACGTCTTATCTCTCTTCTGCCTATTGGTCTGTGTACGTGGATGTGTTCATGGTAGAAACAGCATCTTACCTCTGGCCCCAGTCTATCTTTATTCTTACTTATCAGCGCTGAGAGCCTGAGCCAGTGTGAGATAAAAGGCTCCTCTCAGATCTGTTTTAGGGATTGTGACCTGGTGACCAGTGGACAGGAAAGAAACCAGCAAGTGACTTGATTAGGCTAACCCTCGATTTCATCATTGTGAAAGGGAGGATCATATGATCATCATCAAAGTGCTGAGAGGTGGTTATTTCCATAGAGTTTCCACCAACCAACCTGACAGCCAATACGCGCTGAATTCCACACCCAGCTGTTCTTCATCAGAGGTGATCTGATGGATGCGAAGCAGGGCATAGGGGCACAGGCAGGTTGCTGTCCTCTTTATCTCCTGTCATCTGATGAAATGTGACCTGACTCCTATCCAAGGCTCTTCCCCGAGCCCATCGGCTGCCTGGGCCCTGTTCTGCTGGCGTCTCTCCCCATCCCGCCCAGTTCCTCACCATACCCATCCTGCCTCCGGAAACTGACAGCCTCCTTGATATTGCTGCCTCCTGGTTTCCCCCATGCACTGGCCTCTCTTTCTTGGTCTTCTTACCTGGTTCTTTCTGCACGGTTCCTTAGATCTTGGTGTGTCCTGGGGTCCTTCTCGGCTTTCTTACTTTTTCTCTACCCTCTCTCCCTCCGTGGTCTCACTGGTGCCCATAGTGACAGTCCCTAGCCCCAAACTCTCTCCTGACTTCCAAATCCTTAGACACATTTGTGTACTGGGAATTTCTACATAGGTGTCCCCACCATCCCCACTTCAAAGTCAGAATTTTCAAAGCCAAACAAATCATCTTTTTGGGCCAGATGTGATGGCTCACGCCTATAATCCTAGCACCTTGGGAGGCCGAGGCAGGGGAATTGTTTGAGCTCAGGAGTTCTAGACTAGCCTGAGCAAGAGCCAGACCCCATCTCTACTAAAAAGAAAAAACGAAAAACTGATCCAAGAGAATTGCTTGTGCCCAACGGTTTGAGGTTCCTATGAGCTATGACGCCACAGGACTCTACCAAAGGCAAAAAAGTGAGACTCTGTCTCAAGAAAAAAAAAAAATCATCTTTTCTTCTTATACTGATTCTTTGCTAATAGTCCCTATGTAAGGATACTTGTCTACACAATCGCCTGAGCTAGAAACCTGAGAGTTATTTTAGTCTTCTCCCTCTGTCACATCCATCCTCAACATCTCATGGTCCTCAAATCCCCTATACTCTCTGCCCAGATCTCTCTCTCCAACCCCGGCCTTCTCCACCGACCCTGCCTTAGGTGAGGTGCTGTCCGTTCCTGGTTGCTTTACTGTGATAGCTCCCAGTAGGTCTCTTCTTCAGTCTCACACACCTCTCATCTGTCCTCTGCGTTCCTACCGCACACTCTTTCTAAAATGAGAATCTGATTCCATTCTCTGATGTGGTTCTCCTTATTCTTCAGAATAAACCCAGAGCTGGATCTGGCACCAGCTAACCTGTCTGGGCTCATCTCTTGTCGCTACACGGTCAGTTAAACTGCTTGCTAGTCCTCAGATTTACCACTGCCTTTTTGTGTCTCCACACCTTAGCACATACTATACCCTCTTCTTAGGATGCCTTCCCTGTCCCACCAACACCTTGATCCATCTACACCGAAAATCCCTACTTATCCTTCAAGTCCAAGTTCAAGTGTTACTTTCTCCTAAAAGTCTTTTCTGATGCCCTCTGGGCTTAGAAAGTGCTCTTCCTTCACATTCCCCTAGGAATGTTCCATTATGATAGTCATTCATCACACTGCAACAGACCTCAGGGTAAGGGAGGGCTTCTAATCTTTGTACCTCTGATCCTTCAAGAGCTCTTAAAATGTAGGATCCCCTTGGAACTTGCTTATTAAATGAATGAATGAATGAATAATTGAATGAAGACTTGGGTCAGTGGCAGTGAAAGGGGCATTTGTTGGAAGAAGAGCTGTAGCATCAGAAAGACAAGAAATCGGGAGGCCAGACCTGTGACTGTAAAGAGAGGGAAATCTTTAGCCAGGATTTACTCCAGACAACCTTCCTCCCACCACCCAGCATCCGTCCAGGCTCCTTTCCCTTCCATCTCGCAAAGCTCAGCCTGAGCAAAACAAAATTAGAAAGATAAAGCCTACTATTACTATTATTTCTATGCTACATTTTTTGTTTTGTTTTGTTTTTTGAGACAGAATCTCACTATGTCACCCTTGGTAGAGTGCCGTGGCATCATAACTCCCATTAACCTCAAACTCTTGGGTTTAAGCGGTTCTCTTGCCTCAGCCTCCCAAGTAGCTGGGACTATAGGCGCCCGCCATAACGCCCAGCTATTTTGTTGTTGTTGTTGCAGTTGTCATTGTTGTTTTTAGCTGGCCTGGGCTGGGTTCAACCCTGCTCACCTACCCACTGAGCTACGGGCGCCGCCTCTATGCTAAATTAAAATGATTCACACTCCTCCTTGAGATGATCTGGTCTTCAAGATTATGCCCTACCCCTTAGCAAGGATAATCAAAGACTGACTGCTTTTCTTTCTCCGAACCTTCTTTTCTTAATGCATTAGAGGATTAATGCATCTCAAAGGATAACACCTTATGAGACAAAAATGGTCAAATCGAGCAGGTGACATCAATTCAGAAGAGCTGCGGTACCTTCCCGGCCACGTTGCTCACGTATGCCCTGTTAGCTTTCATGTGACTGTTGTAACCCACAAACGTGGTGATCGTGAGAAATGCTCTGATAATAACTGCTCCCAGCCCAAGTCATTCTTTCTCAGAAACTTTCCAAGTGTCTTTGTGGCTACCGCTTGCCTTTTCAGTTTTCTGGGGAGGCCATTTGGTGGCACATGTTCTGAATCCTGCGTTACCATTAGAGAAACTGTATCTCCTAGGAGGTGAATAAAAACCTAGGGTCACACAGTAAATTGGAGATCAAGCCAGGATCCATACTGGGGCAGAAATAACTTATGAAAGGCTATTTTACCAACTCTTCTAAGAAGCATCATCTGTTCTTTATTTAAGTCTAGGGGAAAATTAAGTTTGGGAAAAAAGAATAGAAGTATAATTAAAGGATCTGGCAAGAGAATATAAAACCCGGAGGGAACAAATCATTCTTTTGTGTCTTTAATTTTTTTTAGCTGCTTGAGCACGCATATCATTTTCCTTATTCCTTATTCCCAAATGTTCCTTCTTTTTAAAAGAAAAAAATCTCAAAGTGCTGAAGTCCAAACCCTTCAGCTCCCGAGTTTTCCTGGGGCCTGTTCATCTTCTGATTCACTCTGGCAGGGGCCTGACCAAGCAGCTCAACATGATTACGTGTTTTTTAACTTTTTGGAGGGGATGGGGAGGGAGAGACAGAGTCTCACTTTGTCACTCTCGGTAGAGAGCTATGACATCACAGCTCACAACAACTTCAAACTCTTGGGATTAAGCGATTCTCTTGCCTCAGTCTCCCAAGTAGCTGGGACTGCAGGTGCCCTCCACAATGCCCGGCTGTTTTTTGGTTGTCGTTGTTGTTTGGTAGGCCTAGGCTGGATTCGAACCCACCAGCTCCGGTGTGTATGGCTGGAGCCCTAGCTTCTGAGCTACAGGGGCCGAGCCTTAATTTTTTATTATGGTAAATTTTATATGTACACAAAAGTACACAGCAACTCAATGCTAAACATAAAAACAATGAAAGCAACAAAAGACCTGGTCCTAAGGGGTTTTCGATATATTTCCATCTTGGGACAACACGGGCCCGTTTTTCAATGGCATTGAGGTAAAAATGCACTCAGAACCTGGAGGAGAATTTCTGAATCCACCTTTCTTTTCTTTTAACTGTGTGGCATTTGCAAAGTTGCTCCGAGGCTTGGTATTTTTCACTTCCAGAATACGAATAATCAAACCAACCTCAGAGAATGGCTTGACAATGGAATGAGATAATGTCTGGGAAATATTTCTGTAAATTATAAAATACTCCTAAAATGGGAAGAACTATTATTAATATGTCATGGGGCCCTTGGAACATGGCCATGCAAAAGCGGGGTTAATGTGCCTTGGAATGTAGACAAAAGGCTTATGTGCCAGGACTCTGCCCAGCCCACCCCCTGAACCATTCCCCTGTTTACCCCCCACTTTACTACCAATGTTGCTATCAACACTCCTTTTCCTCCTTCCTTCAAGGACAATTCTTTTCTTGATTTTGTCTACCCAAACTTACCCAAAACCCAGTCCTGTTTTTCTACCCAGACTGTACCAACTCAGGCTGTCTTCATTGAGAAAGACACCCTTGGCTGGGCATGGTGGCTCATGCCTGTGATCCTAGCACTCTGGGAGGCTGCTCTAGTGGGTGGATTGCTTCAGCCCAGGAGTAGAAGACAAGCCTGAGGAAGAATGAGACCCCCCATCTCTACTAAAGATAGAAAAACCACCTGGGCATTGTGGCAGGTGCTATGGTGGGTGCCCGTAGTCTCAGCTACTTGGGAGGCTGAGGCAAGAGGATCACTGAGCCAAGGAGTTTGAGGTTGCTGTGAGCTATGATGCCACAGCCCTCTATCCAGGGTGTCAGAGTGAGACTCTGTCTCAAAAAAAACAAAAACAATTATAATTCAAATCATAGAAAGACTCCCTTCAAGGAGGGCACTTGTGACCTTATTCTAACAGAATCCCAATGGGCAGCACCCTGCCCAGTGTTAGGACCCAGGCAGGAAGCAACGTGGGCATAGACAGGAGAGTATAGAAGGAGGATCCCTGTGACGGGCTCAGCCTCCCTCCTGAGGGTTAAGGAAGAACTCCCCCTCTTCAGAAGGTAGTTTAGGGACCAGTGGTGAACAAGGTGAAATCTACGGCCTCCCAAGGGGGGCTGATATAAATATGTAACCATACAAATAAACAGTACGATAAACATAAATAGTATTTCAAGTTTTGAAAAATAATGCAGATAAGGACAAGCAAGAAACGACAGCTGTCCTAAGAGGGATTTGCTGCTGGCAGCCGTCCAGTTCCCCGAAGGGAGCTAGTTTTAGGATGAAGCTATCACTATAGATAACAGAAAAGAGAGAAAGGAGAACTTGAGTCTTGGAGGCTATTCTTAAACCACTGTTGTTTTTCTGTTTGGGTGGTTGGTTGGGTTTTTTTGTGACCGGGTTTTGCTCTGTTGCCCATGCTGGAGTGCAGTGGTGTGATCATAGCTCTTTGCAACCTCCCACTCCTGGGCTCAGGTGCTGGGATTACTGGCATAGCCACCATGCCCAGCCTGCCACTTATCATTTAACCCACCAACTCTGGGCCTTCCAGTTAGGTTAGTTAATGACTTTTTCAGGTCATTTTTATTTAAGCTTTCTATTCCCAACAACCAAATGCACTGTGACTGAGGTGCCCCTCTAGTGGGTTATCATGCCCAGCCCAGGCCATTTATCTATCTAGCCAGACTCAGCACTTCCCGTGTGAATTCTGACAGTCCCAAGTTTCTCCATCTTCCTGCATTTCCATGCTGTTACCAGGCTGAGGGACTTCTTACTATGCCTAAATGATACTTGGCAAATGTCTGTTGAACTGAATTGAGGGAGTAAGCCTGAGGCCTTCTTACCAGAAGATGCAACAATTCTAGTCTCCTCAAAGATGAGAGCCTTCCAAAATAAAACTTTGTAACCCTTTCTAGTCACAGGAAGCTTTCACATGTATTATGACATTTAATTTTGGACATGAGTCGCTACAAAAGCTTTTTTTTTTTTTTCATGGTAAAGACTGCTTTATTGGTGGCAGTTAGTACAAGTCAATGAATATTGATCCCCAAAGAAGAGCTCAGTAATTTATCAGATTACTGGTCCATAGAGAGCTAAGTGAAAGTGAATCAAGCAATTGCTGGGATCATTGAAGTCAGTCTTGCTTCTGGGGAAACGAAGGCATAGCCAGCTGATATAGGGCATATGCTGTTCCACCAACTGTACGAATCATGGTGGCTCCTTACAGGAGGCATCAGTGACCCACCCTTTGGGTGCACCAGAATCCCATTATCCTCCTGAAACAGCTTTTGTTTCTCTGGAACTTTATTTTTGAAATGCCTGCATGAAGCAGTGCTTGTGGTGCTCAAGGCAATCTGAGGGAGAGCCCCGGGATTCCACAGCACCTTGGCTCAGTTGCTGCCCACCAACCGGAACAACTCACTACGAAAGTTTTGAGACAGGCTGTGTTATGGTCCATTATTTCACTTCCACAAAACACAGTCCACAGTGCCCTTCCTGATTCATCTGTGCAAATTTCAACTTGCTCTGCTCATTGGTGTTGCTGGGAGGGCTTCCTTTGCTTCTGTCCACACGGATTTTATGTTTCTTGATTTTTGTCTATCTCAAAACTTTTGTAATGACCGATGGTACCATTATTCTTTTCCTATCCTAGGGACCATCATTATCTTCCAATAAATGAGAAAGGTGAAGTCAGGGGCATGGCAATGAGGTGATGCCCAAAGGTATTCCGGCTTCCAATCTACTACTCTTTTCTAGACCCTGAAAATAAACTACCCTGGTTCCCTGAAAATAAGACAGTGTCTTATTTTAAGGTGTGCTCCCAAAGATGCGCTAGGTCTTATTTTCAGGGGACGTCTTATCTTTCCTGTAAGTAGGTCTTATTTTCGGAGAATGTCTTATTTTCGGGGAAATAGGGTAGAAGATGCTGTGGATAATACAGGTTCCAGGAAAGCCAGAAGAATTACCAAAGTGATGTACATATGCTGTTGACCTAGGGGAAGTTCCTGGAGATGACGGCCTGGAAGAAGTGTTTAATTATGATCATCCAGGCCCTGGAGGGGCCCAATATTTGTGTCAGGAGCACCAGAGCCGCCTTCTGTGCTACTTTAACCAAAGCCGACTGTAACCCCCACAGACTCCTGAGAAGGCAGCATAAAGGTTTTGCAGCACCTTCCTCACACCCCCAAACACTCCCCTTATAATGCCAGTGATACATTAATTGTTCTTGTTTTCCATTGCATGTAAGTCACTTTTATTTTTAAAATGTATTTTATTTTCAATAGACTTTTTATTTTAGAGTTACAGAAAAGAAGTGATGGTAGTGCCAAGTTCCGGTACATTCCATTCCCAGTCTACTCCATTACTGACATCTTACATTAGGATGGTACAGTAGTCACATTGAATGGAACAAAATTTCAAAATGGTCAGCAGATGGCCAAGGGGAGTACTCCAAAGATGACCGTGGTGATAGTCATCAATGAGGTATGTAGGACTTTTCCTAGGATGAGTTCAAGAACTTAATTGTCTGATCTCATATATGCATATGAGATAGAATCTCACTATGTATTTCAAGATAGGATCTCACTATATTGCTCAGGCTGGTCTTGAACTCTTAAGCTCAAGAGATCCTCCTGCCTCAGCCTCCCAAGGTGTTTGAATTACAGATGTGAGCCACTGAGACCGGCCTTTACTGTTGTGTTCATTTCAGGATCCCATCCAGGAGACAACATTACATTAGTCATCATGTCTCCTTAGGGTTCTTTTGGTGAGAATGGTTTCTGAGACTTGGCTTGGTTTTCTTTCTATTTTTTTTTTTTTTAAACTGAGTCTCACTCTGTTGCCCTCGTTAGAGTGTGTGGCATCACAGCTCATAACAACCTCAAACTCTTGGGCTTAAGTGATTCTCTTGCCTCAGCCTCCCAAGTAGCTGGGACTACAGGCACCTGCCACAATTTTTTTTTTTTTTTTTTGGTTGTAGTTGTTGTTGTGGCTGCCCAGGCTGAATTTCAACCTGTGAGCTCCAGTGTGTGTGGCTGGTGCCCTAGCTGCTGAGCTACAGGTGCCGAGCCTTGGCTTGGTTTTTTATTACCTTGACAGTTTTGAGGAATACTGGCCAGGTATTTTGTGGGATGTCCTTTAGTTGGATTTGGCTGACATTTTCTTAATGATTAGAATGGGGTTATGAGTTTTTGAGAGGGTAACCACTAAGATAAAATGCCCTTCGCATCACATCCTATCCCGGGTACATACTATCAACATGACTAATCACAGACCACGTTGATCTTGATGAGGCGGAGGTGGTGTTTGTCAGGCTGCTCCACTGTAAATTACTCTTTTTTTCCCCCTGTCCTCTTAGGAAGGAAGTCACTGTGAACAGTCCACATGTGAATAGTGAAGACTTAACCTCCACCCCCTGCAGCATGGACTGTCTACATAAATTATTTGGAATTCTTCTGCAGCGTGATTGGGCGCTCCTTATTTATTTGATCATTTATTTATGTCCGTATAGACTCGTAGATCTTTATTTTATGCCTTAGGGTTTAATCCAATGCTACTTTATCTGTATGGTTGCTCAAATTCCGCTAGTTTGGGCCATTGGGAGCTTTTCCCATTGGCTAGTTGCACTTGTAACCCAAATGTGTATTATGACATCTGTTTACAGCAAAAGAGTCTGAAGAACTAAAGGTTGTTTTCTACCCCACCTCTACCACAAATGTTTGTGACCCTCTGCTCACATCTCAACTCATCTCTCCTTTTCTTCACCTGTGCAGTGAAGTTAGCACCATCTGCTTCCCCTCACCCCCATGGTGGTTGTGAAACTAAAGGGAGACGGTGGGCAGGAAAGGACTCTCAAACATTAAAAACTAAAACTGAAAACACAAAATGCAAATCCAAGGCTTTACTTTAAAACTCCACTTCCCCTCCCCACTCGCTCCTGTGGAGCTTCACACTTCAAGCACTGATGGATATTTTCGTAGTTTTCGAGTGAGTGAAGGAATGAATGAGTTCACTAAATCATGCAGCATCTGCGCTTCCCCGACCTCTCCCGCAGGCGAGCGATGGAGAAGAGGAAGCGCAGCCCGCGCGCCGGAACATACTGTTGCCAACTCATCTCAGAGCCATTCCACAAAATTCGCAGGTGGGCTTGGGGCTTGCAAGAATGCGTAAGATATATAACATGCCATCAAGGAAAGAAATTTACAATCTAGCGGGGATCCAGGCACGCAAACAGCTTTTCATGAGGAGTGTGACGTTACCTCCTGGTCACCAGATATGCATGTCTACTTTGTGATTTTTTCTGTAACCCAACTTAATCTCTATCGAAATCTCCATCCCCCCGACTGGTCAGGCCAATTCCAGGCTGTTTCAGTCATCTTCCTTCTTCACTTCAGGAGTTTCTTCCTCCCAGTCCCTTCCCTCCTGGGGCTGCACCATGTACTGAGTAGGTGTTGGAGGCGGGGGAAGCATCTGATGACCTGGGTGTCATCTGTTACCACTCTGCTGGCCTCTTCCTGGTTCTCAGGCACGGTTATCTGTCCACCTGCTTCGTTATGGTGCAGACACCATCAGGATCCTCTGGCCAGTTGTTGTTCATTGTTTTTCCTGGGGATACAGGGAAATCGGGAATTCTTTCATGCTGCTGCTGCCATCAGCCTCTCACAGGACAGTCTCTGCCTTCTGCTCTTAGGCCACAGGGGCAGAAGGAACACCTGCATGATGCCAGGGCCCAGACAAGAATCAGGGAAGGTGGCAGCGCCCGTAGCACAGTGGTTATGGTGCCAGCCACATACACCAAGGCTGGCGGGTTTGAATTTGGCCCTGGCCAGCTAAAGCAACAACGACAACTCCAACAGAAAAATAGCCAGGTGTTGCGGCAGGCGCCTGTAGTCCCAGTTACTTGGGAGGCTGAGGTAAGAGAATTATTTAAGCCCAAGAGTTGGAGGTTGCTGTGAGCTATGACGCCACAGCATTCTACCCAGGGCAAAAGCGTGAAACTCTGTCTCAAAAAAAAAAAAGAAAAGAAAAGAATCAGGGAAGTTTCTCTCTACTTTGAGGTACTCACACTTACTGGGGATACTGTCGTCACACCCTTTCGAGGCTGCCTCTGGAAAGCAGGCTCTTTCTCAGTGCTCCGCCTCGCCCTCCTGCCTCCACCCCCGGCCCCTCAAGTTCTTCCTCCTGGGAAATGGAGGTGGGTGGAGGGAAGCCCACCTCAGCCAGGACTCTGTTACATTATTACAGCTTACACCTGGACTTGGATGCTTCTCCTAAGACCCAGTAATTTGACCACATCATTCCTGCTTTTGACTCCAGAGGCCTTTTATCCAGCTGGCCTATTGCAGGTAGATCTCAAGAAGATAAAAGAGCAGATGCAGTGATGGGGCTACAGACAGAACCACTGGGTGTGGAAGCCCAGCCTGCTCTCCCTTTAGAAAGACAGTGCAATGGGATAACAGCACAGAGGCAGCCGAGGTCCTCATCAGGGACCTCACCCCTGCTCCTCCTTCAGGATGTCCCTTTAGGCCCCTTTTACCTTCTGAGATTAAATGACAGTAAGACCTCAGGTTTGCCTAACTCTTCTGTTTACTAAGCATTTTATTTTCCTTAGTGTATTTGATTACTATATCGCTATGAAGAAGGCAGGTCTAGTGATTCTCATTATATAGATGAGGAAACCAAGGTTCAGAGAGGTTAAAGGATTCTGCCCAGGTGAACAAGAAAACCACAACAATCACCAGAACTTCCCATCTTCTGTTTCTATTTTTTTTTTTTTTTTTTTTGAGACAGAGTTTCACTCTGTTGCCCAGGTTAGAGTACCTTGGTATTAGCCTAGCTCACAGCAACCTCAGACTCCTGGGCTTAAGCGATCCTCCTGCTTCAGCCTCTCAAGTAGCTGGGACTACAGGTGCTCCCCACAACACTCAGCTAATTTTTCTATTTTTAATAGAGACAGGGTCTCACTTCAGCTCAGGCTGGTCTCAAACTCCTGAGCTGAAGGGATCCTCCTACCTCAGCCTCCCAGAGTGCTAGGATTATGGATATAAGTCACCATGCCTGACCTAAACATTTTTGTTTCCAATTGGTTTCCAGATGCTACTGGTGGTGGTGTTCTGGAGATCTCAATCTTCTGACAAGACTTGGTGACCCACAGGACGTATCAAGAGAGAGAGTGTCCGGGTTATCACTATGACAATCTGGGTGGGCAGGGACTATAAGAGGAGAAGCTTATTTGGGACAGAACAGGATGAGTTTAGTTTGGAATATATATATATATATATATATATATATATGTATATTCCCCCCCCATCCCCCACACCCTTGGGCTTAAGTGACTCTCTTGCCTCAGACTCCCATGTAGCTGGGACTACAGGAGCCCGCCACAACGTACAGCTATTTTTTTGTTGCAGTTGTTTAGATGGCTCCGGGACAGGTTCAAACTCGCCACCCTCAGTGTAAGTGGCTGTGTACAATGGTACGGTTTGGCACCATAACCACTGTGCTACGGGCGCCAAACCTAATTTTTCTATTTTTAGCTTCTACTCAGACTCGTCTGGAACTCCTGAGCTCTAGTGATCCTCTCACCTCAGCCTCCCAGAGTGCTAGGATTACAGGTGTGAGCCACCACACCTGGCCTAGTTTAGAATATATTGAATTTAAGGTCCCTTTGGAACCCCCAAAAGGAGATATCTAAAGGTTAATCAGATAATATGGGTCTGGAAGTCAGGAAAGAAACTGAACTATAATTAAAGATTTGAAAGTCATCAGAATATAGTTGGTCGTCGAAGCCCTAGGCATGAATGAGTTTGCCCAGGGAGACTATAGGGAATGAGAAAGAAGAAACTCAAGGATAGATCCCTGTAGATGAAGCTCTGTTTTTGATCAAAATCCTCAGTACTGGAGAAAAATAAGATAGGTATGAATTTCCACTTGATTTTTTTTTTTTAAGCAAACCAAGTGGTGTTTATCAAACACAGATTTCGAGAATAGCAAAAGAATATATCTACTTACATTAAGAATTCTAAGCTCTAGTTTAAGTAGCAGGATTGCATCATTCCCTGCTGTGATAAAGCGAAAGTTCCCATTAAGAGAAAGCTATCCTGATTACTCAATGGATCTACTCAGGCAAAATCATTCTACATATAATCTGCATCTCATATTTTTCAGGAGTGTATTGTTATTCGGATCATCACCTGATTCGATTTCTTCCATTAATAAAGTACAATTCTTCAAACTAATAACCAGTCCACCAACTGTAATGCCGATATATTTTAGATACAAAATTCAAATTGCTTTTGATACGTTGTCCAGTAGGGGGAAATTTTCTTCCCCCTTTAGCTTCTACTTAGAAAATTTGGTGGATGAGAAATATAAGCATTTTTCTAAGTGTTTAGGATTATAGATTATTTTTACTTGTTCTTTACATTTTTATGTTTCCCTAATTTTTTTTTACCATAACCTTTTGTTTAGTGCTTTTATAATAAAAAAATATTTTTTTAAATATTTTTCAAAAAAATAAAGATTTCTCTTAAAAAAAATGGAATGTTTGAAAAATGTTCTCAAAGTGTCCCTGAACTTTAACTCAAACTGAAATTTATCTATTTCCCTCATATTAAACTGCATTTAAATAAGTGAAAGGCATAGCAATAAAGAACATAAAATGTCAAGGAAAAAAAAGGTCTAACTCTGAGTTAACTTATCCAGGTCTCCATATAAGATTTGTTGGGCTGGCCTGCAGTGCACATTCCAACCCCTCGCCAGCCCTCTCAAAGGGCTCACCCACAACCACTTTCACTGGCTGCTGAAGCTTCCCTCACCTCACCCCTGGCTGATCGTTTTGGGTTCTTTTGAAATCCTTGATTTTTGCAGGTACCTGAGAGTGAGGAACACACCCTAAGGTGGCCCCCAATAAGTCACATCCCTGTTCTAGTCTCTCCCCTTAAGTTTGGTGGAGCCTATGACTTGCTTCCAGCCAACAGAATATGGCACAGGTGATGGGATGTCATCCCATAATTACATTATGTTATATGAGACCCCAGTTTAGCAGACCGAGGTAAGAGATTCTCCTGCTGGCTCTAATGCGTGAGAATCTATGAAAAGGCCACGTGATAAGGAACTGTGAGCCCTCCAGGAGCTGAGAGTCATGCCCAGGAAGAAACCAGGACCCTAGTCTACCACAGCAAGGACCTGAATACAAGAGCATGGCCTGGAAGAGGAGCCCAGGTCTAGAAAAGAGTACACCCCGATCTGACTGCAGCGACTGCAGCCCTATGAGACCCTGAGCAGAGGACTCGGTTAAGTTGCCCCTGCATTCCTGACCCACACAAACTGTGAGATAACAAATGCTGTTTAAGTGGCTAAATTTGCAGTAATGTGTTAGCAGTAGAAAACTTGGGTATTGGTTACTTATCAGCAGATACTACCTAAATGATCATTAGGATGAATGCTAATTCTCAGAATTATACTATGTCTTTTCCTTCCCATATGGAAATACATGATCAAGCTTTTCCACTTGTTTTTAACCACATGCCTCTTATGTGTGATCACAGTGACCCATGTTTAGGTAACAGTTTCATAGCGCTTCAGAATCCTTAAGATTCTAATCAATGGGCAGCTCCATCAGTGAATGACACGGCAGAAGTTAAACAAAGCCTTTAATTTTTAATTTAATCACTAATAAAGTAGGCTTGGCCAAGTAGCAGAAACTCCCAGAGCTTCAGTTTCTTCAGCTATAAAATTGGGATACTGATCCCTCCCGCGCAGAGTTGCTGGGAATGTGGGGGAGTTGTCAAGCATGACACAGGTCAAACCCACAGCAGCATCTCAATAAAGGTCATTCCCGTGATGCCAATGAGACCCCCTTCTAGGCGAGTCTGATTCCCTAACTAAGGCTTCTTGGCAAGGGGCCAATGAAAGATTCCATTCCTGTGGAATTCCACCTTGCACAAAGAGTGAGTCAAAATGGGAAAATAGCAATAATGATTTCAGTATCATGACAATTGTAATTTTAGAATTCAGAGTGGGGGAAGAAACCAATTACTTAGAGCAAGGCCTGTGTTGTCCATTGTCTCATTGTGTTTTTATTTTATTTATTTATTTATTTTATGACTATTATCATTATTATTGTTATTATTATTTTTGTAGTTTTTGGCCAGGGCCGGGTTTGAACCCGCCACCTCCGGTATATGGGACCAGTGCCCTTTGACACAAAGTCTTACTTTTCTTGGGTAGATAGTTAGGAGTGGAATTGTCAGATCCTATAGTAACTTTTTGAGTAACTGCCCGTTTTCCAAAGCAGTTACCACTTTACATTCTTGGTTGACAGATTTTTTTTTACTTCAGCTCTTTGAATATGTCTGTCTTCTCACTGCTATCTGACCTCCATGGTTTCGGATGAAAAGTCAACTTTTAACCTTACCGGGTTTCCTTTGTGTGTGAAGAGGTGTTTTTTCCTTGCTGCTTTCAAGATTCTCGTTGTCTTTTCACATGGGACGGGGATGTGTCTGAGTATGCGTCTCCATTTTTATCTTAGAGTTTGTCGAGTTTCTTCAATGTGTATATTAATGTTTTGCATCACATTTGGGAAGTTTTCAGCCATTTCTCTTTTGTTCCTTTTTCTCTTTCCTCTCCTTTTGGGGCTCTCATCATATGTTGGCGTGTTAATGGTGTCCCACATGTCTCTGAGTCTCTGTTTTTCTTTATTCTTTTTGTTTTCTGTTTGTCAGATTTGCATGATCTCTGTTAACCTGTCTTCAAGTTTGCTAATTCTTTTGCCGGTTGACATCTGCTGTTGAGCTTCTCTAGGGAATTATTCATTTTGGTTACTGTACTTTTCAATTCCAAATTTCCATAGAACTACTTTTTTAAAGGATTTCTATCTCTTCACTAATATTTTATATTTGATGAAGTATTTTCCTTATACTTTCCTTTATTTCTATAAGCATGCTTTCCTTTAGTTCTTTGAACATATTTATAACAGGAACCTTAGAATCTTTGCTAAGTATAGCATCTGGGCCTTCTAAGGCAGTTTCTGTTGCCTGCAGTTTTTCTTCGGTATTGGTCATAATTCCCAGTTTCTTTCAGTGTCTCACTATTTTTTGTTGAAAACTAGATATTTTTGGCAATGTATTGTAGCAACTTTGGACACTCATTCCCTCGGGGTAGTTGTTTCCCTGGTCTTTTGTTTGCTCAGTAGTTAGGCTGAAGCAATTCTGCAAAGTCTATTTCACCCACAATATGCATCCTCTAATGTCCCTGCTTATATTTTTCTCCCTTATCTTTGTCATCTAGCCTGGCTGGCTAGAATCGCCCCTGCATTGGCATAAGCCACTTATTGGTTAAAGATTGTGCTTAAGTCCCCTTAGTCTGTTAGATTTTTAACCCTTTGCTATTGGAAACCACATGTGTGATGTGGAGGTAGTTATCACAGTGCAGAGAGCTCACTATATTTCTCCCATGTTCATCCAGGAGCTAGTAGCTTGGTGGCTTCCACTCTGATTATTCCTTGGAAGATGCAGCCTTGGGCATGCACACAGTCCTCCAGATTGCCAGGATGACTGTGATTTTATTTTTAAGTCTAGCTTTCTAGGAGTCACTCCTGAGTCAGAATAGCTTATTTATCAGTCAGTTTTAATCACAGATTGTGCTTAAGCCTTTTCTCCCAGCACTTGCGAGGCTGAGGCGGGTGGATTGCCTGAGCTTTCAGGTTCAAGACCAGCAAGACCTTGTCTCTAAAAATAGCTGGGCGTTGTGGCAAGCACCTATAGTCCTAGCTATTTGGGAGGCTGAGGCAAGACAATCGCTTAAGCCCAGGAGTTTGAGGTTGCTATGAACTATGACACCACAGCAGCCTACCAAGGGTGACAAGTGAGACTCTGTCTCAAATAAAAAAAAAAATTTTTTTATTGTGCCAATAAAATAGCCAAGGCATGTTGGTGGGCCTTTGGGTGACTTGAGGAATGCTTTGAAATCTGCCCTGATTGTTCTCAAGTAGGTGTGCATAGCACAATCTTTCTCACACACACCCCCCCCGAATAGAGTGATCGTAGGAGGACTCTACTTGGCTCTTTCCCTTAAACTTCTAGCTTCTCTTCCATCTTGTATGTAGCATGCATAGTCTCCTCTTAATTGCTCTCCAAGAAGATCACCATTATTTTTACAAGTGACCTCTCATATGGATCTCTTCACTCTTTCTTCTATATAAAGTCAGTCTCTTCAGGCAGAGCTGTGGATATTTTCCTTTTTGTGGGCTGCCTTTCCTACTGGGCAGAACCCCTGTACCACTGCACTGGAGCTGGGTTGTACAACCTCCTTCCCCAGGGTGACATCCCTGATCTCTGAGTACTAGGATTGGGGAGTGTGAAAGCCCCTGTCTTTTCATTTTACCTCTCCCAGCATGGAATTTCTGATATGCAAGTGAACTGAAGTGTAGGAGACCAGTCCCCCGGTATTCTTGACTTGCTGTGCCGAGGGTAGAACTTCCACCTTACAAGTTGTGGGCTGGATGAGGCCTTGGCATGCTGATTGGAATAGAACTTCTGCAAACTTGGGCCTGGGGGAGTGAGAAACAACAGCCTCCTTCCTCTTCTGAGGAGAAACCATAACCCCACACGGGGGTTTAGAGAAAGATGGAGCTCTGGCTTTTTAGCTGCACATAGCCTGGGTAGAGGTTCCATAATCAGGAGCTGGTAGAGAAAGTGATGGGGCAGATCATAGCTCAAAAGCCACAAACTCTCCCTGTTATTATTGAGATTTAATACATTTTCTTCCCCCCCTTCCTTCTTTTCTCCCTGCCTCCCTCTCATCCTTCTTTCTTTCAATGCAATCTCCTGCATTATTGCCCCAGCTAGAGTGTGTTGACATCACAGTACCTCACTGCAACCTCAAACTCCTGGGCTCAAAGGGTCCTCCTGCCTTGGCCTCCCAAGTATCTGGAACTTCATAAACATGCCCAGCTAATTTTTCTTTCTTTTTTTCTTTTTTTTTTCTTTCTTTTTTTTTTTTTTTGTAGAGGTAATGTCTTGCTATTGCCTATGCTGGTCTCTAACTTCTGACCTGAAGTTATCCTTCTGCCTCAGCCTCCCAAAGTGTTAGTATTACAGGCATGAGCCACTGTTCCCAGCCTGAATTTTCTTGAACAAATGTTTCTCCTTTGCTATATGCCCTTAGGACACTAACTAGAGACTTTAAACATTGGTTATTTAAAACAATTTTCTCCACTTGAATTGTTTTGGTGGGGAGAGTGTCAACCAAACTTGTTATGCCTTTAATTAAGAAGACCCTCTTAACTCATTTTTACACATCCACCCTAATATCTCTTTTAGCATAAGGGTTAAAAGCATAATCTCCAGTCTAATTAGCCTAGATTTAAGTCCCTATTCTGCCACTTGTCATTTATGTTACTTAAAACAAATTATTGAACTAATAGTAGCTACCACAGGTGATTGTGGCAAGGATAAATGAGCTAATCTGTGGGAAATGCTTAGCATGGTATTTGTCTCGGAGTTAGGCACCTACTAAATGGTAGCTATCATGTTCATCTTGGTAACCCTGTATGTTGACATGTTGCCACAAGGGGGCATCAAGAACCAGGTGTAAGGACTCAAGGGATTGATTCAGTTAGGTTGTCCCAATGTTTGTATTTTTAGGCTAGCAATTATATTTATGGGCTAGGCAAAGTAAGTATTTTTTTTAGACAACAGAAGATGGAGGTTGAAAGCACTTTCTAAACATGACTATACCATTTCCCACATCCTGCAGATGGAAATTCAAGATTCTTAATAAATATTAGGGGGCCATTTTCCCAAATTGGAAGGTTAGTTATGTACAAGGAAGTACGTTGTGAAGGAGAATGCCTCTTGCACACTACTCCTGTGTGCAAGGTACTTGTTCTAGGTTCTCTTATGGAGAAGTCAAATATAATAAGTTAGTATTTACTCATTAATGCCTACCATGCATTAAACATTCTATTTGTTTTATTGTTGTTGTTGTTTCAGTTTGGCCGGGGCCAGGTTCGAAACTGCTGCCCTCAGTATATGGGGCTGGCGCCCTACCCACTGAGCCACAGGGGTCACCCACACTAAGCATTCTGAACAGCCCAAGGCATCCTTCTATTCCTTCTCTTCTGACTGAAGAGGGCCCTAGAGGGTGGCTGAGGATTTAACCTAGGTCCAAAAGATGATAGAAGGTCAACAGATATTCTGCAGCAGGTTTAGGATAATTTAATGAAGAAGAGATTTGGTATATGATTTATCTAGAGAGAAATGCAAAAGTCAGGGATGTCCTTGGCAATGTTGGAATAGAGTGGTGCAAAGTAAAACATTGTTAAACCAGAAACTTACGATAAAGCTAAATTTTAAGAGAAGCCACAATAGTTAAGAGAAATAAAAATGAAGCTGTTGTTCTGGTGGAGTCAGGAGTGGAAAATCTGAATTTCTACCCCCTAACCCTCTTCTTCACCTTCTAACCATGCCAAAAATGGTAGTTCTTAAAAACTGAATCAAATGTTGGAAGACTCTTGGGTGCATCTCTGTGTAACACAGTCTGAAAACTACTGCAATGGTTTGAATGGTAAAATGGGTGGACGAAGACCCAGGATAAAGAATGGCTATGAGGATGGAGAAAGAGAGGCAGAAGAGTGCCTCAGTGCCTACCTCCCATCTCAGTGCCTGCCCCTAGAACCTTTGCTCAGTCCCAGCTGCATCTTATGCACCTTGCCTCTCTTCTCCTTGTACTATTTCCCCTGTTTTCCTTTTCTTTCTATCCACTGCCTCATGCTAGCCTAGGCTAACAGTCTGAGCCCAATGTTTAGCATGAATTTTGTTTCTTGACCTTGGTTCAAGAACGTTCCATAATTCACGTTTGCCTCTTACTTACTAGAAACAACCCAGCCTGACTGAGCCCTATACCTTTGGAGCCCTAGCATGGACCTAGAAAGCCACTATTTTTGCCTAGCCTATACACACACACACACACGCACATACATGCAGGGTGGCCATAAAGTTTGCATGCAATTTAAAATAGTGTGCAATTTTAAATTGCACATGAACTTTATGGCCACCCTGTGTGTATGTGTATATATATGTTATATGTCTGTGGGTAATCTATATGTATACATATGTTACATGTATGTGTGTATACTGTATGTGGGTGTGTGTATGTAACTCCTTGCATAGGATCTAGGATGTAATTGCTGGCTTGCAAGTGGCAGAGCCAAGATTCAAACCCACATCTGTGTGACTCTGATAGTCTTATGCTTGCTATTTTATGGATTCTTTTTCTTTTTGTGGTTTTTTTTTTTTTTTTTTTGGCCAGGGCTGGGTTTGAACCCACCACCTCTGGCATATGGGACCGGCGCCCTACCCCTTTGAGCCACAGGCACCACCCTATTTTATGGATTCTAAGTTTCTTTATTTTCCAAACCATCTATATTTGAGTGCACTGTAACAATCAAACCTTATTTCCCATTTCTAGCCAATATCCTTTCCTCTTTTCTGTCTTCTGCAACTCCTATGATGTATATATTGGTTTGCTCCATGGTATCTCACTGGTCTCTGAGGCTCTCTTCATCTTTGTTAATTCTTTTTACTTTCTGTTTCTCAGACTGGATAATCACAATTGGCCCATCTTCAGATCCACTGATTCTTTTTTCTACTAGCTCAAATCTACTGTTGAACTCCTCTACTCACATCAGTTACTGTGCTTTTCAAAACTCTGGAATTACTATTTCATTTTTTACATAACTTCTATCTCTTTATTGATAGTCTGTATTTGATGAATCTTATTCTCATACTTTCTGTTTTTTTTACATGATTTCCTTTGATTCTTTGAGTATATTTGTAATAGCTGAATTAAAGCCTTTGTCTAATATGTCTAATATCTGAGTTTCCTCAGAAACAGTTTCCCTTAACTATTTTTTTTTATCTGAATAGGGGCCATACTTTCTTTTCTTTACATGTCTCATAATTTTATGTTGAACACTGGATATTTTACATGACGTAATATGGCGCTTCTGGAAATCAGATTCACCTCCTCCTCAGGGTTTATGATCATCGCTGTTTGTTATTGTTTTTCTGTTTACTCATACATGTATAATGACTTTTTTGAACTACCTTGTAAAGTGTGCACTCAGCTTAGTGATAGTTAATGATTGGCCAGAAATGTCCTTAAGTGGTTTGCATTATTAAGATTTTGCCCCGGGGCTCTCCGTGTGTGTTGCAAATTGCCTTAAATGCTTTGGCAGGCAGTTTATAACACTACTTTAGCCTTCACTTCCTGCTTCCTGCTTTAGGCTTCACTTACTTGAGCCTCAAGGTCAGCCACAGGTGAGAGATTAGGACCTTCTTGACTTTCCTGGGAACAGACCTAAATGTGTAGATGGCCTTGTGTATCCTCAGAAATAGGCTGAAGCTCTTCGAAGCCCTCTGTGGGTATCTTACTCCTCAGCTTTTCTTTTTAAGTTTTCTGGCCAGCTTCTTGTTCCTCCCAAATGTTATCTCTGCTTCAGGCAGCTATAATGTTAAGCAATTGCTTAACATTTGATTTCAACAGATGTTCCATGCTGTTTACATTACCTCTGAGTCAGGTCAAATAAAAGTAATCCCTGAGAGTGGAGGTTTTGAGGGAGCTACCACAGTTCAGGTAGTGACATTTCTCTGGAGATGAGGCTATTGAAATGTTCCCAATATGTTCAGCTTTCTCCAGTGGCTGCGAGATGGATGATTTTTTTTTTATTAGTATTAGATAATAGCTGTGTACAGTAATACAATCATGGGGCACCATACACTGGTTTTATAAACAGTTCGACACATTTTCATCACACTGGTTAACATAGCATTCCTGGCATTTTCTTAGTTATTATGTTAAGACAATCATATTCTGTATTCACTAAGTTTCACATGTACCCTTGTAAGATGCACCGCAGGTGTAATCCCACCAATCACCCTCCCTCTGCCTAACCTCCCCTCTCCCTCCCCTCCTTCTCCCCCTTCCCCATATTCTTAGGTTATAACTGGGTTTTAGCTTTCCTATGAAAGCCATAAATTAGTTTCATAGTAGGGCTGAGTACATTGGATACCTTTTCTTCCATTCTTGAGATACTTTACTAAGAAGAATATGTTCCAGCTCCATCCATGTAAACATGAAAGAGGTAAAGTCTCCATCTTTCTTTCAAGCTGCATAATATTCCATGGTGTACACAGGTTTGCTGACTGGATACAAAAACTTAGGTCAGATATTTGCTGCATACAAGAGTCACATCTCACCTTAAAAGATAAATATAGACTCAGGGTGAAAGGATGGTCGTCCATATTTCAGGCAAATGGTAGCCAGAAAAAAGCAGGCGTTGCAATTCTATTCGCAGACACAATGGGCTTTAAACCAACAAAAGTAAGGAAGGACAAAAATGGTCACTTCATATTTGTTAAGGGTAATACTCAATACAATGAGATTTCAATTATGAATATTTATGCACCCAACCAGAATGCGCCTCAATTCATAAAAGAAACTGTAACAGACATGAGCAATTTGATTTCCTCCAGCTCCGTAATAGTCGGAGATTTCAACACTCCTTTGGCAGTGTTGGATAGATCCTCCAATAAGAAGCTGAGCAAAGAAATCTTAGATTTAAACCTAACCATCCAACATTTGGATTTAGCAGACATCTACAGAACATTTCATCCCAACAAAACTGAATACACATACTTCTCATCAGCCCACGGAACATACTCCAAAATCGATCACATCTTAGGTCACAAGTCTAACCTCAGTAAATTTAAAGGAATAGAAATTATTCCTTGCATTCTCTCGGACCACTATGGAATAAAAGTTGAACTCAGTAACAACAGGAACCTGCATACTCATACAAAATCATGGAAGTTAAATAACCTTATGCTGAGATGGATGATTTTTCACAGCTACCAAGATTATAAGGCTGCTGGTTTTCAAGCTATGGTGATACTGGGGAGAGGAAGATGGGAATAGGACGAGTTAAAAATGCCGCAATGCTCATATTCTTACTGAGATTCAGTCATGTTTCCTGAATAAATCATCCTTGTATTGTTGTAAGCCTTTGGTTAATTTCCAGAGTTCTGAAAAAGTTGATTCTGACCATTTTTTGACAAAGTCTCATTGCTCTTGTGGAAGAGCATGTTTTCCTAGCGTCTTACTCTGCCATTGTGGGTGTTGGAAACCCTGGTTACGGTACTTTTCTGCATTACATTGTTCACTTACATAGCACACTCTTCAAAATCCCGGGGTCTTCTGTCATAAACCACTGGCGACTCCTTCTTATATTTGATTGTTGTTAAGTAGATTTAAGACTTCACACATATGTGCTAATTAAATTTTGTTTTCTTAATTTTCATTGTAGTTTCAAGATGTCAAATTATTTTGAATCCTGACATCAAATGGGTATGCTTCTCCTAAGTTTCTTTTAATTGATAAATAGCATTTCTGGTCAGGTTAGAGCATAGATCAGCGTTTTGGTGCCCCACTGGGTATCTCCTCCAGGAGGACATTTACTCTATTAAAAAGTGTTGAAATACTTATCTACTTCCAAATAGCATTCCAAAATCTATCAGTAAGGCAACATTTTCTAAAAAAGCAAAGTTGATTTCTTTTACATGATTTATTCATAGAGAATTTTCCCAACTCTTAATATTTATTTATCTTTCCTCTTCACACATGACTTTATTCTAAAGAATGTTGTACTCATCGAAGTATCCAGGCTCCATCACTGTCCCTTTTTTGAAAATCGAGGGCATATTGGTCAGTCCTCAATTGTCTAGCCCATCTTTCTAGGCCCACACGTTTCTTAAAGGGCAATAGCAACTGTGTGAATATTAAATTGACAACCTTAGAAATTTTGTCCCTGCTAAAGGAAGGGCTAATATAGGCAGTCCAGGCAGCTAACAGGTAACTCTAGGTGTGATGTGGGAAACCAACCACATCAGAGTTCCAAATCTCACTCAGAGGGCTGTGCTGGCTCAGGGCTGACTTATGTTGTGATCACGGTAGCAACTACTCAGTAACCAGTGCACAGATTAAGGAGAATCCAGTATTTCCCACCTCCTAGAAGAGGGGCTATTGAGAGTAATATGAGATAGTAAGGCCTAGTCCATAAGACAAGAGAACTGTACAATGATCTGGGCCAACCACGGGCATAGAGGGCACCAGCCCTGTTGACACCCAACAGTGTTTCATGGATGACTCCAGAGACGTGTGCTGCATCCATGGTCCCAGGCACAAGGGGGCTTGGAAAGGCAGGAGCTACCAAGGAAAACTACTTTTGAGAGTTTGCATGGCATAGCGGAAATAAAGTTTCAGGGAAGCAAAATAGACAATAGCCAAATCCCCTGGAAAATTACTTAATATCTTTAAGTTTTAACTTTCTGATTGGAATAATAAAGATAAAAATATCTCCCTTGTAGGATTTGTATGAAAGAAAAAGATCTACATTAAGCACTCAAAACAAGAGGCCGGGTAGGCTGGTCAGAATGGGAACGTCATTTCACCTGTTGTATCCATTGCTTTCTCAGAGCAATTTCCCACTTCTACAGCCAGATGGCGCCCATGAGCAGCAGCGCTCCGCCTTCCCAAATGCTTTTATTTCCACTCTGGCCGCTAGGTAGTTAGTTATCTTCTCTCTTAGTGCTCAGGCTGGCATTTAAAATCCAGCGTTGCACAGACTTTGTGTTTTCAATCCATCTGCTCCATGAAGAACTGTGAAACCCAGAAATACCTATTTCTAGCCAGACATCCATTTCTCCAATAGGGTTTGTCCGATGATAAGCCTTTGTGATATAACCATGCAGCTGGGCATTTAAAAGGAGTCAAACACCCTTAATTAGGGATCTGGTTTCTTGTATACTTAGCCCTATCACAAGTTTAGAGAGGCTGCAAAGAATATGGAAATTCAAAGTTCAGACCATGTGAGCGACCTTAGACAAACTATTTGATCTCTCTAAACCTAGCTTTCTTCATCTATAACGTGGTAGCTCTTTCATAGGACTATTGGGAAGGCAAATGAGATAATACCCGTGAGATGCTCAACACAAAACCTGGCACACAGTAACCTGGTGCTTACTAAGTGTGAGCAATTACAATTATCAAAAGCATGTGCTTTGACGTCAGATGGACATAGATTTGATTCCTAGCTCTTTGGCTTGAAAGTTGCATGATCTTGAATAACTTATGTAAGCTCCCAAAGCCCCACTTACCTTGACAGTCGCAGAAATGTATTTGTAATACCTTTTACCTTTTACTTATTTGTATTATAACCCACTTCAGATAAGACTTGTGTTTCTCTACGCCTCAAAACCAAAAGAAATTAGCCCAATGACTTTTTTTTTAATTTTACGCATTTTTTTTTAATATTACGCAAGTAATAGAATCAGGGTGAAAGAAAAGCAAGAGTGGGAAACAATAAGGAAAAGCCAGAGATAAAGGTTAGGAGCTTAGATCACATCCTAAGATTAGGTCACAAATTTGGCTTCGAGCTTCTTAGCATCCAAGGCAATAAAGCAAGGAAATATGGTTTGCTAGATGATTCACAGTGCCAAGAAAAATGCAGAGGAGTTCTGAAGAAGACACTCAGCTATTCCTAGTTCTGAGACTTAAGATACTACAGCACATGGTGGATACACAATAGATATATAAATGGTAGCTGTCCTCATCTGCAGGCCCGGGGAAAAGAGTGAGTCTAAGAATAAAAGCAACATGGAAAAAGCAATCTTTGAGCTGAGTAAGACAGAACACAGATTTCCTAGGTGCCTGGGGGGCTAGAGAAGGGCAAGAACCTGTCCATCAGAGAAGAGTGTGACTGTATGTGGACTGTCCCCACGCAGCAACAGCAGGGCACTTTTCAATGTAGGCTCCCACTGGGGTGGAGAGGAAGTTCCTGTCAGGCTGAGGGCACAGGAACTTGTCATACGAGGAGGCAGAGGGAAAGGATGTCTGGGGAGCACCGTCCAAGCAGCTGTTATGGTTTAAAGGTTCTTCCTACTGGACATCTGGTGTTTAATGATAATCCTCGGAGGGAAGGTAGTTGTTTTTTTCTTTAAAGTCTGTTTTCTTTTGTTCTGTTTTCCTTAAGGCTGGATAGTGAGTGACAGGGAATAGCCACCTTTTTCCTCTAGGCCTTCTCAGCCATCACAACCAGTGGAGGACTAGTCAGAGTGAACGAAATTCAACATCTAAGCAGTAGGGAAAACAAAAACGAGAATATTATTTTAAGAAGACACCAAAGTTTTTTTTTTTCCTATAGCATCTCAGAGAGGTGACTCTCAGAGCTGGAACTTTAGCTTCTTGCTCCTCAGTTTGCAGCTGAAGACTCTGAGGCCCAGAGAGCTCAGAAGAATGTGTTTAAGTCATTCAAATCACACAGATAAGGGCCGGGCACAACAGTGGCTCACACCTGTGATCTTAGCATTCTGGGGGTCCAGGTGGGTGAATTGCTTGAGAGCAGCCTGAGCAAGAACAAGACCCTGTCTCTAAAAGCTAACCAGGTGTTGTGGCAGGTGTCTGTAGTCCCAGCTATTCGGGAGGCTGAGGCAAGAGAATCGCTTGAGCCTAGGAGTTTAAAGTTGCAGTGAGCTGTGATGCCAGGGCACTCTACCAAGGGTGACAGAGTGAAACTCCGTCTCAAAAAAATAAATAAATAAATAAATAAATCACACAGATAGTTGATATCAGAGCCATGTGTAAAACCTGTGCCTTTGGACTCCCAGGCCACAGGGCTCTTGGAAGAACATGTCCTTCCAGAACATTGTTATGAGCTAGAGAAGAGGTCCAGGGAAGAAATGTGGGTGTCAATTCCTAGGACAGTGGAGCACACATGAAATAGCTGTGGGTATAGGGTCGGGGGCCTTTCTGCAGTATGATGGCTCTGTGTTTGCCTCTTGGGGCTGCATTGGCCGCAGCCCAACAGCTGTAACACCCATGGAGCTCTCACTACTGGCCTCAACCCGCTTGGTACCTATGATGCTTCTTTGCTCAACAGACATGCATCTGTTCAATCACACACTGACTACCTAGTAGGAGCCAGGAACTATACAAGCACTGGGGCTAAAATACAGAACACCTCTCTTAGTGAACTTTACAGTCTGGAGAATAGACAAGAGTAAGTGTCATCATCATCTCTGCATTAGGGGAGTTTATGGGAATACAGAAGAGAGAGCATTTAGTCCAGCCCAAGGGTGGGAAGTGGTCAGGAATGGTCTGCTGAAGAACAGCAACTTGAACTTAACTTAGTGTGAGGAGGGGCCACAAACAGAAGAGGGAGGAGGACATGGCGGGCAGGCGAGGGAGGAGGACGTTGTGGGCAGGAGAGGGTGGAGGATGTTGCGGGAGGGAGAGGGAGGAGGACATGGCGGGCAGGCGAGGGAGGAGGACGTCGCGGGTGGGAGAGGGAGGAAGACATCGCAGGCAGAAGGAGTTGCCTGGGCATGGGTGTCCTGACAAAGGATGACATTTTCAGAAAATGGAAAGTTATTTGATACCCCTGACACAGTAGGGTATGTAGAAGAGATATGTAGTTCGACAGTTTCCTGGGACTGCTGTAACAAAACACCACAAACCCAATGACTTAAAACAACAGAAATTTATTCTCTGAAATCAGGTGCATGCTCCCTCTGCAGGCTTTTGGGGATAAATGTACCTTACCTCTTCCTAGATTCCAGGACCTTCCAGCAATCCTTGGCATTCCTTGGGTGGCAGCTGCATCTTCCAGCCTCCTGTCTTTGCACAGCCACCTTCCTTCTCTGCGTGTCTAACTTCTCCGAGTCTGTACGTCTTCTCCTGTTCCTACAGGGACACCAGTCATCAGACTGAGGTCCTACCCTAGTCAGTGTGACCTCCTCATCTTAACAAGTTACAACACGTGCCATCTGCAAAGACTTCATTCCCAAATAAAGTCCCATTTTGAGTTTCTGGGTAGACATGAATGTTGGAGGGGGATACTACTCAACCCTCTATGCCTACTCTATTACAGAGAGGGAGAATCCACAGCTTTCATTAAACTCTCAAAGAAGAAACAAAAGGCTCCTAGTCCCAAAACCTTGACTTTACCACCTAGATGAATTGGACTTGGGAAAGCAGAAGAAGGAATAAGAAGCAGAGTACTCCTCTTTACCAGGACGCTGTCAGCCCAGTTCCCAATCCCACAATCCAGTCACCTGAGCGAGGTGTTGATGCCGTTTTCTGGCGGTATCTTTTGTGTGTGTCTGGGCACCCTTTAGCTGCAAGGTGTCCAGACAACCAATGGAAATGAGAAACATGATGTGTCTGGGAGCAGATACATCTTGGCTCCTCTTTATAGGCCCCTCACCTATAAAACGAGGGCACAGACCCTTGCCTGCTACACCTCACTGGGTTGCTAGCGGACTCTGTGAGATAAGTGATTAAGATAGAGTATGGCAGGCCGTAAAGACCACAGAATTGTTAGGGAGTGGTGTTCTTATCTCTTCTCACACCAAGCTTGTTCCTTACTTGTTCCTTCTCCATTTCTTCCAACTCAGATAGTAAGCAAGAGGAGGGTAGGATAAACCTAGCACAAATCTATGTTTCCTCTAGACACCCAGAGAGGCAGGCTCTAGGACACACCCAAGTCCCTACTGCTCCTCAGGACTCTGCCCTAAACAGGCCTGTGTGCAAAGACCTAGCCGCTCCTGTGGCTGTGAGGGGTGTGTTCCCAGGAGGTGAAAAATGGGCCAATCAGTGATTACAAAACGGTTTGAATTCTTCAACACTTGGTACTACCGCCTCCCTTTCAGAGACAATTGAATAGTGACCGGTTTTGGGGATTTCAATGCCTTCCAGACTCTTCTTGGCCTGCTCAGGAAAAGCATAGCTGCAGGAAAAGGAACTTAGAGAGCTGTCACAGATAAATTTGGTGACTTTGGATAAGTCATGTCTATTTTTTGGTCTTCAATTTTCTCATCTGTAAAAAAATGGATATTAAAAAATTTGTATATGTTGATTTTTTTTTTTTTTTTCTGGGAGAAAGTGTCTATGGTTGTTATTACTTTCTCAAAAGGGCTGGTGACCCACAAAGCTTAAGATTCTCTAGACTGGTTGATTTGTAAGTTCTTACAGCCCAAGTTAGAGCAATTCTTTTTCTTTTTTTTTTTTTGTAGAGACAGAGTTTCACTTTATGGCCCTCGGTAGAGTGCCGTGGCCTCACACAGCTCACAGCAACCTCCAGCTCCTGGGCTTAAGTGATTCTCTTGCCTCAGCCTCCCAAGTAGCTGGGACTACAGGCGCCCGCCACAACACCCGGCTATTTTTGGTTGCAGTTTGGCCGGGGCTGGGTTTGAACCCGTCACCCTCGGTATATGGGGCCGGCGCCCCACCGACTGAGCCGCAGGCGCCGCCCTAGAGCAATTCTTTGCTTCTGTACATTTAGGAATGTCATACAGCTAACTATTGAACAAGTTTTGCGGACTTCTGACTGTGTACTACTCTGGGTCTTTTGACAAGCCCCGATGATGCAAAAGTAAATAAAACACCTGCCAAGGAAGCCCCTTTCCCATGGGGGAGATGGACACACAAAGATGTCCAAAATGCCATGATGGGGAAATACACAGGGCATCTGAGGCACACAAAACATCTGGAAGTTTTTGTAACTTTCTCTCCTGGCCTCCAGAAAGGTCATGAACTGCTGAAAACAGAGTGGGCTTTTAAGGGCTTCCCTGCAGGCTTACCAAGTAGAGGGCAGGGTGTTCCCCTCTGGTCAATCTGCAGACCCCACGTTCCCATTTCCCCTCTCCCTCCTGGCACCCTGCACCTCATTGATTTTAGTGGAAATGGGTCTCCTCCATCCTAGATGGAACCCGTGTTGTGTATTCCTCCATCCTAGATGGAACCCGTGCTGTGTATTCCGCAGACCTCCTTCCAGGGTGAGAAGCCCAAGCATTCTGCCAGGAAGCCTTTTCCTGCCCTTGCTGTGTGGGTGCTCTGGGGCCCCTTTCACACCCAGCACTGTGGGAGATGGGACCTCCGGGGCGCTGATGAGGCGTCATCACACCGGCAGGGTATTATTGTTCCAGTGTAAGCCTGAGCAGCAACCAGTGGCGTTATGGTTCTGCAGAAAGCTGTGTTAAATGGGAAATTTATTTTTAAAAAAGTAAGAATATTGATATTGGCAGATGGCAAGGCAGAGGGGCAGATGCTACACGAGGCCCGGGTTCTAGTCTCAGTGCTTTTACTTGGCCACAGGGTCCAAGCCTTTGCATTGCATTGCTCCCCGTAGTCTAGGCTACTGTCACCTCTGCCTTCAACTGTTCCACTTAACTTCCACATACGCCTCATTATAATTTAGTCTCCATATGGCAGCCAGAGGGATCTGTTTAAAATGTAAATCAGAGCATGCCACTCCCCTGCTAAAATTTCTCAAATATTTCTACTGTACTTAGAATAAAATCCAAGTGGCTTACCAAAACCTGTAACACCTTCACCATAATCTGGCATCTACCTACCTGTCCAGCCCTGTGCTGAACCCTTCTCCTCTTACTAAGTTCCTAACCTTCTGTCTTTCCCTCCATCATGATAATGTCAGTTCTGCCTCAGGCCCTTTGCACTTGCTAGTTTTGTTGACTGAACTACACTTCCCCCAGATCTAGGCATGGCTTCTTTCTCTTATGATTCAGGTCTCCACTTCAAAGACACCTGTTTTGGAGAAGTCTTACCTGACCATCTCATCTGGAGTTGCCCATCAGACCCCTATCACAATCTTGTTGCTCTGCTTTCTTTTACTTTTCATAGCATTTATTATAACCTGGAACTGTTACTTGTTTATTCTCCATGTCACTATTGTATTCCCAACATCTAGAATAAGCTATAATCATGATAGAAAATTACTTGTATTGAACAATCGAATGACTACAATAAATGTCATTTAATGTATATGAGCCCCAACTTCCTTAGCAGTAAAATTGGAAAAGGAAAAAAGTCGACTCTCAGCTACATATCAGATCTTCTATGAGCCTTCAAAAACTCCGAGGTAGATGTTACAATTATAGCTACTTGACCATTAAAGAAATAAAAAATGATAGGTTAAATAATTTACCTAAAATTACAGTTGTAGCCTGAAAGTTTATCCTTGTTGTGATACCAATGAAGATTTGGGAGAGAGAGGCAGGGGAGAGAAATTCTCCCAGTTCATTCAAGTTTTAAATCTCACCAAAAAGTTAAGCACCCATTGGAGAATGGAGCCATTTACTGTCTATCCAGCATTCCAACAGCAAGGTTTGTGGCCAGAACTCTGTTCTTACATGTAATTCTTCTGCACCTGATTTATTCTGAGCCCATCCTCTACATCCATTCATTTATTTACACATCAGTCCATCATATACATGCTGTCAACAGTCATTCTGATAGGTACATGGTGGCTCCAGGGTGGATCCCAGATTCACGCTGAGGGTAAGTCATCAGACTCCCCTAGACACGGGGAGTCCCCAGTAGGGTCATTGGCCAAACTTGAATTCTTTTGATTAATTGAGACAATGCATATAAAATGCATATTAGCCAGGGTGCTAGCATGGAATAGTCCTTAAGGAATGTTAGTGGTGATGATGAATATCAAAACTTGGGCCTCCTCCTTCAGCCAGGTTGCCTGGGAGGGGAGAAAGAAATTAAAAGTGTCCTTGGCAATTTTTCCCACCTAGAGTCTTCATAAAAGCCCAGTTTGCATGACTCCCCTTGTCTTTTCCCAACTCCGCAGCCTGTACGAGCAACTGAAAGTAATAAGCATAATTTAAATGCTGTGTCTTTCCTAATTAAAATCCCTCCAGAAGGAGATGCCAGCGTTATTTCTGTCTGCATGGCAGAGGAAATTTCATTATATAAATCCAGGCTTCTAAACAGAGTCCAAGGGGGTGTGTGTGTGTGTGTGTGCACGCACACACGCGTGCATATGTGTGTAGCGTAGATTTGGGGGTGCTGCCAAGAATGCACAGCTGGTCCTGACCAGGTTAAAGGCTGTGAGTTCTCAAAGGGAGCTGCCGAGGAAGCCTCTGGGAATCACTTCATGAGGCACTTCGGACTTATGAAGAACCCTGAGCCTGCCTCGGCCCTCTGAGGTCATTCTGAAGAAAACTCTGGAATTGCTTTTCCAGGAGAGGATGTTGTCCCAGCTCTCCCGGCAGAGGCCCCACTGCTTGGCAGATCTTCTTGGAAACACTGGTCTCCAGAGCAGCTGTGTCAGCCTGGCTTCTCCAGAAAAGATGGGAAAGCGGCAGGGGCCTCTCTGCTTGCCCAGGGGCCTCTGTGGGGCAGGGGCGCTCCCAGGAGCAGAGCAGGAGACCAAAGCCAGGTAGGGAAGAGGTGTCCATGGCAAAGCAAGGAGGGGAAGAAGAGAAGGGAGGAAAACTAAGATGTGTAAGGAGATTGAAAAGGCGTAATTAAATGACATTCTCTCCGAGGGTAGGTTTTGCTTTTCCAGGGCAGTTTATTTCTGTGTGGGAGGACAGTTGGCTGAAGTGCGAAGACAGTATGGGACATGGTTTTCATTTTCAGAAGATGCTTCTTTCCTAACACCTGGTCCTGGAGCCTTGCCGGAACCCTGCTATTCCTTTTGAGATACAGTTCTGTGTCTATTCTCTTACTGATAATCTATTTCTTTCCCAGCAGTCCTTCCACTGTACCATCACTGCTATGGAGAGGCAAGAAGGAAGACTGTTAAGGGACCTCTCCTCAGGAAAGAGGCATCCGAAGGCCAGAGGAAGGATCCCAGCAGACAGAGAAGGCCGGCAAGAGACAAGAGGTGTGCAGCCGGGTGCAGTGGCTCCCGCCTGTAATCCCAGCGCTTTGGGAGGCCCAGGTGGGAGGCTCACCTGAGGTGAGAAGTTCTCTGGTGACCAGCCTGAGCAAGAATAAGACCCTGTATCTACTAAAAATAGAAAAATTAGCCAAGCATGGTGGTCCATGCCTATAGTCCAGTGCTTCTCAACCTTCCTAATGCCTCCTAATGCCGCAATCCTTTAATATAGTTCCTCAGGTCGTGGTGACCCCCAACCATTAAATAATTTTCCTTGCTACTCTGTAACTATAATTTTGCTACTGTTATGAATTGTAATGTCAATATCTGATATGCCGGATGTATTTTCATTGTTACAAAGGGGTCCCGACCCACAGGTTGAGAACCACTGATACAGTCCCAGCTACTTGGGAGGCTAAGGTGGGAGGATCACTTGAGCCCAACAGTTTGAGGTGACAGTAAACTATGATCATAACACTGAACTCCAGCCTGGGTGACAAAGTAAGACCCTGTCTGTAAAAATAATAATAATAATAATTAATTAATTAAAATTTAAAAGATAACTCAGAAATAACCTTAGTTAAGAAAAAGAGAGATCAGAGAGATGGTGTTTCTGCTCCCCAACTCAAGGTCAAACTTAGGAGGGAGAAAGAAGGAAATATATTGAACAAGAGTTTAAGAAACACCCAGATAGGGAAATAGGATAACTTACCCCTGGGAAATATGAATGTCTTAGAGACAGCCTGTGGTCAGCCCAGCAACAGAAGCTAGCACAGCACCAGGGCAAGCAGCTACCAGGATCTGAGGAAGGTGTCCAGAGGCCAAACTTGCTGAGATTTGCAGACTCCAGGTTGGTGTAGGGAACACATTTGAGGCCTCTAAAGCAAGTGCAGAGAGGCTGAAAGAAATGAAGGATGAAAACAGCCTGAGCTGTGGATAAAGTTGATACAGCCTGGAGAGACTTCCCCTTTGGGGGCCAGATCAGGGACCAGACACAAAACTCAGAAGAACAAGGCAGGATTCCCTTCCCAGGAACCAGACCAGAACAGCCCACAGGTCAGCACAGACCCGTGGCCAGCACAGGTGTGTCTTCTTCCCCCACTACCATAGGACTTGTAAGTTCTGTCTGCACCCAGACAGTTTTGAAACAAAGAAAAAGGTGCAGAGATCCCTTGAGAGAAACTGTCTTGGATATCTGTATATATATTGAGTCTCCAATAAGATTCAAAATAATTGGCTCGGAGCCTGTAGCTGAAGCGGCAAAGGCGCCAGCCATATACCCCAGAGCTGGTGGGTTTAAATCCAGCCCGGGCCTGCCAAACAATATCAATATTACATAGTAATATGAATTACTATGCCAAACAACAATGACAACAACAACTAAAAAATAGCCGGGCATTGTGGCAGGTGCCTGTAGTCCTAGCTACTCAGGAGGCTGAGGCAAGAGAATCACTTAAGCCCAAGAGTTGGAAGTTGCTGTGAGCTGTGACACCACAGCACTCTACCCAGGGCAACAGCTTGAGGCTCTGTCTCAAAAAAAGAAAAAAAAAGAGTCAATATAATTATATAATTAAGAATTAATTTTTAAATTTCAGATTAATATGAGGGTACCCAAAGAGATCAAGTTCAGTGAAAGATCCTGTTTTAAATTAGAAAAGAAGAAATTACATTTAATTGACCAACTAAGTTTTGGGGGGAACTCAAAGATGAAATGCATTGGTCATTTCAGATCATTTTAAGAGCAGCACGTTTTCCTGCACATGTGCAAACAGATTTAGAGTGTACATGTCATTTATATAGATGTTATCTTTGTTGAACGTTACATCAAATCAAGATAGAGTTTATTATTCTAACTTTACAGCTGCAGAACGTGGAGGCCCAGTGATGGCAGAAAGCTTGCCCAAGTTTGAAGTAGCAGAGGGGGTCCCGCGGGGCCATTGCAACTACAAACTACTGAGTCTCCATCCAATATAAGTAAGATTCTGGGGGAAAATTTGGCCATTACAGCTGGAGAGCAGGGTTGTTACTGGTATTTAGTGGGGAGATGACAGGGATGCTGCTAAATATCCTACTATACACAGGATGGTCCCCTCAACAAGGACCTATCTGGCCCAACTGGTCAGTGGTGCCAAGGTGGTGAAACCTCATAACATATCGTGAAAGGATCTGAGGGAGGAAAGTGCATCTCCTCTTTCACACTTGTTAAAAAGCACTAGGACTCAGGGCAGCACCTGTGGCTCAAAGGAGTAGGGTGCAGGCCCCATATGCCGGAGGTGGCGGGTTCAAACCCAGCCCCAGCCAAAAACTGCAAAAAAAAAAAAAAAGCACTGGGACTCAGAGCCACAGTGATTCCACTTTATAAGAGAAAGGCCCAAGTAACAAACAAACTTGCCAGAAACATAGCCTTATTGAAGCTCCATTTCCAAAATGCTGTGGGTGGTGAATGGGTGAGCAGAGGATTAAGAGGAAACTGCTCACCTGGGGTGTACTGGAAGCAGACAGTTTTGAATCTCCCTTCCTATGTGCAACATAATTATTTTCAGTAACGATCATAAAATAAATAATAGTAATGGCCAGAAAAAAATACTTTTTTCTTTTATTGGATGTAATATGAATTACTCTGTCAGTAAAATAAATATAGTAAAACAGGGGAAGAATAGTAGAAGGATACTTTTTAATTACATTTGTGTATTTTCCTTTTATTTATTTAGACAGATTCTCACTATGTCACCCTAGGTAGAGTGCTGTGGTGTCACAGCTCACAGCAACCTCAAACTCTTGGGGTTTGGGAGAATCAAGCGATTCTCTTGCCTCAGCCTCTCAAGTAGCTGGACTACAGGTGTCTACCACAATGCCCGGCTATTTTTAAAGATGAGGTCTCGCTCCGGCTCAGGGTGGTTTTGAACTCCTGAGCTCAGGCAATCCATCTGCCTCGGCCTCCCAGAGTGCTAGGATTACAGGTGTGAGCCACCACTCTGGGCCCTGTGTATTTTCTTTTAAAGGAAAAAAACTTATACCTGCATATTTATCTGTTGTAATAATAATACATTAGTATTACAAATTTCATGTTCATGCCTAAACATCTGTAAATTTGTTAATCACTTTGTCAGAATTGGTCTTTTTTTGCATATTGGTGTTCAGTGGATAGGGCCGCCAGATTTATCAAGCCATTTTCACTTAATAGTTGATTGGAGAAGTTTTTTATTAATTTTAGTTTTGAAATTTTCTTTCACACAAACCAACAGGTTTACAAATAGGAATTTCCACATTTACCCTGTGGACAAGTTTGGCCAGAGATTCATAAAAATCCCATTTTCCAATAAATTCCCTAAATTGCAATAGTGCCTACATCTTTGATTCTCTTCGTGATTTATTCTATTAGCAGCTCTCTAAAGTTTTCACAGTTGAACATGTCCACTGAAATACCATCAGCAAAAATGTCATGATTTCTATTGTTCTTAGTAAAAATCTGAAACACTTTCTTCAGCAAAAAAAGAGAAAATGGCTGAAACATAGAACATGGAAATGTTCATTCTTAAAATCACTGTAGACAATGCGCCCTCTGTTGCCTACACCCAAGGCTCCCTCACCTGGCTGTCTAGGGCTTCCTGGAGGAGGGAGCTTTCCTTGTTCAAGAAAAGCCCGGATCTGTGGGGGAAGGCAGGCGCTCTTGCATCACAGTATTACACGATTAGAAGCTTTTCTTTTTATAGTTTTGTTTTCTTTAAAAAAAAAAAAACTTTGCAAAAAGAATATGAAAAAGAGGAAACCTATTACAGAATAAACCTCACATATCCAATTAGTTAGGGTTATGTTTGGCTGCAACCCCTAGCATCCGGCAACCCCTAGCATCCAGTCTCTGCCCTCAAAGACACTGACATCTTGGTTCGGGGCCTGTAGCTTAGCAGCTAGGGCGCCAGCCACATACACTGAAGCTGGCGGGTTTGAATTCAGCCCTGGACCAACTACAACCAAAAAATAGCTGGGCGTTGTGGTGGGTTCCTGTACTCCCAGCTGCTCGGGAGGCTGAAGCAAGAGAATTGCTTAAGCCCAAGAATTTGAGGTTGCTGTGAGCTGTGATGCCACAGCACTCTACCAAGGGTGACATAGTGAGACTCTGCCTCAAAAAAAAAAAAAAAGAAAGAAAGAAAAAACTCTGATATCTTTGCAGAAGAGGCTAAGTTGTTTTGTTTTTTCCAACAGTTGTTTATTCTGGATTTTTTTTTTTTTTTGCAGTTTTTTTGGCCGGGGCTGGGTTTGAACCCGCCCCCTCCAGCATATGAACCTGGTGCCCTACTCCTTTGAGCCACAGGCGCCGCCCCCAACAGTTGTTTATTTATTTACTTATTCAGACGACTATGAGGGTACACAGGACTAGGTTACATTGTTTGCATTTGTAAGGTAAAGTCCTGGTTGTACTTGTTTTTCACCCAGGAAGGTGCTATATATCCGTGCATTGTACCCTTGGGGCAGGAATTTGCCAAATGGTCTTTCCCCCTCCTCCCTTCTTGAACTTCATTGACTTTTTCTCTGAAGTGAGCATATAGTTGTTAATCTACTAGTTTCAATTTAGTTTTGAGCAGCACATTTGATGCTTGTTTTTCCATTCCTGTGATACTCTACTTAAGAGGATGTTCTTCAAATTTGCTCACATTGTTTCAAAAGACACAAAATCTCCACCTTTTTAATGGCTGAGTAGTATTCCATGATATAATTATACCACAGTGTATTAATCCATTCATGTGCTGAAAGGCATTTGAGTCGTTTCCACATCTTTGCAATTGGGAATTGGGCTACTATAACATTCAAGTGCAGATGTCCTTATGGTAAAATGACCACGGCCATCAGAGCTGTCAGCGTATGAAGTCCAACTATTAAGTTTGTAAACTTGCCACCGTTTACGTTGGCAGCACTGTACAAACAACTTGGTAAGCTTTCATCACCTTGGTATATCAGTGTCTCACAGCTGTGTTCCTGTCAGCAAGTGGCAGTGTCTTGCTGAGTGGAGTTCGTTATTGTTGTTGCATGTTTTTGAGTGCTGTACAACTACGGTTCTGATGGTCATTACAGAAAAAGAGTTCCAAAATTGCTTTGAAGGGTGGACTATTCACTGGCATTGGTGCATAGCACCCCAAGGAATGTACTTTGAAGATGGCCATGGTGATATTCAGCAATGAGGTATGTAGCACTTTTTTTAGGATGAGCTCAAGAACTTACTTGTCAGATCTGGTATTCAACACCACGGCCTGGGAAGTGGGGGATGCTGTGAATGTACATAGCCGTGTGGAACAGTGAGCATGTCACTTTCTGTCTCTAGACCAAGGGTTCTCATCTGAAAAATGAGAGGATACACCAGATGGAGTATATCATCAGAAGCGTCCTCTGACTCAAACATTATCTTGTGATCCTTGAAGTGCTGTGGGGTAGGTTCTGAGAGTGGGCAACAGAGCTTCCTGCTCACACAGACACTGTAGTGAAGGGGTGTCACCACTGTTGTATGTTTACAGGTCACTGCTGGGGCCAGGAAGTCTGGGCTTTTCCTACACCCATCATCTGCCTGGGCCTTGACTTCTCATCCTCACCTTCCCTATAGTCATCCCACCTCTCCTCCACGTCCTCCCACTCACATCCCCACTCCACACACTTGTGCACACACATGGGGTGGGGAGGGAGCAGAGGAGAAAAGGGGAGACAGAAAAGAAGGGGGGAGGAAGGGAAAGGGGAAGAATGAGAGAGACATTGAGAGAGTGACCACTTGGGCACACAAATAGCTCAAAACCACGGTTCCCACTGAGAACTGTGAAACCCGGGGAAGTCTCATCTTTTTCCTGCTGTCCGTCCCACCCTCTCTCGCCTCTGTCTCCTCTTTTACATGCCTTTTCCTGTATTTCTGAGTTTCATCTTCATTCAAAAGAAAGAAAGGCGCTTTGGTCTTCCAAGGACTCCTTTTCATGAAGCATTTCTGTGTGTCTGCTTCCCTCTGTAGTTCTGGGCAGGCGGCGGGGAGTGCAGAGGCCTGAGAGGAGGAAGAAGGGGGAGGTCTGCCATGCTGCCTGGGGCAGAGCTAGATGGTCCGGAACAGCCAGGGGTGTCTGGGGACTATCACGGCAGCCTTGACAAAGGACACACATTTTCTGCCTTCAAAGCTGTGAACAGAAAAGTTAGGAGGAGGCGGCTAAGATTACAGGTGGGGGAGGCTCCTCTCAGGAATGACAGCCAGGTCTCAGATGGACTCAACCAAGAGCTGCTGCTGTCCTCTACAATTCACCAGCTTCCGCCCAGGTAGCGTGTGGAGGAGCAGCAGGCGCAGGCTGGGGATTCAGCAAACTGTCAGAGGCATTTTTTTATTTATTCACAATTAATTCATTATAGCTGAGGGCAGTGGGGTACGTTTGCAGGGGGTGCTGAGGCCCCTGTGAGCTCTTCCCAGCCCAAGAGCACAACACCCCTTCAGGGCCTCAGGGATGACACAGCCCTCTGCAGCATAGACCTCCCTCGACCCTCTGACCTCTGGTGAGGTTTGCTTTCACCGAAGCTGTTTTCTTGTTTATTTTGCCCTGAGGACCTCAGAGGGTTGCCATAAGGGCCCAGATGAAAAGCAGATGAAGGAATGTTCAAGTGTGTGATGCACTCCGTCGTGGTGGGGTCCCTACCTCTCGGGCTGGAATCATTCTCCTTCCTGGAGTACATCCTCATGGGAGAAGGTCATGAGGAGACCCTCCTCTCTCTTTTCTTCCTTCCCCTCATCCCCTTCCCACGTCGTTTGATGCTGTGAAGACGATGGACATAATCGATTACCAGGAAAGAAACCTGGCTTGTGGCCGGGCCTGTGACTCATGCTGGAAGTCCATCATATCCACGTCCAAGGAAAATCATGCAATTCCCAGCCGGCTGGGAACAGAAGGTTCAGCTAACAGGCACTGACTTGTAGTCTTTTATATTCTGGGACTCAGAATTTCTACCTAAGGATAGAACCAGGGCTGCAATCTATTTGAGGGGCAGAGGATGTCACTAGAACTGGAAGCCACCTTAGCAAACCAAGCATCTTACTTTTACTCGAAAGCATGCAAATTTGGGGTGGCTTTGCATTTCTCTGATGATTAAGGATGATGAGCATTTTTTTCATGTGTCTGTAGGCCATGTACCTGTCTTCTCCAGAGAAGTTTCTATCCAAATCTCTTGCCCACAATGAGATGGGATCAATTCTTCTTTTCTTGCTAATACGTTCGAGTTCTCTGTGGATTCTGGTTATCAAACATTTGTCAGAGACATAACCTGCAAATATCTTCTCCCATTCTGAGGGCTATCTGCTTACTTTATGTACTGAGATACCATCTAACTCCACTAAGATTAGCCGACATCACAAAATCCCCAAACTATAGATGTTGGCGTGGATGTGGAGAAAAGGGAACACTTCTACACTGCTGGTGGGAATGCAAATTTATACATTCCTTTTGGAGATTACTCAGGGATCTAAAAATAGACCTGCCATTCGATCCTGCAATTCCTCTACTAGGTATATATCCAGATGACCAAAATCACTTTATAACAAAGATATTTGTACCAGAATGTTTATTGCAGCCCAATTCATAATTGCTAAGTCATGGAAGATGCCCAAGTGCCCATCAATCCACAAATGGATTAATAAATTGTGGTATATGTACACCATGGAATATTGTGCAGCCTTAAAAAAGATGGAGACTTTACCTCTTTCATGTTTACATGGATGGAGCTAGAACATATTCTTCTTAGTAAAGTATCTCAAGAATGGATGAAAAAGTATCCAATGTACTCAGCTTTACTATGAAACCAATATATAACCACCCACACTTCCACATGAAAGCTGTAACCCAACTACAGCCCAAGATGAAGGGGAAAGAGGAGGGGGAGGGGAGGGGGACGATGGTGGAGGGAGGGTAATTGGTTGGACCACACCTATGGTGCATTTTACAAGTGTACATGTCAAATCTACTAAGTGTAGAGTATAAATGTCTTAACACAATAATAAAGAACGTGTGGTGAAGGCTATGCTAACTACTTTGTTGTAAGTATTTCAAAGTGTATATAAAACCAGCACATTGTACCCCATAAATGCATTATTATACACAGCTATGATTTAATAAAAAAATATTGGAGGTGGCTTTTGCAAATTAGCAGTGATTTTGGAGTGCAAAATTTCCTGATGCTTTCACTGCCAATTTACCTTGGGGGTGGAAGATAAAGATGTGGTGATGATTATTACAGGTGAGTCTGATGGTATAGTGTGAGCATTACATGGGAAATTTGCAAACCTAGGATGGAATCCAGGCTCCATCAGCAAATATTTGCTTTCTCTTCGTAAAATTAGAGTAGTAAATGAGAGATTCTCTAAGACTTATTTCTTTTATTTATTTATTTATTTATTTATTTATTTTTTTTTTTTTTTGTGGTTTTTGGCCGGGGCTGGGTTTGAACCCGCCACCTCCGACATATGGGACCGGAGCCCTACTCCTTGAGCCACAGGCGCCGCCCCAAGACTTATTTCTTAATCCATTTGCTATCTTTTCTTTTTAGTATAGAAACTTTGCACATGAATCCAACCTAAAGGACAAAGGTGACAAATGGTCTCATCCTGTCTTTTGTGTTACTCATTTGCTCTTCGAAGGCCAGAAGGAAGACACTGATCCCTAGCCACTTCCTTCCAGAGGCTTCTTATCTATCGCCTGCAAGGTCCAGGGAGAGGAGAGGAGAGGGGATGGGGCAGTAGGAGGGAAGAAACTCACCCCTGTAGAGAGTCTAATATTCCAGGCTGCTGGGTGCTTCATGTTATCTTGCTGAGTGCAAAGAACATTCAGAAAGATTGAGGGTAACATTACCAGCTAACGAGGGCTACCCTGGAATGGATGCCCAATAAATATCTATTCCTTAAATAAACAGATGTCAGAGACAGAGTCTGAATCCAGCTTTAATTCTACTCCAAAGTTCATGCTATTTTCACGCTGCATCCTCAAGTCCAGCTTGGAAAGGAAGGACCGGCCTTCTCTAATCAACCTCTGGTAAGTTTGATCCACAAAGATGCCATTCAGGAGAGACTCTTTTGAGACCATACACCAAATTACCAGGGATGGCTTTGTACTCCCAGTCTGTCTGTGAAGGACCCTGAAAGGTATTTGGGTTGATTCCAACCAAAGGAAATTTTAATAAGCAAGTATCTGGTGGCACCTGTGTTTTCAAGGCACAGATGCTTACTGGAGCCAGCCCACAGAAAGATGGGGTGGGGGGGTTAATTATAATACGAGAGAATCCAAGGGAAGCTGAACAATCAGATGTCGGGAAGGCCAAAAATCAAGAAAGTCCAAGGACTTGGAAGGATTGCAAGGATCTTTGCAATCACTCCCTCATGGGCTCACCTAGGCCCTCCTTGTCCTTTAGAGAAGGACTTTGCAAACTGCAGTGTGCTCAGAAATCATCGGGACATAGTGTTAAGATGAAGAGTGTGGTTCAGGAGTCAGAGATGGGACCTAAGATCCTACCTTTCTGAGAAGCTTCCTGGTGCTGCTACTGTTGCTGAACTGTGGACCACATTTGGAGTAGCAAGAACTGAGATGGTGTAGAATCTGTAGATCCTTTGGATAGTATAGACATTTTAACATTGTTGATTCTTCCCAGCCATGAGCATGGTATGTTCTTCCATCTGTTAACATCCTCTGCTGTTTCTTTCCTCAGCGTTTCCTAGTTCTCTCTGTGAGATCCTTTACATCCTTTGTTAAGTAAATTCCAGGGTATTTCATTTTCTCTGGTGCTACTGTCAAGGGCACCATGCCTTTGACTTAATTCGCAGCTTTCCTGGAGTTGGCATATAGGAAGCTTACTGATTTGTGAACACTGATTTTATATCCTGAGATGCTGCTGTAGTTCTTGATATTTCCAGGAGTCTCATGGTTAAGTCCTTGGGATTTTCTAAGTATAATATCATATCATCATCAAAGAGTGATAGTTTCATCTCCCCTTTCCCCATATGGGTACCTTTAATATCTTTCTCTTGTCTGATTGCATTGGCTAAGACGTACAGAACTATGCTGAGTATCAGTGGCAATAGTGGGCGTCTTTATCTGGCTCCAGTTCTAAGCAAAAATGCTTTCAGTCTTTCTCCTTCTTGTACTATTCAATGAATAGTGTGGAGCTTACGATCTAGCATTATCAGAAATTACTGACAGTGCCATACTTTGCCTGATGGTCATTAACTGATTTCAAAATAAGATGCATAATTAAAATATAAAAAAGAAAAAAACCCTGAGATCACAAATGCATAAGCTGCAATTGAAATTACATGGGGAAATTTTTAAACTACTGATGCCCAGATTCAACCTCTCACATCCCCAAGTTTGATCCATACTTGGTTTGAGGTGTGACCTGGGATTCAGGAGTTGTGATTCTGATGAGCAGCAAAGCTTAAGAGCCATGGCCTCAGATCAAATTCTAGGCCCCAAATTCTAGAGCAGCCCCCACAGGGCTGGGGGTCCCTCCTGGTTCCACAGGGCTGGGGGTCCCTCCTGGTTCAGGCAGTTGTGGATGGAAGTGAGGCTCACAAGGTCTGAGCACATCAGCCACACTGAGGCATGTCTAGGACGGTGGGTGGGCAGGAAGGGGGAGCAGGCGGGTGAGCAAGGACCAGCATCTCTGGAACTGGGATGGGGTTGGCACCCAAAACACTGGGGCTCAAATCCCAGGATTACCACTTCCTAGTCACATGTTGTGCTCCAGAAATTCTGACTTCAGAACCGTTTGAGCTTCAGTTTCTTTCACTAAATGGTGAAAGCTACAATCTCTGACCCACATCCCTTGCAACCAGGCAGGTGTGGAGCTGACTAATCTGGGAGACCTTTCTAAAGAAAGCAGGCTGGTGTTCCACCGCCAGTGGACCCAGTATGGCTACTTTTACAGACTCCTCCATGCATCCCTCTCCGTGAAGCACAGGTTGACTGAGACTGTGTGAATGAAACTTCAGAGCTGGCCTCCACTCCTCTACCAAATCCTGTAGATTCAACCTCCCGAAACAGCTCTCCAATCTACGCATCCATCTCATCCTTGGAGATGTATTCAAAGATTGCAACTCTTCCTGATTCCTTGCAGTCCATCTTCCACGTAGCTGCCAGCATAATCTTTCTAATATAGGAATCTCTTTATGCTGTTCTCCCAGTCTAAGTCCAAAGGCCTTAGAGCAGCGTGCAGACGTGTTGATGGTCTGACTGTACTTCATTCCCCACCCCACCCCACATAGTCTATGTGCCAACCATGCTGTTGTCCATGGAAGTGCTCTGTCCTCTCTCATCTCCGTGCTGCCACCTGGAATGTCCCTCCCCGTCTCTTCCTCACAAGCTCCTGCTCATCCTCACTCAGCTCAGCCATCACCTTCCTTCTGGGGCCTCCCCAGATCTAACACCCTTTCAGGCTTCCCATCAAAGCTATAAGGGAAGCTTGGGGTCAGTTTTATTCTATAGGTTTGAAGAGACATTTCAAAAGATGAAAAAGAATGCCTAAAGAAAGTTACCAAAAAAAAAATGTCATTCTATCTCTGGGAATGTAATTCATTTGGAGACAAATTGAACATCCTAATTTGAGGCCTTTCAAAAATGTCACACCTGGCCAAATGACGCTTGTGCTCTGTCACCTCCCATCCACCTTACTCTCCTGCCCTGATTTAAAATCCAGCAAGGTACACATCTGCCGGTGCACCAAGTATATTCAAGGGATATGTTTGCATGGGCAAGTTTAACGAACTTTCTAGATCCTCAACTTCTTTGTGCATGTTTTCTTAAAATTGACCTGCCTGAGAAAGTGCTTGCTGCTGAGGCCTCAGCCTGGTTGTTTTTTCCTTTCCCCGCTTTTATAATTGTATTTCATCTGCTACAAAGACAGGCATACTTCCCACCCATCCTAAATCTCACTGGTGTTCTGAGCTCCAATTCCAGATTTAAAAAATGTCTGTCTCAAACAAAGAGACAAGAAAGTTTGCTATCTGTGAAGCCTTTTTTTGTATTTCAGTGTTTTTGGGTTTTTTTTGGATTAAGATTCCACAACCACCCCCATCCATCCTCCCAGATTTGCAGTACCGTTAAAAAAAATTTTTTTAAGCACAATAGTTATTTATAAACATATTAATATACACGTGTGGATGTCGTTGTTTGCATACTAGTAATCAAGGTCACCATAACTCATACCTACAGAAAAATTTGTAAACTTTATGAGCCTTATGTTTAGAGAAAATAAAACAATTCTAGCCTATAGGTATTGTTTTATGGCTGAGAAATATGATGGAGGGGCAAGGTAAGACTTTCAAGCATAAAAATATATTACCTGAGAAGCAAATTCAATGAGGGGACATAGAATGGAAATACTGGTTTTGAGGAAAAAGAGAAATGACATACAAATTCCAGCTGCATTTTTCAAATGGATATTGGTAGGTATCAAATCACTGGGGTTTTTACAGTTCTTTGGATATATTAATTGTAATTTTTAAAAAAAATTTTTTGGGGGGGTCATTGAAGGCACAAAGAATTAGGTTGCACCGATTGCATGTTAGATAAAGCCCCTCTTATAATTGTGTCCCACCCTCAGGGGGTGTGTCATACACATGACTCCCACTCCCTCCCTCCTTCCCCTCCCCGCTCCCTCATTTCCCTCCCCCACCTGTATGAGCTCATCTACTGCCTTCAAAGTTAGAATTGAGTATATCGGATGCTTGCTTCTCCATTCTTATGATGCTTTACTAAGAATGTCTTCCACCTCCATCAAGGTTAATACAAAAGATGATGTAAAGTCTCCAGATCATCGTTTTGTTTTAAATGTCAATATTTAGAGCAGCTATTACGTCCTTTGTAACTATTCAAACTTGTGATGAAACATTTTAGATGTCAATTTTATAACGTACAATGTGGATTCATGGTTTAAACAGTTTTAGGGAGTACATGAACAACAACAAAAGAATGGAAGACCCGTGCCCTGAGAAATGTGAGGCCCATCTCTAGGTGACTACCGAGTATCTGGGGTGGGGGTGGGGCGGCTGAGTGGCCAGGGAGAGAATCTGAGCTTGGAGAGGATGAAGAGTAGGGAAGCTCATCTGGATGTAGAAGCTGATCCCCCTGAGGGCAGCTGGACAGCTCTGGACAGTGTTCCAATGCTGGACAACTTGAAACACGAGGTAGGTATAGGTCGTAATGTTCTCAAGATCCCACCGAGCAGGCTGAGCAGAACCAGGCTGGGGTGGGGGGTGGGGTTGTTCACAAGCTGGGCAAACGTCAAAGTCACGTGCATAAGAGGTGATGAACCCACAAGAATGGAGAAGCATGAATCCTATGTACTCAATCTTGATATGAGGACAATTAATGACAATTAAGGTTATGGGGGGGGAAGCAGAAAGAGGGAGGGAGGGAGGGGGGTGGGGCCTTAGTGTGTGTCACACTTTATGGGGGCAAGACATGATTGCAAGAGGGACTTTACCTAACAATTGCAATCAGTGTAACTGGCTTATTGTACCCTCAATGAATCCCCAACAATAAAAAAAAAGAAAAAAAAAAAAAAAAGAGGTGATGAACCTGGATTCCAACTAGAAGCCAGAGTCTGGCAAAGATGTTAGAACTCAAATAAGGACACTGGGCTTCAGAAGAAGGCTCTCCTATTAGGGCAGTAGAAAAACTAACCCATAAAAACTAACCCTCCGTGGTTTGACTCAGAGAAATGTTGTCTTCCCTTCTGTAACAGTTCTGTGACTTGGGGGCCTGGGTTCCTTCCTGCGTAGTCTCCATTTTCTCCACCTTGCATCAGGTGCAATGTTTATTGGCCTGTGTGGTCACTATGGCTTGTATCCCACTGGACAGAACTGTCGCATTCCCACACTAAATGCAAGGAAGGCTGGACAAGGTGGTGTCGGTTGTGTCCACAAGGAATGAACATGGGTTTGCTAAACCTCCCACACTCCCCTGTCAAATTCTGGAGTCAGGCTTCAGTCTAGGTCTCAATTCTGATTAATCTCCATAAGCCTGCTTCTTCACCAGCAAAACACGGATAATAACAGTACCTGTTTTGTAGCGAAAGGGTCACATGAGCTGAGGAAGGTACAGGTTTAGGGCTCGATGACGGCTCTTCACAGTGGCTCCTGTGCCAGGCTTTTGCAGGATGAGACATTGTCCGAGACAGAGGGCTTCAGACCCAAGTTTTCACTGACTCAAAGACCAGAGGGCTTCAGACGCTTACTACCCTTGATGGGACCTTTCTCCTCTAAAAAGTTCTTTTGATGTATTACCAAGAGGCCATTTCCTGACCACGAGAGATTGCAATAATTCTCACCCAGTTCCTGGCTGAAGATGTCCAAAGAGACTTCAAGGCCACTGATTTTCAAAGAGGGAATTGAATTCATATGCTTTGAAGAGAAGGGATTATTGGTTGAGTGGTTAGTGATGTTTTAAATGTGGATGAAAGAGCCGCCCTGCACAGGCAGCATGTGACAGGCCCACAGAGTCTGAGGGCTTGAGCATGATTGGGAGTCCACAGTGTTTGCCTTTATGACATCATGGAGTCCAAATACTCTCCAGCTGTGAAAAGTCATTTCCTCTAAGAGATGTGGAAGAGGCCAAAAATACAATTGGTTGCCCCCAAAGAATCTTAACCTACAAATATGCAATCAGCTGTCCCCAAATGATCTCAAAGGCACTATACTTTTCTGAGAAAGGTGTCTGATGATGAAAATAAAGCTGAACCCTGACGTGTAATGGATCCATCTAAATTGGAAGGCGCCACTATGTGATGGGTGCCCTGACCTTGGACACAAGCTGGTGGTAGTTTATGATCCAAGTCAGACCATGAAAGGACATCTCTAGGAGGGTATCCCGATTCCCTCACATCAGCCACCCTGCTCCATACTATGAACGAGGGATTGTTTCTTGTCCTCTTTGAGGGATCAAATGGTCTCAAATATTGAACTGGAAAGAGTGTCCCAGGAATACATTCCACGTCCCTGGTCCCATGCAGTTGGTTACCGAGGGCCGTGATGTGCCAGGAACCGGCCATTTGTTATTCTCCCGATACCCCTCAATGTTTAGAAGCTGCTCAAGGTCACATACCTGCTAGGTGACAGATTTGAATGCAGAATTGTGTTCCTCACCATGAAGCTCCCTTCTCGCTAGGCCAGAGCTGCGGAGCCCCTGGGCCTGGGCAACACTGCTGTACACCAGCCTTCTTACCAATCAGGAGTTTTAGTCCATCTTCCCTCACAAATTCATTTAGGGAAAGGAGGGAAAAGCTATGAATCTTCTGGACAGCAAAATAAATATATGTTTCTGTGCAAGGAAGTTGCAGATAATTTCAGGGAATTTTGGAATATCTGAAGCTACTGCATGGATCCCCCCAAGGGTCATGAACTCAAACTTAGAGTCAAGTCTGTACATCCTTGATTGCAATTACTCGGCCACATAGGGGAGTTAGCAGAAAGCATTTAAAAATTCAGATTTCTGAGCTCCACCCCAGATCTACTGATTCCGAGTTGCTGGATCTATACTCCTTTAATATGTCCCACATTACATTTATATATCCAACATGAAAACAGTTCCTGGACTGCCTTTTGGGAACCACCCCTCTCAATGATGTCCGTTCAGCAGATCAGAATTCATCTCAGCCACTGCTACCTACCTTAACATTAGGTAAGCTGTCTAACCCCCAACCTTCAGTTTTCTGTTCTGTAAATGAGGACAACAGTTGTCACTACCTTGTAGGGTTGATATGGGAGTAAATAAAATATTCCAAGTAGGTGTTTAGTACAGTGTCTGGCACATAAACACTCAATAAATGTTAATTTATTACTAATTATATACTAGCATCATTTTATCATCTATCCAATTAGCCTCTGTAAATGGTCTCTTGGTTACTGAGGTATGAACAGAATCCAACTCCTAGCTAACTGTTAACAAAAATACATGAAAGAAAGGAAAAAAATTCAAAGTTTATTAAACATTAAGAATCACAGACAGATAAAGGTTTGGACTTTAATAGCATAAATACCACCAATATCATGGTGTACAATTAAACTAACCTTATGTCAACTTGTACCTGTGTCATAGATGCAATCTTTGTGGTGTTGCCAAAAGGATAATAGATTATTGTTAGGTTTGGTAAGGTGCTCAAAAATTAAAGATTTTATGTCACCATAAATAGTCACGCAAACACACACACACACACACACTCCCGTACACACACTCAGCCCCCTGCAAAACATATTGACTTTAGTTGCTAAATCTGGTTCATATAAGGCTTTATTCATTGTTTAAATGACATCATTAACTGTAGAAAAACCATGGAGGAGACCTTGGTTTCAAAAGCCCTTGGCAGGAAGAGAAGCAGACTGGGGCAGAAGGTGCCCGCCTTGTGGAGGGCAGAATATCTAGTCTTAGGCACCTGTAGGGTGCTGCCCCCAGCGCTAAATCCAGGTCTCCACCCACCACACATATAACCAAGGCTGCCTGCCTTGCAATCGCTCTCACCAACGATGGTGAAGTTTTGAGTTTTCCTAAAAAGAACATCAGTGGAAAATTGGATGAATTACCAGAGAAGGCAAAGTATAACTTTGCATTTTATAGAATATCTGTTGTTTTAACCTGGGGCACGGGGGAGGGCGCCACTTACAATTCTTCTTGGCTCTTCTGAAAACAGACCCTTGACATTCTGCATGTACATTGGGAAGTATTGTTGAGTTTCTCCACAAAACCAGTGGGTGAGAAGGAACCTCTGGGTTCTCTAGTTCAGCTTCCCACCCACTTGATGTCAAGAATTCCATCCGCACTATCCTCGAACAAACGGTCCTTTTGTTTGGAGGGAGGGTTCCACGGAGCCCTGTTGTGTTGAAGACAAAAGGCCTGTCACATTCTTGCCTAATGGGGTTTCTGTATGGTCCACAGTGGCCACTTTCTCAAGAAGAGGTGCTCATTTATAGCCTTCCCGTCCCCTAACCACCTTCTCAAGGTATAGTACCAACAGAAAGATAGGGGAGTCAATTTTTGCCTTTGCCAAAATAGGAAAACCATAATAGGACCCAACCAGGAAGTCCTATGCTGCTCATTCCAAATTGTGTCTACATGATGTCAGCACTATATGACTGGGATTCATTTTTAATAGCCAAATCATTAATCTCTGGAAGATGCATAAGATAAAAAGTGAAACATGATAATAGAACTCTTATAAGAGCTGCAGTCTACAGGCTCTTGCTGCCCTGGGTGGGCCCACGTCCCCGCCTGTCAGGAGGTGGCTTCCCACTCATACGTCTGCCCCACCTCCTAGTAACTGCCATGGACACATGGGCAGCCAGTCCAGGAGTGGTGTTCACGTGTGTGTGTCACCTGCATATAAGGCACCTGTACAGACTCCCAAGTGTTTAAATATTTAAGACGAGGTAGGTTTCTGAAAACCTTTCCTGGCACACAGTAAAGTAAGTTTCATTATGATCTTTTTATTTCTTCTGCAGAAAACATTCGTGATACTCATTTGACATAAACATCTAATTCCAGGACAGACCAGTGCTCAAATATCATGTTTTGTTTTGCAGCTACCATTTGCTACTGCCATAAATTTGGATGGCCCATGGCACGATCCTTCAACACTTTTCCACAGAAAGACATAATGATTTTAATGACTACTGCCATTTAACAAGGCCACAATTAGCCTCTTTGCCTGTAAAAAGGCCAACTCTACGTCCACTTGGGTCTCTCACTGAATATCTCTTATTCCATTCTGCTTAAGATTGCCAAAGGGTTTTGTCTTTGTAAAATTATTCACTTGAACAAGGCATTCCCATTCCAGCACTCCCCCACCTCCTGCTATTATCTGTAGCCTGGAACAAAATGAATTCCTCAGAGGAATATCCTACTGGTCCACTTTTCCAAGACTGTGACCCTATGAGAGAAGCGTTGCTGATGGACTGACACTGACAAGGAGACCACCAACTTATTAACAAATGAGATATGCTGGGGGCAGGAATCTAGAAAATCCCCTCCAGGAAGGGTATTTCAATCTAGCACAGAATGTCTCTTTGCCCTAATAGCAGAACTCTCTTGGCGTTATACAACTGAAGTGAAACAAAAGAACAATCATCTTTAAAGTCAAAACATCTCCTAAATTGCCAAGCATAGGCACAGCACTGACATCAGCTCATCATGCGTGAGAGGCACGGGCCCCCAGACAAGAGCAGAACTGTCTGGGGCACTGGCAGGGATGCTCATGCCAAGAACTCAGAATTTTGAAGTGAACATTTTTGTGGCAGATGCTTTTCCTAAAAAACACTGTATCATCCAATAAATATTTGACTAAAATCCATTTTGTGCTTTTGGGTGATGTTAACTGACTCCTTTCTGAGGCCTCATAGAAAACAAGAAAGTTCCCTACGTATTGCAGAGCAGGATTCGTCATGGCAAACTTCGATGCTGTCATAAAATTTTAATTTAAAGCAGAAAACGTGATGTGTCAGCGATAGGCTTAAAATATTAAACACTTCATAAAACCCCCAAGCACTCCTTCTCTGTACAACATTGGTGAATATATATCTTTGCTATATAATTTTAAAACATGGAATAGTTCTCCTTTTCTCTTTTCTATATATAATATATGTCTTCCAAAATACATTGTCAGTATTTATATCTGAAAAATACTGTACAAAAAAGAACTTCCTATAATTACTCTGTATAAACATTAGACAATTTAATAATCTCTCCTTTTGGTCTATAGTAAACATTTAAATTGATTGGATTTAACCACAGTTTGTGACAACACCATCCCCTTCTGAGATACACCAGTGTCTTTTACATTCATTTTTTCAGAAGTCCACTGTATAAGAGCACATACATTCAAAAGCAAACAGAGAAGAAAAAAACATAAGCGCCGGGATCATTCATTTATGAGGCATTCAAAAGTGACACCACTAGGAAAAGGGGTCTTACAAAACATCAGCTTAACTGATTTTTTTTTTAAACAGCAAAGTATAATTCACAAAAATATATATATAACCCCCCCAAAATGGGAAAACTGAATCTTAAGGAAATGACTTGTTTTTGAATATCAAGAGGGATATGGAAAAAGTTAACTAGAAAAGTGGAGCTGGGAGGGGTTGGGGGGAGGGGAGAGACAGCAAAACTGAACATATCAACGTCAAAGGCAAGTCCAAGACGCATTTTTTTGGCTCATGTACTGGTGAAGTTAACCCCTCATTCTTAGACCTCCCATTTCCCTCTGCTTCCTTATCCTAGGGATGTTCTGGTCATGCTCAAATGCATTACTTTAATTTTTGTTTTTTAAAAGACAGTGAAATTCTTAGGTAGGGAAAATATCCTACGTCCACTAGTAATACTCAGGCAGCATGCTCTAGCGTACAATAGGATTATTGCTTTAGTACAGACAGTGCAAAAACACACTCTGTGTTCTATAATAGTACTCTTACTTATCTGGGGTTGGTAGAATTGAAAAGGAAACTTAGTAGAAACAGCGGCAAGTAAATATGGGATCTAATAAATCTAAACAGCACTTTAAATTTGAAGACAATTATCACCAAACCGGAACAGAAGAGGAAAGCAACCTATAGAGGAACAGGGCTGCAGTGTAGTGCTAAGTTATCCCGTGCACCTTATTAGCATGGGAACTTACAGACTAAACAGAAACGAGAGCTTGCACTCTTAGAAACTGACATCCACTATTTTACCAGGGCCCTTCTTGGGGAATCCAAGCAGAGAGTCCCGGAAGAAGAGGTAAGCTCAAACACGAAGCAACGTGGAAAGGGCAGAGCGAAGAAGGGTGAGGGCTCCAAAGTCTAGTAAAAACATGGCACCTTTCTTTTTTTGGAACTAAAAGACGGTGAGAGGGCTACCTTAAAATGGCAAGTGCAAAGGTACGCACACACCGCTGACCACACACATGAGCACGGCACGCACACGCACACACACAGATGCACACCGAGATGGGAGTGGGTTGTGTTGATGCCTCTGGTAAAGTGCTGATGTCAGAAAGGTTGGTTTGGGTGTGGTGCTATCAGACAGGAAACAAACCGTCCATCTATTCAGAAGCCAGCCCACAAAAATGCCGTGCTACAGGGGCCCATGCCTGGCCTCGTACTTGGCAAGTATGTTCTTGCATTTGCCCAGCTCCTTCCTCAAGTCAGCCACCTCCTGGCGGAGGGCCGAGTTCTCCTTCTCCAGGAACGAGGCCCGGATGGCGATCTGGTTCTCCTTCAGCCGCCGGGCGTCGCGGGAGCGCTTGGCCGCCATGTTGTTCTTTCTGCGCCTTGCCCAGTACTTGTCATCCTGCTCATTAGTTACAGAAGGAAAAAGAAACAAGATATTAGATTTCAGCAAAGCTGAGTGTCAGCCAGGGCGCTGGCAGCCTCCACGGTTGGGCTGAGGCACCAGCCCAGTTCCTCCACTGTGTCCCCTTCCTTTACAGGCTCTGCGTGTCAGAGAGAATGGTCCAGGAGCTGCGGCTTCCTTCCTGGAGCAGGGACCAACCTGTCCCAACAGGTCCCTACTCTCTGCCCACAGCAGAGTACGCGTCTAACAAGGGAGAAATCACAGGCTGAAGGAAAGCAAGAGGCTTGCCTCACACCTTAAATCACCTTCCAACTTTCTCTACTCTCCTTGCTTAAGATTATATTTTGAGAACCTTTTCCTTCTATGGGCCCTCACATGCTTTTTTTGATGTAAGCTGGTACGACATTTTTGGAAGGCAATTTGGCAGTATCTATCAACCATTTAAATGCCTTACTATTGCGACTCTTCTAGGACTGAACCCCACAGCTGTCTTCATACATGTCCACACAGAGGCACTAAATGTTGACAGCAACATTGTTTGTAATAGAAAAAAAGGGGGACAAACTAATCCCATGTAGGAAAGTTAATAATTATAATAAAGGGATATTCTGCAGCTGTTAAATGTAACAACCCAGCAGATCCAGGAAAATGTTCACGATGTATCACAATGTGGGTGGGGAACAATGGCAATTTGCAGAGAAGTATGTAAGGCCTCATCCAGTTTGATTAAAAAAAAAATCATAATATTGGCCAGGTGTGATGCCTTACGCCTATAATCCTAGTACTCTGGGAGTTCAAGACCAGCCTGAGCAAGAATGATACCCTGTCTCTACCAAAAATAGAAAAAAATGAGGCAAGAGAATTGCTTGAGCCCAAGAACTTGAGGTTGCTGTGAGCTATAATGCCATGGCACTCTAGTCAGGATGCCAAAGTGAGACTCTGTCTCAAAAACAATTAAAAATAAATTAAAAAAATCGTAATGTTATATATTCACAGAAAGCAGCCCGTAAGTATTATACCAAGCTATAAAAGTGGTGTCTCTGGAGGAAAGACCTTTCACCTTTCATTTTACAGTCTTCAGAACTCTTAGAATGTTATAGAATGGGCATGTACACTTTGGTAATTAAAAACAAAAATTAAAAATAAATCCTCTAACTTGCCACTAATCCATGCACTCACGTTTGTGGCTAGCATTTTAATAATATACTCTGATCTCCCATTTAACTGTTCTCTAGGCCTTCATTAGCCTTAGTAATATTGCGAAGTGGTTGGTATAAAAGCAATCCTTATTCCTCCATCCCTTCTGCCCCCCACTGAAAGAAAGGAAGAGCTTCCTAGAAAGCCTAAGAAATGTGGGTCTTATTTTAAACCTTAAAATTCATTTATGGTGCCACCTGATGAATGTGGCAATTCCATTTTTCCAGCAACTTGCTACAGTAAATCCCTCAATCCTAATACCTGCAGTCACATGCCACCAAGAAGGAGGTGAGGCCAGTTCCTCACCCTCACCAGGATTCCAAGGGGAAGCTGGCATTGGAGGGGGTCACATGGGTCGGGGCCAAGGCTGCAAGGAAGGTCAAAGCTCAGTGGCCCACTCTCAGACCTGCCTATTACCCTCAACAGACATCTGCCCTGCCCGAAGACAGAAAGCGTGGGACACAAAGTGTCCACAGGCACCTCCTGCCTGCCCTTCACAAGTTGGTACTGTCATCTTTAATAAAGCACCTCCAGCTTTCTATAAGTTTCATAATACTATGTACCATGGTGAAAAAAAATGATCTTCATAATAGCTGGTTCCAGAATTCTTCTGAGGGAGGAGGCTGTCCTTTGAAGAATGCTTAGAAGAGCAAGCTTGGGCAGGTGTGCGATGATTGACAGAATTTGTCATTTGTGTTTCTGAAAGGGAGCAGGGAAGCAGGAGGAAGGGAGAGGCTGGGAGGGGCCAGGGGAGCCAATGATGCCAGGTCAACAGTGAGGGGACCCAAAGGCATGTGAACCGCAGCAGAGAAGCCTCTAGTGCTGATCAAAGTTGTCAGTGTTAACTTGGTGGGAGCCCCGATACCACTCCCTCCCTCCGTAGTGTCAGTATGTCTGTCGGACTCATCAATGTGCCCAGGAGTGTGGCTTCTAAGAACATGCCAAAGAAGGGCTGACCTGGGATGTATGAGAACCTACACACAGGTGAACAGGAGCCCAAGGGAAGAAAACGGACAGAACACACCCCTGGAAACTGCAGAAACTGGGCATGTGTGGCGGGCGAGGGATTAGGGGTCCCACCGAATGCCACAGACCAGGTGGTCTGGGACAACACAACCAGGTCTTAAGGACCACAGAGTCACCAGCTGACCTGAGGGTAACAGCCAACCTCTCCACCTCTTACTTAGAACTCTTCTCACGTCTAATGTGCCTTGTTTCCTAGCCTCACCTGTCCACACATGCAGATGAGCCAGCAAAGGTGTGGAATGCAAAGCAAACCTCTCAGGTGGGAGGGGAGCTGGGAGCAGGGTGGAGCAGAGGATGCAGAAGGCAGGAAGGATGGGAGGAAGAGTGTCCTGTTCCAGGAACAGCAACCTGCCTCCCCTGGTCACACAGAGGGCTGGGGGCAAGAGGAAACAGCATCTCGAACAGAGCTGATACACTTGCCCCCCGCCCCCTTGCCTTCTGCCTCCCACAGGTGCTGACGCCCTCTGGCTACCCAGTGACCCCCACCCGGCAAGGAAGGACCCACATAGCCCTGCCCCTCTCCACGGGTCCTCCCTCCCTCTTTCTTATCAGACTGAAAGTGCCATGAGGACCGGAAGGGTTGATACTGGCTCACCTTGGTATCCCAGTCCCTGAGATAGGGCTTGGCTCTCACTAGCAGTAAAAAATATTGGTCAAGTGGCTGAATAAATCAAGATGGTGAAACTTCTTTTGGGCTAGGAATCCCAGTATATCATCCCTTAACTCTCCTCGGGGTGCATGCTCACCCCAAGGGCAGGCTCCAGAGAGGAAGTTCAGGCTGCTGTGAGGCAGTCCGTGCTTTCCAGGGGCCACCGCATTGAACGGGTTTGCTCATCTAACACTGGGGGGCCAGAGACCCCTTCTCTCCCACGCACCCTTAGCTCAGTCCCCTCTGCTGGAGGGAAAAACATGGTCAGCTCTGCTTCCTGCTTCACCCCAGCCCCTGCTGTGGCTGGAGCTTTCACTGAAGGACTGAAAAAGAACAAAACCAAGGACACGGCAGGAGAGCGTTCCTGCCCATTTCTCGTCCACCAAGTGCAAAGGGCAGGCCTGGCCACAATGGCAGTAATGTGTATAATTCCAGAACAAATGGGGTTTTCGTGGACTCTTTGTTGCCATGGTTACCTGGGGTCAATAAGTAGTCTCGTTCTTGGCTTTGAACAGGTAAATCTGGAGACTCTGTGAAGGTCTGGCTGGAAGGTCTATCTACTACTGAGCAACATCCTTTCAGACCACCCTCTGCTGAAGAGGAAATCCAGGTGAACAGGCTCCCCAGTTTAAGAGACAAGGCTCCAAAATACACAAAGAATTGGCCTGCTAAGAACACAGGCTAGGAAAAGCAACCCCATGAAGCAAAGTCCCTCCCTGCCCAGGGCCCAAGCCCAGCCCCTTTCTTACTCCCACTCAGTCTAACCATGACACCTTAACCGGTTAGATTTTCTGCTGTTTCTTACCATGCATTTTCCTTTTGTGCTTCTCAGAGTGACAGCTCTTGATCTGTCACCAAAGGCCCCTGTTGATATCCCTGTCAGGGCCAACACGCTGCCAAGACCTTTTTGGAAGTTAAACCAAGACCTTAAACCACCTTTGGGAGCCAGGCTGGGCCTTCCTCGAACAGGCAGAGTTGACCTTACTTTACTTTTCTGCTTCTCCATTTCTTCAACTGCAAGATGAAAACTTTGGACTAAGCACTCTCGAAGGTCCCTTTCAGCCCTGACGTTTTCCCAATCTGCATTAATTAAGGTAGTGTCAGGCATGCAGATGTCAGCAGGGATTTAAATCTGCCAGGTACTTCTGCCTTTGGAGCCCTTTCCAGACGGGAAAAGCAGGAGCATGTGGTCAAAATCAGTTCAGATAATGTTTCAAATTCCCATTTTCCTTACCTAAGAGTGTCTCTCCACAGTAACCATATTCAGGATTGAGAAATGGGGGTCAGATGTTAGGAGAGGGCTAACAGCCCAGCTCCACTGCCTTAATCGTATCTCTACTGTCCGTGTGATGGAAAGAAGCAGAGACTCAAAGAATTCTAAGCAACGGCCAAAAATTGTTCCACTTTCATCTTTGCAGATATGGCCGCATTTTGAAAAAAAAAAAAAATCCCATTTTAATGTACCATTCATGTTGTGTTTGAACATGGGAAAAATACATTATTTCCCCTTATAAACCATGTGTTGCTTCAACATAATGGAGAAAATCAACCAAGAATTAACCTTTCCTAAGATACTCAAGTGAGCACCACTTGAGACAGGAAGTGATGTCAATAGGGGGGTCAGGGAACCCACCAGCTTCCTTCACAAAATCCCACCCTGGTCCTTCAAGGTTGGCAATCTGGAGGGAGGTCCTGTCTCTGGTGGTTTTTCCTCAAGGCCCAAAGGGAAATGGCAGCAGTTAATTATCAACAATTCCAAGGAATGTAACCCTTGCAACCCTATGAAGTCCAGATGCCCTTTTCCAAATAACTTTCTCTCTCTTTCTAACCTGGAAAGATCCTGATTGTACTTCATTCGGCTTCCGTGTGTTGCCTGGCGGATAGTAGCATGTTTACTTCCTTCACAGACTTAAAAATCACTCTAACAATTTCACTATTCTCCTTATTTCTGTTCAGTATCAAGACACAAAAGCATATTTCAGAAGACGCCCAGAGGGGAAGCAACTTGCCTACAGTCCCATGCCATGAAACGGTACCAAAACTCACAAGTCCTTCACGCCTTAGCTTTTGTGCTTTTCCTAGGGGTCACTCATTTAATTAGCATCTTCATCCCACTCTGCCTTCGCCCAAACCCTGATTACCAGTTCCAATTTACCTTCAGATCGTCAGGGATGAAGACTTTGCGGGCTTTCTTAATCATAGGTTGTGGCTTCAGTTCTTCTTCGGAGAACTTGCGTTTACGAGGGTCAAACATTTCCTGGCCAGGGATGCTGGAGAGGGCAAGATCTGCCGGGTCTGGCTCATAGCCCACTGGGACTTGGATGGTGTCAGGGTCAATGGGACTCGGTGTATTGCGGTTTGCTGGCAACAGCTGACCTGGAACAAAACACAGGGGTTGTAATTCATGAACACACCAGGGAGACACAGTAGGAAGCTACTCAATGCTGTGGGATCTGTGGCAAGAGTCCTCACCTCACTTATATACGTCACCCCAGCATCATCCTTGCCCATCCTCATCCTCATCTTACTCATCCTCACTCTGTTTCTGAGAACACAGTGGGCTGAGTGCAGCTTGACTCATATCCTATCAAGCAAAACAGAGACCCACATACACATGTTGACAAACTGGGGAGGGAGAGACAGTTAAAAACATACGCATTCGTTCTTTCCTATCCCACGTTCACAGAGCGCCAACTATGTGCCAGGCACTCTGCAAGGTGCAATGGATAGAACTACGTGACTTTTACCTTTTCCAGGTGGAAGAGGGAGACCACTAACGAGCCAGTTAGGATGGAGTGCAGGTGATGGGACACAGGTAAACCTCACATGCTTCCAGGGCATGCGGAAACACAAAGGTGGCTAGGGAGCACTTCCAAGAGGTGACCCTTGGCGCAGCAGAGTCTTGAGACAAACCATTATCGGCAAAAAAGGTATTGCAGGCATAAAGACAAGACAGAGGTTTGCATATGTGAAGAACCATAACTAGTCTTGGGTTGGCTATAGCACTGAATCAAGAGATGATACAGAGAGGGAAGAGGCATTAAGACAAGAAAGTGGGTGGTGGGGAGAGAACAGAGCCCCCACATGTCACTGGAGGATCCGGAGCAGTGAAGGGATAAACAGCTGGAGTCTGGGAAGCAGACTCTGGCACCGTGATGAATGGGTTACAGGGGGCCTGCTGGAAACAGATCACATACAATGCTGTTGTGAGCAACTCTGCACTCATTAATGGTGGCAGTGGAGATGGTGAGAAGGGGACCAGTTCAAGAAATGTTTACCATATTATAAAGGACATAATGGAGAAGACATAACCTCCACTCGGAGGGTTCTAAAGGCTACACCACTGAAATGCACCAACATCCAGAGAACAATGGGTTTACTGTGTGTCTGAATGTGTCTGTTGGTCAGAGCCGAACTTAATAACAGACCCAAATGTTTATGCTGGGAGCTCTGAATCTGAACTTCTCATTTTGTCTGTATTTTATAATCGCTCCTTTCACGCCCAGAAAATAAACGAGAGGATACAGCTAGGCTGTGTTTGGCCCATCTCCTCCTCTTCCTTGCTGCCAATGGTAAGCCCCTGTGTGAGGTATTCTTCAGGTTTTATTAAAACCTACCTCAGGCCAAAGCACGAGGCCATTGGCTGGGATTCTAGCAAAACTGTGAAACCGTGCTCGTCTGTCTTCTGGAAGGGCCTGGTAGGGAGTTTGCAAAATGAATGCTCTGGGTGACCTTCTAGGCCCCCTCTCGGCTTTGAGCTCTCTTTGCATCCTGCTTGCCAAAGAGGAAGAGATGGGCCCCAAGGCACTGGCAGAGGATGGAGATTTCTCGCTAGCCAAGCCACAGCTCAGCTCCAGCTCCTAGACTGCTGAGTTCTCTATCGGATAGTGTCTAGCTAGATTTGATCTGTGCTTCTTGACATTGCCTCAGAAAATGAACCACATCTGAGTCAAATGGGGGTTTTATTTTCCCTTTCGAGACTCTCTTTGAACTTGGTAATGAAGCTGCTCAATGCCCCTTCACCACGACCCCTGCCCATTCCCACTCTCACAAAGGCCTATTCGCCTTCCTCCTATCCCCTGGGAACATCTCCTCATACTTCCCAAATCTAATTGCCCCAGGCTACTTTAAACCTCAAGTTCCTCCTGAGTACTTCAACACCCTGTTTATGATGCTATATTAACACGTTCTCCTTTACTGTTTCAGGTATGTTCTCACACACATACACTTCTCCTCGACCACACCATGTGGTCTTTCATGCTTTATTTATTTTATCCCACCTGACTCCTCACCAGGGTGCATGCTTCACAGTTCAGCTTCTACAGAGAGCCTCCCTCATTCAGCAGTGGCCCCTGGAGACACTGGACTCTGCCTTTCATTCATGGACATTCTCACAGTAACACTTCCCACTTAGGAGGAGCTTTCCTTGGCACTCTTTCTCTCTAGCTCATTCCCCCAGCAGAAGTAGGTCAGCCCCACCTGCAGAATGCAGAAAACCTAAGGGACCACAGACAAGCTTCAGGGCTTCCCCTGTATCACACAGCAAACAGCAAAGGAGCTGAGAAGCAAAGCCAGCCAGCCCCTTTCTCCCCAAAGGCACCTTCGTGCCATCTTATTTATCTAGATTTTCTACTGAATTAACTCTGCTGGACTCATTTCCCCTCCACCCCCTTTACTCCAAAATGTCAACAGTATCATTGGGTAATAGGTAGTTTTTCCTATCATTGTGAATTGTAAACGTGGATTGACAAAATTCTAATAGAGGGGCCGGGTGCAGTGGCTCACACCTATAATCCTAGCGACTCTGGGAGGCCAAAACAGGCAGATTGCCTGAGCTCAGGAGTTCGAGACCAGCCTGAGCAAGAGTGAGACCCTGTCTCTACTAAAAACAGAAAAACCAGCCAGGCATGGTGGTGGGTACCTGTAGTCCTAGCTACTTGGGAGGTTGAGGCAAGAAGATAGTTCAAACCTAGGAGTTTGAGGTTGCTGTGAGCTGTGATGATGCCATGGCACTCTACTCAGGGCAACAGAGTGAGTCACTATCTCAAAAAATTAATAAAATAAAAATTTTAATGTAAGAAATTACAAGAAGTAGAGAAAATGTATCAAGAACTTTAAGTCCTCAATCTCTCTCATTGTTCTTCCGGAGGTGACCACCCTTGATTGCCTGACGGGAACCTGTCATGTCTCAGTTTTAACACATGAATGGTATAACCAAATGGGATTATGCTACCCACATATCTTAAATTACTTTTCCAGTACATCAGGGTCCCATAAGAAGTTTCCTATGTTAGTACAAATGGAACTACTTTGTTCACTGTAAAGAGTGAAGCGTATTCCATTGCTTGGACATATAACAATTCACGTCATCATTCACCAGGTGATGAATTATTAGGTGTTTATACTTGTACAAGAAATTTCTAAAAGTGGGACTGCTCACATAAAAGGCATGCACATTTTACATTTCTAAATGTACTGCCAAAGTGTGCTCCAAAAATGTCATACCTATTTACATTTGTACCAACATTTATGAAAGTACATATTTCCTATAAATATTAATTTTTAAATTGTTGCCAGTCTGATACGCACGAATATGACTACTGTTTTAATTTGCATTTCTTTGGTTACTAGTGACAATGAACATCTCGTGTGATTACTGGGTATCTGTTTCTTCTCTACATACTACCTCTTCAGATCTTTTAAAGTGGGATTTATTTATTTTTAAGAACTCTTTGCAGACTATGGATATGATCTTTTCACCTGTTGTATCTATAGCAGGTATTTTCTCCCATATCATTGTGTTCTAAGTTTGCCTGTAGAGATTTTAACTATTAAGTGCTTTTACGTGATAATGTAGTAACACACAGAAATCTTCTCTTTTATGGTTTATATATACTTTATCTCAAAATTCTGTTTTATATACATATACATACGTATGTATATAAACATATGTATATAACTTTATACTTTAATATAACTGGCTTATAATTTGAGTCACCTGGAATATATTTTGGTGTACAGCATAAGCAAAGATCTTACTAAATGTTTCCCAAATGTCTTAATACAATGATGTTAGCAAAGTCGATATTTTATAAGGCAGGTTCTGGCCCCACCTTGTTATCCTTTTTGGAAAATTTTCTTGGACACTTTTATACATATACTATTCTAGATGAGTTTCAGAATGTATCTGTTAAATTATATTTGAAATTACTATTGGAATTTTAAAATTAGGAATATGTGAAAGCCATAGGTTAATGTGAAGACATCTTTAAGATATTGACTCTACCCATAATATGCTATTTTTATTTTGGGGGGATTTTTTTTTTTTTTTTACGTTTATCAGCTGAGTTTTGTAGTTTTGCTCATCTTAGCCTTTCACATTTTCACTAAATTTATTCCTTAGATGTTTTAGAAGAGTTGTTACTAGAGTAAATTCTATTTCCTAACTGGTTAGTGCTGGGTTTACGTATGAAGCTCCTGGTTTTAAAATGCTGGGTTTATATCCACAGCCACTCTACTCTCTTACAAGTTCTAACAGTTCTCATTTCTCTTAGTGTTCAGGCAAATAATTTTATCTTCTGCCTCTATGAACAGTGGTGGCTTTCTTTCAATGTTTATCATTCCTACCTTCATTTTTTAAATGTTTGGTCTCACTGCATTATCTAGTTCTTTAAGACAATGAAGAATAAAAGGGGGGTGAAGCCACTGATTGCTGCTTGTCCCAGACTTTCATGAAAAATGCTTCCAATTCTCCACACCCTGTAGTATGAAGGTTTGTTCTAGCATCTTAGTGGACACAGTTTGACAAAGCCATATTGTACTGAGAGGTTTTATTGTTTTGTTTTTGTTTTAGAGATGGTGTCTTGTTCAGCCTGATCTCAAACTTCTGCACTTAAGCCTGGGCCTCCCAGAGTGCCATGACTATAGATGTGAGCCACTATAACAACTCTGCAAGTTTTTTGCTTTTAATCAGAAGCAATGTATTAAATTTTCTCAATTGCCTTTTCACTGTTTATTGAGATAATCATGTGGTTTTCTCCTGTATTTGTTAAGTATGAGCTTGGTGTATCTCCAAGGCTTTATTTAAAAGATCTGGAGTGGACAAGATCAACCCCATCATGATGACTCTTAAAGCATCACAATGAAAGTCACTTCTGGAAGGACCAAGGAGGATTTCCGGAGGAAGAGTGGAACAAAGGGCTTAATGAAATCTGAAAAGAGATTAAACGTCACCTTCAAACCCAAAGCCGGCCTTTACATTTGTCACAGATCAGGCATGACTAAACCTCCAAATGCTGAAACTGAAATAGCATGTTTCATATTCTTACATACTGTAGCGAGAATTTAGCAACTCATATTCAACTAGCCGATGAGCTAGCAGTCTCCAGCGAATGAGAACAGGGGCTACTGTCCTTATCTCTTCTTCTGTCAATGGTTTATCTTTTTAATTTATGACTATATCAAATCAATAACTGATAGTTTTACATATTATTTCATCCCTGAGGCAGAGTGCCACACCCCAAACTTTATGACGTGTTTAGGCAGTTAAATAAACATAGCATTAGATTTGCAGCAGTGATGTCAAAACAGATACCAAGCCCTAATGTCTATCACCGCTGAGAATAGTCAGCTTACTAACATTCCCCTCCATCCAGTAAGGCTGGGAGCAGAGAAAATGACTTTTATTTTGGCCAGAAGGTTCTCTGAAGAATTGATGAATGAAATTCCTTGTGATTCAAAGTTTGTTCTCAAATCTTTCCTGCCTGCCTACTTCTTACCTCCTTCCTATAACCAGTTTAGGGTCTACTTACTTGTCATGAGCTCCTGGACACAAGATAGTTATAATTTGGATTTGCTGCTTCTTTTTATTTATTAATTTTTTTTAAGAGACAGGGTCTTTCCCTGTTATTCAGGCGGGAGTGCAGTGGCATAATCATAGCTCGCTGCAGCCTCAAACTCTGTGACTCAAGCAATCCTCCCACCTCTGTGTCCCAAGCAGCTGGGACTATAGGTGAGCACCATGACACCCAGCTATAATTTGGGTTTGAAATTGCACCTTTTACCCTCTTGCCATGTCCTGCTTTCAGAAGAGAATCATCATCAAGGCCGACAACCTACTTCATTCTAAACCACTCCTGTCTCCCCAAACCCCTTTATATTATAGGCAGTCAATTAATTTAGGAGACTGTAGTAACATAATAAGGTCAACAAAGAACACTCACAGTATGTGCAGAGATTAAAGACTTTATAAGTATAGCCTAAGAATAGGGTCTTTCGGGACTCTGAGGCCAGATTAGCCAGTTTCCATTCTGATAGCCAGAACCCGTTATTCTGTCTGTAAAGGCCTAGTACTAACGTCCTGATGGCCAAAGGTCTCACCCTTCCCTCCACCCATGTCCTATTCCATGTGACTGGCAGGTCCAGGCAGAGTCTGTTTCCCCACCCTTTGCATCTGGGCTGGTCTCTCGACTTGTACTGACCAACACAATGTGGCAGAAGTGCCAGGGCCAGTTCCACTAAAGAGGCTCTCACATTTCTGCCTCTGTACAGTCTGTCATCACTACAGACATGCCTGGTGTCACCTGCTGGAGGATAAAGGACACACACAGCAGGCTAGCCTTGGTCAGCCTAAGACCTGAACCCTAGGTCAGCAGACCCACCAGACTGACCCATAGCAATTCTAGGTGAGTGATCTGTGTATGGGACTGAGATTCTGTGACTATTTAATAAACCAGTCTCCTGGCATAAATGACCGGCCACGAGCTGAGATGCTGTGTTGGGGGTCGGGTGTGGGGGGCTGCTTACAATCCCATACTAGGACAACAGGATTTAAGAGTTCTACTGGGTAGTGGTTAAGCTGGAAGTGAGTCAGACTTAGGTTTGAATTCTGAGTCTGCCATATGTCTGTTATCAACTTGGGCCTTTGTGAATAAAAAGACCAAAAAGAAATACCCCTCCATATCCTAATAAGGTCTGCATTGAGGAAAGGGCCAACTGGTAATTTTTTTTCTTGTTCTTCTGTCTGAGTTTCAGTGTCCTCATTTGCATAATGCCTAGAAAGGAATAAATGATCTGTATGCAAAAACAAATATAAAATACATATACTATGATCCAAGATACTTTAAAATACATCAGATAAACACACTACTCCCCGTCGGCTAAGCCAATCCTGTCTTCTTTGAACTACTGCAACATCCTAACTCTTCTCCTTCCTTCCCTCATGTCTCAACACAGACACCAGAAGATACTCTAAAAATGCAGACCGAGGGGGGTCACCTCCCCATGTCAACACCCCCCACACACACACAAGCTACCCATTGCCATAGTCGATGATGTTCAAGGCTCCTCCACACTCATCTGCTGAGCCAAGCTGGCCATCTTTCTGTTGCTCACATCCCCCATAGTGTGATCCCACCCAAGCCTCTGTATTTGGTTTTCTCTCTACCTAAAGCATCCTTCCCCTGCTCTCTCCCTGCCTCGTCCTTCTGTCTCATTTAGATCTTAGCACCCATGCTACCTGCTCTAACCCCTGACTTCCTCTACCCATGCCTGCTGCCTATCAAATCATCCTGTTCCATTTCCTTTATCATATTTCTCTCTCTCCAAGGTTACCTTTATTTTTTTTTCTCTTTGAGACAGAGTCTCACTCTGTCACCCCAGCTAGTGGGCAGTGGCATCATCATAGCTCACAGCTACCTCAAACTCTTAGGCTCAAATAATTCTCCTGCCTTAGTCTCTCAAGTAGCTGGGGCTACAGGCGTGTACCACATCTGGCTATTTTTTTTCTATTTTTAGTAGAAACATGGGTCTCACTCCTGACCTCATGCAATCCTCCTGAAGCCTCCCAAAGTATAAGGATTACAGGTGTGAGTCACCCCACCCGGTCCCCAAAGTTACCTTAATTTCCCAGATGTTGTGGACTGCCTCCCTCCACTAGCACGTCAGCCTCAAGGCACACTGACCTTGTTTTATTTGCTGCTACAGCCCCGGCGTCTAGATGGGGATGTGCGTGGACGGAATAGCATGAGCTACTGAGTAGTCAGACATGAACGCTCCCAGATCCTAACAAAGACTGCTGGGGGAAATGAGGGTTCTTTTTACTCCTGTTTTCTATACTTTGAAAATTATCGATAATAAGCATTTTTACTTTGAAAGATCGTAATACAAAAACATTATTTTTTTAAAAAATGGGTTTTCTTTCCATTGGCACATGTACATTCCAGGAGACTGTGTTAAATGCTGCTGAGAGATGATTCTAGCTCCTAGAAAGGGAGAAGAGAGGAAGAGAGAGAGGAAAATGGGGCAGAGGAAGAAAAGGAAGAGGAAAAAGCATGCCGCTCCGCTGCTGGTGACTGTTTCACCCCAACATGGGACAGAACTGATACACCCAGAACTGACCGAGGGGCTTCTCAGCCGAAGGGCACTGTGGCACCTGCTACCTGCCAGAATGCCTGTGCCTGAGAGAGGAAGAGGCAGCAAGGGGGATCCAGAAATGAAAGGGGGAATGTAAGACTGCTTGGAAAAAGAAGTGAAGGAAGGAATTAACAAACAAAATACGGAAGGAAAGAAAGGTTTCAAAAGTGAAGAGAAAAAAGAAAGACAAGGAAAGGAGAGAGACAGAGCCAAAGATTAAACTGGAAAGTGTCCTTCTGGACCCCAGCAGCTGGGAAGCTGTCACGACGCTCATGTTTTTTTAAGACTTCTGAGCTTTATATGCTGACTTTAAGGCAAAACAAATCTCTCCCCTTCCATACACACTTCCTTTGTGCCTCGTTCAGAGGGGCACACAGTAAGTGCTCAGTCCCTGATTGCAGACCAAATACACTGAAAGGCCCGCTGTTAAGATCCCTTTGATCTCAGCAGCTCTTATCCAACAACTCTCAGGCTGTCAACAGAAATAAGGCTAAAGTGCCATGCTGAAAGGCCGGCTCAATCCATTATATGTAAACATCAGGAAGGAGAGTGTCTAGTACTCCTTACCGAGACCAGACGACCAACATGGTGGAGTTCCATGGCTGGCAGGCAGGGCTCCCTGGCCCACCAACGATTGACATCAGTGACCCTGGTGGGTAGCAGGGCACCCCTGCCCCCCCACCCGCCCCTTAGATGTGTTACTTCACTGATCCTCACGAGAGCTGCATGAAGGTGGCATCGTTAGTAACCCCACTTTCCTGATGTGGAAATAAACGCATGGAAACAGAAGGTTTAAGACAAGCTCAGAAATGCTGAATAATTTTCCCAAGGTTACTCAATACGCAGATGGAAAAATAGACCCTCTCTTTCCATCCTTCTCACTCCAAAACCTACATTTTTTTGTCCCAGGGGAAAGCAAAAAACTTGGTGCTGGGAGAATAAGAATCATTCACCCAGGAGCTCATAGACAACACTCCACTATACCATCAGCTCCACAAGGGGGGCACCATGTCCCACATTTGTTTTGGGGACAGGGCCCTGCTATGCTGCCTAGGCTGGTCTTGAACTCCTAGCCTCAAGCCCCATCCTCCTGCCTCAGCCTCTGAGTCATGTGTCTCATATTTTATCAAAGAAAAAGTCAAGGTACAGAAGGGTGAAAACACCTGCACAAAGTAGTCATTTAGCTAAAAAGCTAGGGGGAAGGCCAGTGGAGGTCAGGTTCAAGTTGGCCTGACCCACAGCTCATGCTCTACTTCACTTCCCACCAAAAGGGCAGGAGAGGAAGAAAGGGGGAGACTCTGCAGTTCCCTCCTCTCTAGTCCAAGACAAGAGATAGTCCCCCAAAGAGGCAGGTAGCGTTTCCTATGGTAGACAAGAGCCCCGGGAACTTGGGCGATGGACGAGGCAGCCCATCTCCTTTCCCTCTCTCCTTTCCCTCCCTCTCTGCCCTCCACTCCCTCCATCCTCCTGAAGGGGGAGCTTGTGCCAAGGGCAAGACTGCATTTGACAAACAACTGCTGACCCACCTGCTGGGGCTCTTGCCAATGCCACGTCTGTGGATAAGCTGGGACCGTGCCCCAGCAGGAGAGGAGTAAGGATTCCTGGAAGAAGGGGTTTCTGAAATATTCTATCATGTGAATAAGACAGTGGCTTCAAACGTCACTTCATGGGGGAAATGCGTCTTATATCGCTATCCTTAAATTATCAGTATGCCCATTAACGTTTGGTTTGGGCAAAGACAAGACAGTCGGAACCCCATTCCAAGGCTGCCACGTGGGCCCGAGCTCAGTCTGGACCTGTCCTGTAGGAGACAGCTCAGTTCATCAGAAGGCACAGATACACAGGCTTCATCACGGGTCCAAGTCCCTGCACAGCTCTGTGGCCCGCGGCCAGTCAATCTGCCTCACGGAGTCTTGTTCCCCCATCTGTCAAATGGAGGAAATAATAATAATAATGCTCACCTCCTGGGACTGGCTGGGATGGGAAGTACCTGGGCAGGTCCCCTGGTAGGTGGAGAGTCCATACCTCCCTCCTGTCACACTCCTCAGCTCCATTTTCCTTGAGCTACAGCCCAGGCAAAGCCTGTTAGATGCCACCCAGAGTGACCCTGTGCCCAGGACGGCGCTTTGCCCTGGGGTCATGCATCAGTACTCAAAACAGCCCTGACTTGACTCAGCGACTTCTAACTTGGCAGGAGCTTTGACGGATTAGCAGGGCCTCTCATTCCAAGGGTGTTTATCATCACACTTCTTTTCTTTGCCAATGGTGTCAGCAAAATCTGCCTCCTGAACCCTTGCAGAGAGGTGAGACCAGGGGCGCTCACAGCCACAGCCTGTTAGAAGACAGCGAAGTGAGGCACAACCATTGTTCCAACTAGTGGTCAGGGCACATGGTCTATGGCCTTCTCACTATTGCCCCTGAGACAGCAAACCGAGCACCCTGTACCTCCTCTTCCTGGGCCCAGAGACCCTCCCTAGACACCTGGGGTCCATGTGGAGCAGGAGATGGGGCAGCTACAGCTCCATGCCTTTTTCCTTGCCCTCCTCCTACTCTATGGCTGTCCTTTCACCTCGGGATGCAGCAATGCAATGGGGTGGCCAGAAATGGAGTCACAGTGCTGAACGCACATCCCCTGCATGAGATGAATGTCAGATCTGACAACAGGTGGCCCCTGCAGCGAGTCCGATGGCCACAAGCAGAGGCACCATCCCTCACCACACACACACACACTCCTGCCCTGCGGCTCACGCCACACCAGCGTGATGGGATGGTGGTGAGAGAAGAAGAGGCATTTTCTAATTTCTGCTGTACCTGCAGGGAATGAATGGTGGGTTAAGACCCGGGACATGGGAGGTTAAGGTAGCTGGCTGCCAGCTCAGGCTTCCCGTCCTTTTGTATAGCAGCTGTCCCTTCTGAAAGAGCAGCAGCCTGATTCTCCCAAGGCTGTCATGGTGACAGTGGGGTGATAAAGAATGGCCACCTCAAGCCGCCCCGCAACTCTACTCACTAAAGGACAAGCAACAAGAGGCAGGGGCAGGGGATGTACTAGAGACTCAGGTCCAGTGCCCTCCTCAGGCCTCTCCTCCAGTCCCACCATGAGTGGTGACAGCTGTCAAGCCCACCTGCATTCCCCAGAGGAGCCTGAGGGGAGGAGGCTTCTGCTTCCATTAACACACTGCATCCAGGAGACCCTGCTTGACTACACGCTGCACATCTACAGCCCTGTGAAGAAGGCAGGGCCAAAAGGGCACACTTTACAGATGTCGAAGCTGAGCCAGTAAGCAATGTACCTCGGTCCCCCTAGAATGGGCTCCCCTCTTCTTTTTTTTTGTAGAGACAGAGTCTCATCCTATGGCCCTCGGTAGAGTGCCGGGGCCTCACACAGCTCACAGCAACCTCCAACTCCTGGGCTTAGGCGATTCTCTTGCCCAGCTTCCCGAGTAGCTGGGACTACAGGCGCCCACCACAACGCCCGGCTATTTTTTGGTTGCAGTTTGGCAGGGGCTGGGTTTGAACCCGCCACCCTCGGTATATGGGGCCGGCGCCTTACCAACTGAGCCACAGGCACTGCCCGGCTCCCCTCTTCTTAAGAAGAGAAGTGAGCTTTCCCACACCTGAAGTCTATTTTCAGAAAGAGGTTCTTCCCATTTTTAATGGCAGCACATACCACTTGAATCGGCACTGCTGGGGTCCCTGGAGTGTCTTTAACTGTCTGAGTTGGTGGAGATGTCCAGGCCTCATCATTTGAAACCTGCAGTTTTCAAAGTGCTACCAGGGCTAGTTATTAAACTGACTACTCTCCTTTGGGCTACGTTCAATTTTTTGTTTTGATTTAGAGGAAAGTGTGAAGCAGAAGACTAAGTAAGTTACCATGTTTGCCGAGGTCACTGCACACCCAAGTCCCAACTGCAAACTAATGGCCTGGCCCAGGCTCTCCTGAGCAACACACTTCCTCCCTCTGCAGCCCCTAAAACCAAACTAAACAAAGGAAGAAAAATAGGATTGTTTTAAGTCTGTGTCTCCAGACAGACATGAATAGGATTCAGGTGTTATCTGTGGTTTTGCAGCTTCTCAAGGAGACGCACAAAGATTCTTTCCTGCACAGGTCTCTAAGTTAAGCACCCAAAGTAAACATGTTTCTTCCAAGGCCCGCTTGCCTCGGCTCCCGGCCAGTGCTCTCTGGGATTCTTGTCCGAAATGATCTGTGAACTGCTGGTCCTTGCCTCTACTCTTGCTATCATCTCAAAACCAACAAGTTTAACCCAAACTCATCCCTCCCATCTCCTACAAGCAGGTCTCCTGCTTGTTAACTATTTCTCCATTCTGTCCGGCTTTAAGCTTTAACCACCTGTAGGTAGGAGCACCTACCTTTAAGCTTTAACCACCTGTAGGTAATGAGCCATGGACTGGAATCCAAAGGCCCCATCAGGAATGGGCACCTTGGGAGAGTCCTTGGGCTTTCGTGTGTCTACCCATTTCAGGGGTCCTCAAACTTTTTAAATAGGGGGCCAGTTCACTGTCCCTCAGACCGCTGGAGGGCCGGATTATAGTTTAAAAAAAAAAAGCCTATGAACAAATTCCTATGCACATTGCACATATTTTATTTTGAAGTAAAAAAACAAAATGGGAACAAATACAATCACACCGCCTCATGTGGCCTGCGGGGCCATAGTTTGAGGACCCCTGCATGGGACAAGAGGTTGGGACATCAGCAGAGGCTCCTGGCAGCTGCAGCAACACATTATTCTTGGAGTTGAGTGGAGGTTTTCCTTTGCGTTTCTGATTCCCTGTCCCAATGCAGCTGTAGGCCATTTCCCTAGGCACTGGGACAATGGGAGATCTTCCTAAATGGTCTCCCTACCACCTGCTCTAGGAAGAGAGCCACCAAGTCACTCCTCCTAGAACATCTCTACCACAATCGAAAGAACTCGGTGGCTTCTCGTGGGCTCCCAATTCAATCTCTTTGGGAGTCAAGAACCCCACAGTCAGGCATACCTCTCCCCTCACATATGCCCTGCTCCAGCCACCCTGGTCTGCCTTGTTTCTGGACACTCCTGTTTCACATCCTCCCCACCTCTACTAGTCCTACCATCCAGCAAGACGTCATTCTAGCCTGTCCTGGTGTGGGTGACAGTTCCTTCTAACTTCTCTCATACTTAATGAACATTTTATACTCAGCCTATGCCACCCTAGAATTTTTATTATCAGATTAAGTGACTATAACTTTTAATCAACTCTTTTCTCAAACTAGACTGGAAATTGCTCCAGGCAAAGGCCATGACAATGCCTTGCACAGAATAGGATTTAACAAAGGCTTGTTGATTAAAACATCCACTTGCTTAAGAAACTTTTGTTGAGCACCGCCTATGACTTAGGCTCTGAAATATGGCCATAAAACCCAGAGTCTGAGAGCAATGCAGTCTGGAGGTGGAGACAGGTGAACAGATGATGAGAGTTCAGGCTGCTACATGCTATGGAAGAGCTTCGATCAGGAAGCCAAAAGTTGGGAATTCAAAGTCTGATTATTCATCAGATCTTTGGAGGGAACGCAGGGACATCAGGAAACGCTTGTCGAAGGGATTGCCATTTTGGCCACGTCTTAACATTGGCCAAGTAAAGAGACAAGGGGTGATCAAGGCGGAGGGAACAACATACAGAGGGTGCCATACATGTATCCATATTTTAAGAAAAGAAAAAATCATATTAAATCTGTTAGACTCAAGTCATGTCTGACTTCCGCAATTACAACAGGGGCTCAATGTGACTTGTATTCATCTTTTGTTATCAGTACATACTGAGTATTAGAGTTTGAATAGTTCTTTCCTTTCTTAAAATGTGTATGCATTTGGGGGGCACCCTTTGTAGGTGAGAGAATCCACAGGCCGGTGCAGCTGGAGCTCCACAAGAAGAGGAGTGGAGAAGCTGGGACAGACACAGCCGAGCCTCAAGGAAACAGAGAACAATGGATGAAATTAGAGCAGGGGAGTCTCTGGGTCAGATGATTCCTTTCAGAGAGACTGTTGTGGCCCACAGGCAGAGGTGGGGTGAGAGGGGAAAGGAGGAATGATTAGCGCTCACTCACACGGAGGGCAGAGGACTGGTGGGTCCCACAGTTCTTAATGACAGGGGTTGAACTGAGTCTTAGCAAATTGGACAGGGGTGGGGGTGGTGGGGCAGCACCTGTGGCTCAAAGGAGTAGGGCGCCGGCACCATATGCCAGAGGTGGCAGGTTCAAACCCAGCCCTGTCCCAAAACTGCAAAAACAAAAATAAAAACAAAACTGGACAGGGAAAGGGAAGGAGAGGGCAAGATTAGCTTTAAGGTTCTGCCGCGACACCTGGGAAACAGGTGTTAACATTCCCTGAAATAGGGAATACCACAGAGCTGGCACATTTGGAGGAAAACACAGCGCCTGACTGCAGATCCACTGAGGCTCAGGCACCCGCGGACGCCAGACGAAGACGCCTGGAGGATGTGGGTCTCAGCTTCACATCCCATACAGACTACAGAAGAGCAGCAATAGTAAGTAGAGATACAGACGTAATAATCTTGATATCTCCCCAGGAGAGAGTACAGAGCAATAAGAAAACCAGAGAAAAATCTCCAGGGAACACTGACCCTTTGGGGACAGAAGAGGAAGAGGACTCTGCAGAGGACAGTTAGGCGAGGCCAGAAAGGTAGGAAGGAGGTAAACCAGCTCCTGGACAGCTCGTGAAATGGGACTGACCTGAGATGTTTCCCTAACGTCTCTGTGGGTCGCGATGGGTGCTCACTGCCTCCTAAACAGAGAAGCAACACGACTAGCAGATCAGGTGCCTTGCTTAAGGTCGGACAGCCAGTGCGCTGGAAGAGCCTACTACAGAATCAGGTCGCAAACTCCAAAGCCTTAACTTCCTGTCCACACTGCTCACCCTACCGACACAAGAGCACCAGCAACAGAGAAGCCCCGATGCAAAAAGCTAGTGTCTGACAGCTTATTTCATGCAACGCTCACGTGGCCCCTGTGTGGCAGGAACACTGAGGCTCTCACATGCTTCGTGGATGTGAGGGGTCTACTGTTCTTTCTCCTTGGGAATATTTTGTGAGAGGTGCGTGTAAGAGCACCCTCAGTTGAACCCTCAGGCTTTTAGTGGTGCTTCCTTTTGTTGACTGTTGTACCTGCTGCCTGAAGTTCCCATGCCATTTAAAAAAAAATTTTTTGATCTGGAGAGAGTTTGTTGTGAGAGGATGGCAGGTGAAAATGCCTGCAGAAAATGTCCTCTACTGTCCAGAATCAGAGATGTCTGCACCACAACACAGAATAGAGACAGTCTCACTCTCTCCCTATTAGTTAATGATAATTCTGAAAGGTTATTAAATAAGCATTGCTAGGCAATAGGAGCTTCCTAGGGGGTGTATGCTGCATCAGGAATACAGATACTTGGGGGACCAGTGAACTTAATTCCACCGAGTCAGCAGAACACAGACTTTTGTTCCCCCAGTGTCTCATTTGGAGAAAGGTGAGCCATCTCTGAGTACCGTCAGTCCCTGCCGTTCTTGCTGGGCCCCTCAGTGCCTGCTCCGAACCAGCATTCACTGCACAAGTCTCGCTATCAGCCCAACTGCTGTACATCTTTGTGATGCAGTATTATGGGAGAAATGACATTGTAAACAAGTGACAGCTTGGGCTTCTGTCATTTAGGCAGAGGGAAAAGAAAAGACTATAGAGCACCATGTATTGTTTACAGCAATCTGTAATGCAAATTAATGTTCATTGAGCACACACTTGATTTTTTACATTCAGATGATAGCCAAGACTTGGGAAGAGGCACACACTCAGGTTTTCTCAAATAAATTCAAGTCCTACGAAGGAGAAAAATCGCCAAGCAGCCACTGATGCAGTAAGTAAAAAAAATAAAAATAAAATACAAAACCAGAGGGGATTATTAAATCTAGTTCTTTTTACTACCAAGTTGATAGGGGAAAACAGGAGATGCAGTAAGTTTTCATATACGTTTATAGGCTGCAGCCTTTCAGCCTTGCTTTACGGTCATACAGTTCCCTAACATATACCAGAATAATGTTCTCCAGCAGATCATTTCTGAGAAATGTGTTGTTTCAGAAAAACTGAAATTTTCCAGCTTGCATTAAGACTGGCCAAGTTAAATCCATCTGGCTTCTGCTTCATGGACTCTATGGAGAAATCCTCATGGGACAATAATCTGCCTTTCTGTTTCAGGGCACAAGGTGAGGTCCGTGTGCCTAACTAGAGACGAGAGGTTACATCACTATCAAACAGCCAGATTCTTAACTTGATTGCACACTTCCTCTTCCAGCTCCTCAAGCCTGTGTGCCCCAGGATCATGCACAAGCAGAAACCCCACCATAGCCTGCAACCTTCTTCTAGTGGACGAACAATATCCCAGCACCTGAAATCCTCTGTCCTTCCAGGATGTTCACAGACCCCTGTCTCAGTCTGCTCATACTTCCTACCATCAAGCCCCTTCATGGAAGTCAGCTCTGACCTAATCGTGGGAGTTGGTTGATGCGGAGACCAAACACCTGTGGAAAAAATACCAGGCCAGTGCTGGGGGGAGGGGGCAGAAGTCAGTTTCCTCAAAAGGGCAAAGAAAGAAATGCCATCAGATGAACATACACTGGCTTCAGGCTGGTTGGCACGAGGGATAAAGAAAGCATCCCATGGCTTTACGATGCCACTCGGCAAGCAGCCTGGACACGGCTCAGGGACAGAGGCGCACGCACGCAGGAGCAGGACGTGACACGGCTGGCTGCACAGGACAGGGTCAAAAAACCGAAGGTGCAGGGGAATGTTTTCTGCAACAGGCAATTAAAAAGGGCAAGAACCCAAATAATTTCTTAAGATGGGTAGTTCTCAGGAATGGGTATTCTGCAGAAGAGATGTCTATTTTCTTTCTTCTAATTTACTAAGGTTACCTAAGCAAGGGAAAGGAGATGCTCTTCAATCCCAATGCTGGCAAGCTATATACCAATCTGGGGAGTTTTCATTTTGAACTAAGAGAAAGCAGTATTGACTTTTAATATCTGCAGATTCTACCTACTTCTAATGGAATCCAAGGCCGCACCAAAAGGAATTAATTCTTTCTTCAAAGACTATAAAAAGAAGAAATGGATTATGACTAAATAATTATAGAACAGCAAGAAAAGTGTCAAACACAACCTGGGTGTTACTTTTCTGGCTTTTGTTGCTTTAATTATACACCATTTTAATAAATACAGCTTCATTTAATGCTTATATCTGTCTAAATCTTTAAAGATCTCTGGTTTAATAGGAATTTCAGAGTACCTGGGCCATTCCATTTCTCCCAATTGACCACATCAGGGAAAATTTTGCTGCTAGGATGTGAATGGCTGCAGAATGATCCCAAGAAGTAGAGACTCCTAATTTTACACCCTCTCTATCTACAGCCACAGTTCTCAGCACTGGTAATGGATTAGAATCATCTGTGGAGCTTTTAAAAAGTACAGGTGCTCAGCACCTCTCCCACCTCAATCACAAGATCTGAAAATGGGGCCTGAGCTCTGTAATTTTTTTTTTTTTTAATGAAAAAGGAAATCAACCTTTACACACACTTTTAGTGGGAGTGCGAACTAGTTCAATTGTTCTGGATCTCATATGCTTTGATCTAGCACTTTCACAACTAGGAATGAGAATTCTAGATATACAACACAAGTGAAGGAAGAATGGTATACAAGGATGAAAACAATCCAAATGCCCAGAGCCGTTGTTGAATACATTATGGTCTATCCAGACATGTGGATTCTATGCAGCTGTTAGATCTACAGATCTTCCAAAAGATATTAAGTAAAAAAGCAAGTTGCATAATCCTATGGATCTTGTGACTATACACATATTTCCATATTCCCATACACACAATATATACACACCCACACTCATGCATTTGCATATATATGCTTACAAACACAAAGGAAATGTCTGGGAGAGTATGCAGAAACTGTTGATAATTAAATACGGAAATAGAATATAGGAAACTCAAGCTATACTTCTGGCCAGTTCTGACTTTGTTTTACAACAAGATCATCTAATTATTTTTGTAATGAAATATTTTTAAATTTTTTTCTAAAAATCTCCACTGGTGATTCTCATGTAAGGCCAACGTTGAGAACCACTGGTCTAGAGGAAATAGCCCCGGTGGATGTAAGGGGGTTGAGAACTCAAGCTTGTAGGAAACTAACCACCCACACAGCCAGGGTCCGCCCCATGTCATACCCACGTATTACCAGAAGGTGGCACTCCAGAGGCAATCACGGGGGCCTTGAACCAAAACTTGTGAAACCAATTTTTCATTAACCCAAGTCTTTTCGCTAAGGTAAGTACTTTTTATTTAGGCCCCAAAGCATTCTGTGCTACTGTTTCTATAAAGGGTAGTTTACACACATAGATACGATATGCGCTTTTGTTTTTCATAGAAATCCACGATGGGTCACTGAAGACATTCAGATACAACGCGGGGTGGGGGGGGTGGGTGGGAGGGCGATATGTTCCTGAAAGGAGCACAATGCTTGCTCAAACCTCCCCCTACTCCCCCGCACCGTTTCCCTGTTCTCTGTGCGCTCTGGCTTACTCATCTTCTTATCTTATCCCAGGGTCACTTCCACAAAGGCAGGCAGCAATCAGCCATGTGGGGGCAGCTGTCCTATTGAATTTGTTCATACCTTTGACCCAGAACAAGTGGTCCGGGACAGAGGGCAGCCCAGGGCAAGTGACACGAGTCTGCCTGCCCTCCCACGAACACTGATTCTCTGGAAGTGGGTGTGTTGCCACAGCAACTGTCAGATCCCATCAATTACACCGCCTCTAACCTCCCTACTTCTTTAAACACACCACATCTGAGACAGGTGGTCTGGCAGACCTAGCAGAGCCAGCCACAGACCTCTCACCATGAAGCAGGAGGGAATTAGTCCCTCCGTGTGTTAATAACCACTGTATACGTTTACATTTAACCACTATATATATATATATTATATTTCAGACACATGTCCCATAACACTTGATCAGAATGATCACTTCCTGGGAATCACTGGTGCCTATCTAGTGGAAATTCACTCTTAACATCAGTCATGAAAAACTTAATGGGTCACTGTATTCTTTCTTTCTACTGATACAATTCTTCTTATTCATTTTTTAAGACACAACTCAGGAGTTCTCTCTGACTTTCCCTCCTCCCTGTATTCAGAGCTGACCATTCTTGCCTTGACGGTTCCACTTTGTACATACCCTCATACCACCTTCCATACTCCATTCACACAACTGTCTCTTTACAATTCATAAGCGTCTCAAGTTTAAAGAATGACAGCTTCATTATCTCTGAATTGCTGGCACCTAGCTCAGTGCCTGATAAACAGCTGACCCTCAGTAAATATATGATAAAAAAAAAAAAAAAGAATAAATGCACTCCCAAACATCCACATGCTCATGGTTCTCTGACAGTTTGTGTTATGTCACTACATCACAGGGATAATGGCAGGACAGCCATGTATCTGACTTGAGAACAAGACCCAAATAATCTCTATATAAAATGCTTTTCAAAAATACAGAAGGTTCATTTCCTGAGACTTTTAAACCATCTACTTTTTTGTTCTTGTTTTTCAGATCCAAGAAGTGCATAGAAAGAGAGGCTTCTCCATATGGGGAGAGGCAGTGAAGTCCCGAAGAAGGAAGCTGTAACATTCCTTGAGTCCTCACAAGGCAGCCCGACATCTGGTCCACACTCGGGGAAAAGAGGCCACATCCTCACATGGAGATCTATTTTTGTACTCCGAGCTGCTGATGTTTTGCTCGTACAACTTGCCTTACACACAAAGGGGAAGGAAACTAATATTTACCAAGTGCCGGCTACATGCAATGTGCAGCTTCACATACTGGTCTCTGTGTATTTGCAAAGTGCTCCTGGCAGCCACGTCCCTGAAAAGCACGAGGAGGTGGAAGCCAATGCCTCAAACTCCTTCCATCCATTGGCTACCAGCAAATGCTCAGCTGATGCCGTCTGTCTGCGTACTCACACGTGCTTCTCTCCAAGGACTTCTCACCATGGCTGAAGGGGAACATCTATTCATGAAAGAGTGAGATTCTCTTGACTCTATCCATCTCCTCCCTGTTGTACCAGGGCAGATCAACAGATTGTGTGGGCACAAGGAGAAAGAACCCCGTTCTCTTCCTTGACTTACACAGACTGTGCTGTGGGCTCGGCACCAGCGGCCTCAGGGACAAAGTGGCACTCAATGTTCCTGATCCACCCAATGTTCCTAGGCTGTCCCTACATCTTCTTAGATTGCTGATCAGCACCTCTGTGGTGCTTCACTTTTAAGCTCGTCATCAGAAGGAACAGTAGCTTGGAGAATCCTGCTAAGGCACAGAAGTCCTAAATCCTTCACGAGTTAAAAACCCGTGTTTGGAAAACGAGCCTGTGTCCTTTATTTAATGTTAGATTCTCCAGGAACTGGCTGAGGAGACCTTAGGACTTGCATAGAGATGTACGAGGCATCCTTCCTTTCCTCTTTATTACCTCCCAGTCTAGGCTCCCAGGACATACATGCCACCATGCTGTCCCCCCGACACAGGTGTTCTGACAGTTCCAGAAGATGTGCCATCTTCCATGAGGCAGAGCACTCTCTGCTGAGAAGTAGAGCGTGGAGTTGCAGCTCCACGTGGGGCTCTGGGGCCAGGCTGCATGTTCTCGCCCTGCTCACCACTTGGTGTGCCTCCTGCACTATCCCACTTTCTCTGGGCCTCAGGTTTCCCATGTGTAAACAGGAGGGGGGGATAACAGCACCTATCTGTACTGCTGCTAATAGTAGGACCCAGAGACTGAATTTTTTTTGTGTGTGTGACAGAGTCTCACTTTGTTGTCCTTGCTAGAGTGCCATGGTGTCACAGCTCACAGCAACCTCAAACTCTTGGGCTCAAGTGATTCTCTTGCTTCAGCCTCCCTAGTAGCTGGGACTACAGGCGCCTGCCACAATGCCTGGCTGTTTTTAAAGACAAGCTGTTGCTCTGGCTCAGGCTGGTCTGGAACTCCTGAGCTCAAGTGATCCACCCACCTCAGCCTCCCAGAGTGCTGGGATTACAGGCATGAGCCACTGTGCCCAGCCTTGACTGTATTTTGAGTTTTAATGAAATAACACACATAAACCAGCTAGCCAAGTGCCCAAACTCTAAGGAGCACTAAAGAAAGGTTAGCAATCATGTGGGTCATTATGAGTAGAGTTCTGAGACAGACTGTTAGGGTCCACTATTTCACTTCTAAGAAACAGTCAGCAGCCTCCTTTCTGCTCCACCTGTGCAAATTTCACTGCTGAAAGGGCTTCCTTTTTCCATTCCTAAGGATTTTATATTTCTTGATTTTTGTATATCTCAAAACTTTCATTATCACCCATGTATGATGCTATTTTTTTTTTCTGCCCAACAGTTTGATGGAAGCTCTACATTCAGAGAAAACTTGGTACACGGTTGATTGCCTGGTTCTCAGGACTCCCCCAGGCAGGAGAGAAAGGGGTGGGGGGAAGTTCTGCTTTCTCTCCTCTGAGCACGACAGTGGCCACACGCAATGCTCATTCCCCCTGCCTCCCCCGTGAGGCCCTGGGCAAACACAGCACCTTAAGTCTTCCCTTTACTGATCCATAATAAAGGTGCATATTGGTGGGTGCTGCTCTGAGGCAGGCATACACTGTGCACTGCATCAGGGTAACTGGGATATCTACCACTTCGAGCAGCTATCATTCCTTAGTGATGGGGACATCACGAGTATTCCAGCTATTTCAAATATACAGTAAATAAACTATAGCAATCCTCCTGTGCTATTGAACACCACAACTTATTCCTTATTTCTTTTTGTGCTTGTTAGCCAGCCTCTCTCCACTCCTTCCTTCCCAGCCTCTGGTAACCACCACCCTATGTTCTACCACCAGGAGATCAACTTCTCTAGCCTTCTCATGAGTCAGAACACCAGATATCTGTCTTCTTGTTCTTGGGTTACTGCACTTAACATAAATGGCCTCCAGTTCTATCCATATTGCTGTAAAGGACAGATTTCATTCTTTCTTATGGCTGAATAATATCCATTATGTTAATTACCAATCTTTATTGATTCATCTGCTGATGAAGACTCAGGTTGATTCCATATCTAGGCTATGAATAGTGCTACACTAAGCCAGGGAGTGTAGATTAAGTCACTAATACACTGATTTCCTTTTCATTTTTTTTTTTTTTTGCAGGTTTCGTTCCAGAACATTGCAATAAAGTGAATCACGTGAATTTTTTGGTTTCCCAGTGCATATAAAATTATGTTTAAACTATACAACAGCCTATTAAGTGTGCAACAGCATTATGCCTAAAAAGACAATGTACGTAAGTTAATTAATCAATGCTTTATTACTAGAAAAATGCTCATAGTCATCTGAGCCTTTGCAAGTCCTAATTTCTTTGCTGGGGGAAGGTCTTGCCTTCATGCTGATGGCTGCTGACTGATCAGGGAGGGGGGTTTCTGAAGGCTGGGGTGGCTGCGGCAATATTTTAAAATAAAACAACGAAGTTTGCTGCATCAACTGACACTTCCTTTCATGAAAGATTTCTTTGTGGCACGTGATACTGTTGACAGCATTTTACCAGAACTTCTTTCATAATTGGAGCCAAACCTCTCAAACCCTGTTGCTGCTTCATATTTTTATGTCATATTCTAAATCCTTTGCTGCCATTCCAACCATGTTCACAGCCTCTTCACCAGGAAGCAAGTTCCATCTCAAGAAATCACTTTCTTTGCTTGCTCACAAGAAGCAGCAACTCTTCGTCTGTTAAAGATGTATTGCGAGACTGCAGCAATTCATTCACATCTTCAGGCTCCACCTCTAATCCTAGTTCTCCTGCTGTTTCCACATCTGCACTGACTTCCTCCACGGAAATCCTGAACTCTTCAAAGTCATCCATGAGGGCCGGAATCAGTTATATCCTTACAAAATGTTATTTCTGAAATAATACAATTTCAAAGTCGAAATGACTCTGTGACCTATTGTGCTCGTTAGCCTGATCTATGGGCTGCAAGATGGTCGTATCAGCAGGCAAGAAAACGCCCTTAATCTCTTTGTACATCTCAATCCACGCTTTTGTGTGACTAGGCATGCTGTCACTGAGCAGTAACATTTTGAAACATTTTTTTTCTGAGCAGCAGGTCTCCACAGTGGGCTTAAAATAATAAACCATGCTATCAACAGATGTGCTGTCATCTGGCTGTATTATTCCATTTCTAGGGTCTAGGCAGAGCAGATTTAGCATAATTCTTAAGGACCCTAGGATGTTCAGAATGGTGAATGGGCACTGGTTTCAATTTAGTCACCAGCTATATGAACCCCTAAACATAGAATCAGCCTGTCATTTCAAGCCAGGCACTGATTTCTCCTCTCTACCTATGAAAGTCCTAGATGGCATCTTCTCTCAAGAGAAGGTTGTTTCAGCTACATTGAAAACCTGTTGCTTAGGGTAGCTGCCTATGGCAGTAACCTTAGCCAGATCTTCTGGACAACTTGCTGCAGCTTCTCCATCAGCCCTGGTTGCATTACCTGGCACTTTTGTGTTATGAAAACGGTTTCTCTCCTTAAACCTCATGAACCAATCTTCGCTAGCTTCCAGCTTTTCTTCTTGCAGCTTCCTGGCCTCTCTTAGCCTTCATCTTACAGAACTGAAGAGGGTCAGGGCCTTGCTCTGCATTAGGCTTTGTCTTTATAGAATATTGTGGCTGGTCTGATCTTCTACCCAGATCACTAAAACCTTCTCCATATCAGCAATAAAGCAGGTCCGCTTTCTTACTATTGGTGTGCAGCAGCATTTTCATCTTCCTTCAAGAGTTTTTCCTTTGCATTCACAACCTGGCTGTATGGTGCAGGAGGCCTAGCCTTCAATCTCTCTTGCCTTTCAACATGCCTTCCTCAATGCAGCTTAATCATTTCTGTCTTTCCAATTAAATAAGAAACCTACCACTCCTTCTTTCACTTCAACACTTAGAAGCCATGGTAGGGTTATTAATTGGTCTAAATTCAATATTGTTGGATCTCAGGAGATAGGGAGGCCTGAGAAGAGTGACGGGGATGGGGGAACGGCCGGTGGGTGGAGCAGTCAGAACACACACAGCAGTCATCTGTTAAGTTTGCCATCTTAAACAGGCACAACTCCTGACGCCCCGAAACAATTACAATGGTAACCACAAAACATCTTTAATCGCAGAGCATCATAACATATATAGTAATCATGGAAAAGTATGAAATACTGTGAGCATTACCAAAATAGAGACCGAAGTGAGCACGTGCTGTTGGAAAAATGGCAGCAAAGAGATGTGCTTAATGCAGGGTTGCCTAGAACCCTCCATTTGTGAAGAGATACAGTATCCGCAGAGCTCAACAAAGCACAGTACGAGGAAGTCTGCCTGTGCACCCAGCAGTGGAACCTGCCTCACACGATACTTTTATTTCTAGTTTGTTGAGGGACCTCCACACTGCTTCCCACAGCGCCCAGTACCTAAAGCCTTGAGGCCGCAGCAAAGCCTTCTGTTAATGTCAGTTCTGTTTATTTGTCTGTTTTTCTTCAGCATCGAGGAAGAAACATCACTCTGGGGTTCCCCTTGTTCAACTCCTTTCACAATCCAAAGTGAAACACCTAGAAACTCCGTGCCAACAAGCCCCCACCCTCTAGCTACCCTCTAACAAAACACAACCAACGAGAATGCAGAATGCGAATCAACTAGCCTGGCCTTTTTTTTTTCCCCCTTAACTAGGCTAAAAACAGGTTTATTTATTAATACAATCGATGCAACGTGCCTGAGGGGATTAAAAGCTGAGAAAAAAAGGACTTGGAATTATTTCGATTCAGCCTTATTTCTCTTTCTTTTGTAAAACTTTCTCCGAGACCACCCCCCGCCCCCAACTTCATCTGCTATGTTTACATTCACAGATGAATGTAAAGGTAAGTTTGTGTACGAATATACATGGCAAGTATGTTGAATTGTTCATTCTGGGTGATAAGAATAAGGCTGCTTGCTACAAATTCTTTTTATTTTTCTGTATTTTAAGTCATTCTCAAAATAATTTTTCAAATGCCTTAGTCATTTGAATAATCGCATGTGCCGTTTTATCCAGAGAACTTTGCTACCTCACCCTGTTCAGAAGGATGTTATCTTTCCCAACACACTGGTAAACTGAGGCACAGGCTGAATGAAGCAAACATGGCCAGGTGTCCCATGGCTCTGGGTGTTGCCAGAGGCTCACACTACCTTCCCTGGTGTGGGCACACAGGGTCTGGGGGGGGGGGCATTAAATGAATTCTGTGCAGGGATACTGACAGCATTCAAAGATGGGGATCAACTTGTAACAACTCTTTATCCACTTGGGGCAGTGAATGAGAAGGGCGGCTTCTCACCACTGCACATAACTCAGGGTGGGTGCAGCCACTCTCGGCGGCAAGGTCCTTGGAAGCCCCTCTCATCTTCAGCAGCCATGTCTGTTTGAGTGACCATGACCCACAAGTCCTGGCTGGTATGGGGAGAAGCACCCTTCTATAAGCCAACCAAATCTCAGGCTCCAAGAAACCACACAGCGAGAGGCATTCTCCTGCATCTATCGGCCAGAGAAACAGAAGTTGGTGGTGCTTTTTCTTTTTTTTTTTTTTGTAATCTACATCCATCTGCATTCCTCCCTTCCCCTGACTTAACATTGAGTTTCTCTACTTACCCAGTTAAAATCCCAATTAAGAACCTGTTGGATGAGTTTTAAGAACTCTTACAGGTGATCTGGGAACATACAGGCTGGAGCTGCTGACTTCCAATCACGTCTCTGTGATTAAAGGGTGGAAAATTGGGGGGTCAATATCCACTTTCATTTGTAAACATCCACATCCTCTTGTCTGAACAGTTGTTATCATCGAATGTTAAACAACCAACCCGAAAATAGCGAGATAGTCATAGGAGAAAAGTAGCTCACGGGAAGTGTCATGAGGAGCCCTGGACCCATCCCTGTGTCAGCAGGGGTGTGCCTGCACGTGGCCTCCTCCTGGACGGTCCGGACTCAGGTCTGGGCCAAAGGAGTGTATCACACCATCGTGACCCTTCGCAAAAAGACTTGCCACGTTGAACAACACTCCCCCAGCACCAACTACTCATTTAAAACGTTTCTAATGAAAGTAACATCTTTGCTATTTCATTCACTTGACAAATGTTTATGAGTACCAGCTCTGGTGCAAAGCAGATGCTTACGGGCTGGAGAGAAAAGCTGTGTCCCTACTGCTGGGAAACTTGCAACTCCACAGCAGGGAGACACCAGGGACCTACCACCAGATACCCAGAGTGTTTCGGGAGTTGGGAAGATAGGCTTCAACAAATCTTCACCTGTTTTACGCAAAAGGAGGGAATCCTGAAGGATGAAAGTATTCACACTGGTACGAGGGTAGGCCAAATGCAGGTCCAATAACTTAAACTTAAAATTTCCAAAGTAGTGCAGCTACAGCCCATTCTGAATAACAACTGCCCTGCTGTTTAGAATGTACTGAGGAAATGCACTGTGCGTCGTTTCAGTTAATTATAAAATAAAATTACATTCCCTGTACACTTCCCAGGGTCCGGTAGGGGGGTAGAAGCCTTCAGATGCCATTTTGCTGGGTGGCAAATGGCAACTAACTATGGCTTACACATTGACCTGTGGCCAAGGCACTGAGCAGAGAATGCACACACAAATGAGAGAGAAAACTGACAATCGATGCTGACTACAGATGACTCTCAGTCACCAACTATCAAGAGCTTCTGTTGATCAAAGCAGGAAAAGTAGCCTTAAAAAAATACCAGTCCCATTTATAAGGAGAAAACGAACAAGGCTCCATATAAACTTCTGAACTTCAACTATTTCTCGACATTTTCAGAAGACCTTTGAAAGTGAAGGGTGAGTTCATCTCTCCAATAACCTTACCCAACCCCACCTGGAATGACTAATGGGCTGGCAGCAGTATCACTCTGGAGGTAGCACGCTTCCCCCCGGCCCCCTCCCACTGAGCTAATGCATCTACCAGCCATGTGAGAACTTGGCATTATTTTTAAAGCTAATTACCAGCAGGTTTTGGAGACAGGTGGAATGGGTTTCTGTCACCTCCCTTCTGCGGAGTAATCAATGGCTTCACCAGCTGACTGGCAGGAGGCTGCATCCTGATTTTCCCGAGATTTTGGGCATCCTCCACAGCATTGGAGGCCTCCCATAGGTGGCCTGTCCTAGGAAGAAGCAGCCTGGCACGTGCATCTGACTGGAAAAGTTTCTTTAGGCTTTGAATGGTTGCCTCGTGGCTGAATGGCACCGACAGCAAAAAGTAACCACTCCACAGTAACCACCACCAGAGTCAGAAGACGGCTTGGCAAGTGGAAAATCCTTGTGGAACTTATGGGCTGGTGTGATGGAAAGGGGGTGGGGAGGAGTTTATTTTCAAGCATTTTGTTACAAGAGAGGTCTATTTCCTTGAGGAAAGAGAAGAAAGTACTATTCCAATAAATCTTTGCTTTCTATCCATTCAGATCTTTCCTAAGGAGGGCTTAACATTCCAAAACCAACTTTATTTTCAAACCCAAGTCAAGCTGCAGAACAGAACAGCCATCTATAAGAACAGAATACAGGGGTTGGGGAGAGGGAAATGCCCCAAAGAAATAAATGACACCACCCCTTCCTCCCAATTAGGTGTTTGCTTTACTGACTGCACAACAGCCAGCTTGTCCCCTGGGAAAAGGGAGAGGGAAATGGGAGTAGTGGTGGGGAAAAGAGGGCACTGCACAGTGGTCAAGTTCAAGGACAGGAAAAGAAGAAAAAAAATAGACAAGGGAAAGCCGAATGGAAGAAGTCCATTTGTTTATTTTTACAGTGTCTGCCATTGCAGGAGGCTTGCTGAAGTTCTTTCCCTCAATGGCTGGCCTGGGACCAACGTTAGAGAAAGCCTTAGATCTCTGGAAAGAAAGATTTGGACAACAAAGTTGTTTTATCTGGGAGGGTAGCTGGTTTACTCAAGAGTTCCAGGACTTTGGTTTTGATGTTATTACCTTGGCCTCAGTTTTCTGTCCTAGGCGGTCCTGGCTGTGTTTACTGATTTTGCAAGGGCAGTCCTGGGAGGGGAGGGGCTTCTCTCAGGCACCGCTGCCACATCTGGCCTGATCACCTTTGTACCTGAGCACCGTGAAGAAGTCAAAGACGGATGTGGGAAAAGTAAAACATTTTCTAAAGGTCCTATCTCTCAACGCTCCTAAGAGGGAAACAACACTTCTCTAACTTACTCCCCAAATAGACACCGCCGTGGATGTTCTGCCAAGGAGTGATGCGAAAGTGTGTTCCGAAGTGAAATGTAAGCTTGGCCCGGTGCCCGGCTCTCTCCGCTGTATTTTGCACAGAGAGCTGCAGGCTGGCGGACCGAAGGAACACATTTCTCTCCACGTGATGGCTAGAGCCAGCAGCCCAAGCAGATTTCTTTGTGTTAATAAAATGTGATCTCTAGACTGTACACACCAGCAGCCCTGGGAAAACGTGAGCCAAAGAGAAGAACCCAGGAAAAACCCCTGGCCTCGGCTGAAAAGGGACACTCTGTATTCAGGCAGGCAGGGCACTGCGGGCCTGGCAAATGCAAATGAGAATGCACCAGAAACGAAAAGACTTATCAGGGGCCCAAGGGGACGCTGCTTAAGAAATGAAAATAATCGACACAATCCCACCAAAGGCGACCCTGTGCAAATGTCCCCTGGTTCTTGACGAGCTACAGATCACAGTCCATGGTGGATACTTTCCCACGATTTGGAGTGTACCTGGGATCTGAGGGCCTCCTCCCAAACTGAGATCAGCCCAAATATGGCAGGAGCTTGACTCCTGCGTTAAACTGTGCACAGTCTCGTCTGGGGTCACGTGTGGCAAACACACATCTGTACTCTCACTCCACAGGGACCCAGACACATGTGGTCAACTGTCTATAAGCTGGGGCAACCCAAGCAATCCCTACAGGAAGGCCCGGACCCTGAGGAGGCTGCTTTTGTGGGCAGCCCTGGCCTCACTGCCAACTCTGATCTTGGCCTTTGCTGACCTTAAAAGGGATCCAGTGTCTCAAGTATACCTTGAGGGTGGAGGGGAGGAGGAGGGAGAAGTTCACAGACTTAGGAGGAAACAGGGATTAGTGGCTCCTGCTCACTGCCCCTCCTTTCAATATTTTAGATTACTTAATCTCTGGACTTTCAAATTCACTGTGCCCTGTGGCCAACTTGAACTTCCCAATTTGGAGACTGTGTCAGGACTGAAGCTGGAAGGTGGTAGGGCAGAGCAGCAGGATGCCAAGGAACTTCTCCAACTGCTTAGGGACTGTTCTGGAGGCTGCAGAACTTTACAAGGCCAGAGGGCATCTCTGTTGCGGAAGAAGTTGCTCCTGGGTTCCCCTCCTTGCAGCAGCTCAGCTCCTAAGCTCCCCAACCAGGGTAGGCAATCAGCCAGAACCAGCTCTTCACCTAGTCGCTGAGTTGAGGTCCAGGTGAGGCTCCACCCCGGCTAATCTGCAAACCAGTTAATCAGCCTCAGGATAATTGAAAGTTAATCATATGCAGAGTTCAAGCACAGTCACTAGAAACAATGGGAAACACCAGTAGCAGAGGAAGTCAGACCCACTTCCTAAACTCTCTTGTAAATCTCCATGGACAATGTTTAATTTCAACACCATTTTGCCCCACTCCCCAGCACACTCCTGGATATCTACTCCTTCTCACACAGTTACCTGGATACCAGGGAGCACATAGTAAGTGCTCAATAAATTGCATCTGGTTGGTGAACTTCATGGATTTAAAGTTAGGAGGCTGGGAGGGCTCGGAGACATTTGGCTGTGAGAAACATACCCAGGAGCTGCAGAAAGCAGTGCACTCCTCCTCAACCATTCTTTATAAACAGAAAAAGCAGAAGAGTTCAAACTTCATCAGGAAAGCAGATCAACAGCACAAAAACATAAAGCACATTCCAAAGCTCAAGAGAAACGAACTTGGGATTTTCTGTTCCATTAGCATAGATAACTAAGAATTGCCCTCCATTCTAAACAGATTACAAATTCTCCAGTGCCTCCTTCAACAAGACATATTTTAAATGTCAAAAATTGTAGCGTATAGATGGTACGTACGGCTGACTACGAACCAAGGGCCCAGTTTCCAGGCATTCTGTGGTCATGACCTATGGCCATGACTTAGCAGGCCCTGTGGTTCATGGCTGCCTCTGCTGGAGCAGTGGGCACCCAAACCTGTGCTTTGCTGGAATATCCATGGAATTACAGCTTCCCTCCACCTTGCAATTCCTATCTTGTGACCATGGAACAGAATCAATAGACTTCCTTTCTTCCATTCTCTCTATTAAGCTAACCAGAATAAGCCTTCCTCAGAGAGTAAAACAGTATGTGCCGGAGGCTTGGAAAAACACTTTTCCAGGACACCGGAAACAACACTGGCCTGAGTCCTTGATCTGCTGCCCAGTGGAGAGGTTAGTACCAAAGTATCTTCCCAATCTGCTCTGGCAGGACAGCAAACACCCGGCCCAAGTACTGCCCCATCTATGCCCACAGCAGACATCACTAATTAATCACAGAACTCTTTCCACTGAGCCCAGACCAAGCCTCAGAATCTTTCAAGATGATATTCCAGGTACCTACTAATCCACTCAAACCAAGAATGAGATGAAACCTGCTGTCACAGGCTGGTCATACAAACCTGAATCCAGCTACAGAGAGGGGCTGCCAAAAGCCCAGACCATCTAGAAAAGTTACAGCCACTGAAAGAGCTAGCAGTGCACCGTGGAAGGGGAGAGGTCTTTCTGGGTTTACTTTTAATTTTTTTTTTCTTTTCCTTCTTTTAAAAATTATTTTTTTCTGGCTAATAAATCACTGCTAAGAAATTCAACCCCTGGAGTAATGATTCCAGCCAGGTAACTTACTTACTAACTTACTGCTCTGAAAAGTTCAACGCCAGAGAGAAGCCAGCGGTTCCCATTCAGAATAAAAACCGTTTTTAAGGAAGTAACTAGGTTTTATCCTGTTGTATTTGTTTTTCAAAAGGTGGGAAATGTCTTGCTTTTCAGCTTTAATTTTTAAATTCTGTTATTCTTTATGAGTGGCAGAATGGCAGGTTCTTAATCCAAGGACTTAATCCAACTTCTTGACTCTAAGAAAATTTAAATTTTTGCATCAAATTGTGAATGTTAGTCTCTCAGCTCATAGTAGTTGCTGAACATGGAGACAGAGAGCTTTAAAACAGAACCTACACTTTACAAAATGAGGCCTTGGCGCCTCTGGCTCAAGGAGTAGGGCGCGGGTCCCATATGCCCGAGGTGGTGGGTTCAAACTTAGCCCTGGCCAAAAACCAAAAAAAAAAAAAGGTACTGTTTACTTTTGGGCGGCGCCTGTGGCTCAGTCAGTGGGGCGCCGGCCCCATATACCGAGGGTGGCGGGTTCAAACCCAGCCCCGGCCAAACTGCAACCAAAAAAAAAAAAAAAAGAAAAATGAGGCCTTGAAATGTTCTGTCCAGAGGGGCGGAGACAAGATGGCTGACTGAAGCCAGCTTTCCACAGAGGCTCCCGTCCAGAATGAGAGTTAAAGGACAGAAATTTAGCTAGTAACCTGGTGGATTAAAGCTGCACCAAGAGAGAAGGTTGAAGAATGCACATCAACCCTGCTCAGGTGAGCTGGGACCCCAAGGACACAAACAAAAGGTACAAAATCCATCACCAACCTGAGGGGAGTCCCCTCCCCCATAAGAACGACTCGGAGTGTCCCACAAACAAACGAGCAGAGTTCAAAGGTCCACCCACTACACTCCACGGGAGAGACCCTCTAAAAACTGGACCTACCTCCCCTCCTAGGGTGCCATGGTGTTCTCCTGCCAGGCATAAAACTGTATAAAACTGTATATATTCTCTACCTGCAACTCTGGGCTCCCAGCACTCCCCTTCACTCTCACTCTGAGGTCTGGAGGCCTGTCCCCCAGGAGTCCAGATTCTTAAGTGATTACTTGAGGGGTGTGGACAGGGCCTAAACTGCAGCTGGTCAATGCTGACTCTATGGCACAGGAGCGAGGAGAGGAAGGTGGGCTGAGAGGGAACCACACCAGAGCAGCGGTGCCCTGAGGCGCAGAGCAGCAGCCATCTTTTGGCAACAATAGCACTCACTCCCGGGTATTCTGAAGCCACACCCCCATCTCCCTGGGCAACCAGAGGCGGCCGGGCATCTACTCAGGTGTCAACCACCACGGAACAGATCTGGGACAGAAACGCAGGCCCCGAGAGTAAAGGGTTTGCCTGTGGCAGTACCGGCCTGGGTAGAGTGCAGGGACTAGAAACGCACGCACAGAGCTGAGAAGTTCCCAGGGCAGGGCTGACCCAGAGAACCGCTTTACTGAGCCTAAGACACACCCAACCCTCAGGGGATTGTCAGCCTATATACAAAGGAAGACAGGAGGCTAGAACTGACAGGTAACTGAATAAAAACCTGCAGGAGCAAAGACAGGGACTGAGGCACAGGCTGTAGGAACTCAAAGCAGCTTCTCTTCTGCAAAACAAATTCCTGCAAAGTTGTTCTGTTCTGTCAGTAACAGCAATCAGGGGTGGAGCCGGAACTGAGTGAACTCTCCCCTAGCATCCATCAAGCGCCCAAGGTTGTCAGGCCTCACCTCCCCCTGCTAGATAGAGGTAGAGCGCAGTGGCCAGGCTTAGCAGAAATAGATTTCCTCGTGATTCAGGCAGGTGCAAGCCCTGGAGTATCTAGTCACTACAGGCAACTAAGTCACAACCCTGCCGGGCTATCAGTGACTGGGTGTGACAGAGGTGCAAGGTGCGGAAGGAGGCATCAACCTTCTCAGACTGATCTATTTGCTGGGTGGGTCCTCCTGACTCCACGGAGCACCAGAGCAAGCCATATCTGAGCAGTCACCAGACCCCAGCGATCCAGTTGCCAGAGACCTTTTAAACTCTCCCACCTGAGACAGGTGCTGACTGAGACTATTGATTTGGACCTTTTGAACTGAGCCAATCGCCTGAGGACTACTCAGGTGGTGCCCTGGGTATGCAGTTGTAGGAAGGTTTGATTTTCCTTTTCCAATTGTCACCTGTGGGGGGCAGGGTGACTTAATTGCTGGTATTTCTCCACAGCTGAGACTTCAACCCAGAGTAACTGTTTCACTAGGGTTGAACAGGGAACAGATGAAAACAAGACAGAACCACTTAGCCCCACCACACCAAACAGGTCCCTAGTTTCTCAGGCCATAGCACTGTACGGGTCCTCGACAAAGCTTCAGGGGAAAAAATCAAACTGTGTAAAACAATCATGGGGCGGAATCAGCGGAAAAACTCTGGTAACATGAATAACCAGAATAGATCACCCCCCCCCCCAGGAAAGATATGGCAGATGTAACTGAAGATCCCATTCATAAACAACTGGCTGAGATGTTAGAAATCGAATTCATAATTTGGATTGCAAACAAGATTAACAGAATGGAGGAAAATTTGGAATTAGAAATTCGAGGAGCAATTCAAAAGTTGGAATTAGAAATTCAAGGAGAAATTCAAAAGTTGTCTCAAGAATTTAACGAATTTAAAGACAAAACCACTAAAGATTTTGACGCACTGAAGCAAGAATTTGCAGCCCTCAAAAATCTGAAAAAATACAGTAGAATCCCTCAGTAACATAGTGGAGCAAGCAGAAGAAAGGATTTCTGACATTGAAGACAAAGCCTTTGAATGCTCCCAAAGTCTCAAAGAGGAAGAGAAATGGAGAGCAAAAAGGGATCATTCTCTCAGAGAGCTCTGGGATAATTCGAAGAAGGCTAACAACCGCCTCATTGAAATCTCTGAAAGTGATGAAGTGGCCTCGCAGGGCACAGAGGCCCTTCTCCATGAAATTATGAAAGAGAATTTTCCAGATATGCCAAGAGATTCTGAAATTCAGATAGCAGACAGTTTCAGAACCCCAGCATGACTCAATCCTAATAAGACATTCCCCAGGCATATCATAATTAACTTCACTAAAGTTAATATGAAGGAGAAAATTCTGAAAGCAGCCAGACAAAAGAAATCCATTACCTACAAAGGGAAGACTATTAGAATCACTGCAGATCTCTCTGCTGAAACTTTTCAAGCCAGAAGAGGGTGGTCATAGACTTTTAATCTCCTAAAGCGAAATAACTTTCAACCCTGGATCCTGTATCTAGCTAAACTGAGTTTCATTTATGATGGAGAAATTAAATACTTTAATGACATTCATATGTTGAAGAAATTTGCCATAACCAAACCAGCTCTTCAGGATATTCTCAGACCTATCCTCCATAATGACCAGCCCAATCCTCTACCACAAAAGTAAACTCACTCAGAAACTTTTGATCAAACTCCAACTTCCACAGTGGTGAAAGGATTAAAAATGTCCACTGGACTTTCAAAATACTCGATACCTCAAATTTTACCAGACTTATCAATATTCTCCATTAATGTGAACGGCTTAAACTGTCCTCTAAAGAGGCACAGGTTAGCTGACTGGATACAAAAACTCAGGCCAGATATGTGCTACATACAAAAGTCACATCTTACCTTAAAAGACAAATATAGACTCAGGGTGAAAGGATGGTCATCCAGATTTCAGGCAAATAGTAATCAGAAAAAAGCAGGTGTTGCAATTTTATTTGCAGATGCAACAGGCTTTAAACCAACAAAAGTAAGGAAGGATAAGCATGGTCACATCATATTTGTTAAGGGTAATACTCAATATGATGAGATTTCAATTATTAATATCTATGCACCCAACCAGAATGCACCTCAATTATAAGAGAAACTCTAACAGACATGAGCAACTTGATTTCCTCCAGCTCCATAACAGCTGGAGATTTCAACACTCCTTTGGCAGTGTTGGATAGATCCTCCAATAAGAAGCTGAGCAAAGAAATTTTAGATTTAAACCTAACCATCCAACATTTGGATTTAGCAGACATCTACAGAACATTTATTCCCAACAAAACTGAATACACATACTTCTCATCAGCCCACGGAACATACTCCAAAATCAATCACATCTTAGGTCACAAGTTTAACCTTAGTAAATCTAAAGGAATAGAAATTATTCCTTGCATCTTCTCAGACCACCATGGAATAAAAGTTGAACTCAGTAACAACAGGAATCTGCATACTCGTACAAAAACATGGAAGTTAAATAACCTTATGCTGAATTACAGCTAGGTCAGAGATGAGATGAAGAAGGAAATTGCCAAATTTTTGGAACAAAATGACAATGAAGACACGAATTATCAGAACCTCTGGGATACTGCAAAGGCAGTCCTAAGAGGGAAATTTATAGCACTGCAAGCCTTCCTCAAGAAAACGGAAAGAGAGGAAGTTAACAACTTAATGGGACATCTCAACCAACTGGAAAAGGAAGAACATTCCAACCCCAAACCCAGTAAAATAAAGAAATAACCAAAATTAGAGCAGAATTAACTGAAATTGAAAAAAAAAAAGAATTATACAACAGATCAATAAATCAAAAAGTTGGTTTTTTGAAAAGGTCAATAAAATAGATAAACCTTTGGCTAACCTAACCAGGAAAAAAAAAAAAAGAGTAAAATCTCTAATCTCATTAATCAGAAATGACAAAGATGAAATAACAACACACTCCTCAGAAATTCAAAAAATCCTTAATGAATATTACAAGAAACTTTATTCTCAGAAATATGAAAATCTGCAGGAAATTGACCAATACTTGGAAGCACATCACCTTCCAAGACTTAGCCAGAATCAAGTGGAAATGTTGAATGGCCAATATTGAGTTCTGAAATAGCATCAACCATACAAAATCTCCCTAAAAAGAAAAGCCCAGGACCAGATGGCTTTACGTCAGAATTCTATCAAACCTTTAAAGAAGAACTAGTACCTATACTACTAAACCTCTTCCAAAATATAGAAAAAGAAGGAAGACTACCCAACACATTCTATTAAGCAAACATCACCCTGATCCCCAAACCAGGAAAAGACCCAACAAGAAAGGAAAATTATAGACCAATATCACTAATTAATATAGATGCAAAAATATTAAACAAGATCCTAACAAACAGAATACAGCAACACATCAAACAAATTACACATCATGACCAAGTCGGTTTTATCCCAGGGTCTCAAGGCTGGTTCAATATATGTAAATCCATAAGTATAACTCAGCACATGAATAAAAAAACAAAGACCATCTGATTCTCTCAATTGATGCAGAAAAAGTTTTTGATAATATCCAGCATCCCTTCATGATCAGAATACTTAAGAAAATTGGTATAGAAGGCACATTTCTTAAACTGATAGAGGGCATCTATAGCAAACCCACAGCCAATATCGTATTGAATGGAGTTAAATTGAAATCATTTCCACTCAGTTCAGGAACCAGACAAGGCTGCCCACTGTCTCTACTGCTCTTTAACATTGTAATGGAAGCTTTAGCCACCAAAATTAGGGAAGAAAAGTTGATCATCCATATAGGGTCAGAAGAGATCAAACTTTCACTCTTCGCAGATTATCTGATTGTATATCTGGAAAACACCAGGGATTCTACTACAAAACTCTTAGAAATGATCAAGGAATACAGCAGGGTCTCAGGTTACAAAATCAACATTCATAAATCGGTAGCCTTTATATATATCAACAATAGTCAAGCTGAAAAAACAGTTAAGGACTCTATTCCATTCACAATAGTGTCAAAGAAGATGAAATATTTGGGAGTTTATCTAACAAAGGATGTGAAAGATCTCTATAAAGAGAACTATGAAACTCTAAGAAAAGAAAAGCTGAAAATGTTAACAAATGGAAAAACATACCATGCTCATGGCTGTGAAGAATCAACATTATTAAAATGTCCATACTACCCAAAGCAATATACAATTTTAATGCAATCCCTATTCAAGCTCCACTGTCATACTTTAAAGATCTTGAAAAAATAATACTTCATTTTATATGGAATCAGAAAAAAACTCGAATAGCTAAGACATTACTCAGAAATAAAAACAAAGCAGGAGGAATCACGCTATCAGACCTCAGACTATACTATAAATCGATAGTGATCAAAACAGCATGGTACTGGCACAAAAGCAGAGAAGTAGATGTCTGGAACAGAATAGAGAACCAAGAGATGAACCCAGCTACTTATCGTTATTTGATCTTTGACAAGCCAATTAAAAACATTCAGTGGGGAAAAGATTCCCTATTTAACAAATGGTGCTGGGTGAACTGGCTGGCAACCTGTAGAAGACTGAAACTGGACCCACACCTTTCATCATTAACTAAGATAGACTCTCACTGGATTAAAGATTTAAACTTAAGACATGAAACTATAAAAATACTAGAAGAGAGTACAGGGAAAACCTTTAGAAATTGGTCTGGGCGAGTATTTTATGAGGAGGACCCCCCGGGCAATTGAAGCAGCTTCAAAAATACACTACTGGGACCTGATCAAACTAAAAAGGTTCTGCACAGCCAAGAACACAGTAAGTAAAGTAAGGAAACAGCCCTCAGAATGGGAGAAGATATTTGCAGGTTATGTCTCCAACAAAGGTTTAAATAACCAGAATCCACAGAGAACTCAAACGTATAAGCAAGAAAAGAACAAGTGATCCCATCACAGGCTGGGCAAGGGATTTGAAGAGAAACTTCTCTGAAGAAGATAGGCGCACGGCCTACAGACATATGAAAAAATGCTCATCATCTTTAATCATCAGAGAAATGCAAATCAAAACTACTTTGAGATATCATCTAACTCCAGTAAGATTAGCCCATATTGCAAAATCCCAAGACCAGAGATGTTGGTGTGGATGTGGAGAAAAGGGAACACTTCTACACTGCTGGTGGGAATGCAAATTAATACATTCATTTTGGAAAGATATATGGAGAACACTTAGAGATCTAAAAATAGATCTGCCATTCAATCTTATAATTCCTCTACTAGGTATATACCCAGAAGACCAAAAATCACATCATAACATTTATTTGTACCAGAATGTTTATTGCAGCCCAATTCATAATTGCTAAGTCATGGAAGAAGCCCAAGTGCCGATCAATCCATGAATAAATTAATAAATTGTGGTATATGTACACCATGGAATATTATGCAGCCTTAAAGAAAGACGGAGACTTTACCTCTTTCATGTTTACATGGATGGAGCTGGAACATATTCTTCTTAGTAAAGTATCTCAAGAATGGAAGAAAAAGTATCCAATGTACTCAGCCCTAGTATGAAACTAATTTATGGCTTTCACATGAAAGCTATAACCCAGTTATAACCTAAGCATATGGGGAAGGGGGAGAGGGAGGAGAGGGAGGGGAGGAAGGGGGGCGGTAGGCTGAGGGAGGTTGATTGGTGGGATTACACCTGCGGTGCATCTTACAAGGGTATATGTGAAACTTAGTAAATGTAGAATGTAAATGTCTTAACACAACAACTAAGAAAATGCCAGGAAGGCTATGTTAACCAGTGTGATGAAAATGTGTCAAACGGTCTATAAAACCAGTGTATGGTGCCCCATGATCACATTAATGTACACAGCTATGATTTAATAATAAAAGAAAAAAGAAAGTTTCTGAGGGTTAATACAGTTATAGGTTATAAATAAAGAAAGAAAAGAAAAAAAGAAATGTTCTGTCCAGGGACACACAATCTAATCCTGGCAAACCAGCTTAGAACCTAGATTGGATGAATCCAAGTTCAGTCCTTGTTGTGACTGGCGTACCTTTGAAATCATCGCTACTTGCATGCAATACCCAACAAAAATAATAATTCTAACCCAATTTGGACTTTGGCCAATTTTCTAATTGCTTATCTTGTTTCATATTATTTTTATTTTATGTTTATGACATACTTCAAAGCTTGGAAGACATGCATGACTCCCATCCCTACGTGAACAGGAAAAACCCAGAGAGGTTGATAACCTCAAGTTTATACTTCCAATTAATAGCATAGCTTGGACTATAATAAATTTATTGTAGCGTATACAAAGAACCATCAAGAGTTTGCAAAGACCCAGTCTAGTGACTCAGAAATACGGAAGGGAGACTCCGAAGATATGAATTACAAATGCATTTTAAAAAGTGATCTATCTTCATCTATTTATTTAGTTTTAGAAAGTGATCTCTAAATACCAGATTCTGACTCTGATTTACATACAACTTACTGAGTGACAGCTCTGAGTAGGCACAGTCCCAGTCCCCCTCCTTTTACTAAGAGGCCATTTAATGTGGTTTAACCCTCATGAAAATCCTATGAAATAGGCCCCCAGATTCCAGATGAGAACATGGGGGCTCGGAATTTAAGTGACTCCTCCGAAGTTGCATGGCCTCTCAGGAGAGCTCCAATACCATGTCCAATTTAGTTTGTGATTAAAAGACCCTACAATGATGTGCTGATGTTATTAGGACTGTGTTTCTCTAAATATCTTTATCAAAGCTTGTTATTTCTGCCTTGAAAATGATTTCATCCTGATCTCCATGGTTTTTGGCCACTGAGATAAGCCCACATTTATTTTTAAGCTGCTTGTAGTCAGAATGGAAGGGCTGATGGAGAAAAAAGAAAACATACTTTGGCAATGTACCTCAATCCTCTGGGGTCTAAATTCCAGGAACAAGTATCATTTCTGATGAGTTGCTTTCCTACAACTTTTTATGTTAAGTAAGCTTGGCATTACCTTGGCTTCCGTGCATAAAGGGTATCGCTAAGATTTCACATTGAATTCCACTGAATTCAGCTGCTTTAAACTTAGGCGCACTGTGCCCATTCTTTTAAAAAAGGGAGCTGAGAGATATCTGAAGGGATATAAAAATTTGCTGGGGAAACTTAGCTGGAATTGAATGTCTCTCTCAAGAGGGGAAATACCGTGCCTCATCTGATACCAATGTGCTTTGCAATCCCTTAAGACTGCCATAGTTTCAAAAAAAAAAAAAAAAAAAAAAAAAGACTGCCATAGTTTCTAAAGCTTTATTCTGCTACACCCATATATTTGGTGCACTGCACACTGCATCAAGATCAGTGTGGACAACCCCACGCCTCTCATCTGATGGAAAAGTAGTCTATCAGGTTAATCCCGAGTCTTAAATCAGTCACCTTTTAGTTGTCCCTTTATGTTAAAACTGTATTTACACATTTCCTCTAACCTGTTAGGGGGCCTAATGCAGCCCCACACAAACCCTTTCCCCTCCTCCTCCTCTGTTCCTAAGACAAAGACACAAAGGATCTGGCTAGTCCACCCCCTGAGAAGTTCACTGCCAAAAGACTCTAACTTTCCAAGAAAGCTGTGGAATGTGCTCACTCCCTACACCCCCATATAAAAGGGGTCTCTAACTGCTCCTGGGTGCAGACGCCATCTTTGCACTGTCCAAGAGGGTCACCTTCCCCTTTCAATAAACCTGGCCTAAATATCTCCACTGAGGCCCCTCCTCTGGGTGCCACTGTTTACTCCTTTCATAACTAATCTACTTTTGTTTTCTAATTTCTTTATGTTTCCCTTCCACTTCAACAGAAGGGTCCATTTTTCCCCAGCTGGAAAACTCCCTGCCGCTGTCTCCTCCTGCCAGGAGAGCAAAGAAAGCATCTGAGATATTCACACTGGGGAGAGTGGGAGACCAGGGAGTTCCGTGGCCACTAGAAACCCACCATGCTGCCTCTCCCAACCCAGGAGCCTATCGCCCACAGCCAGTTCTCTACTTCATGACCCAGGAGTGTCACCAAAAGCAAAAAAGAAGAAACCCAAGTCATAAATCTTGCGGCATGCTGGAAAGACCTGAGAACACTAAAGAGAAGTTATTATGAGTTCCCCTTCACCCTGACCTACCATGCTCCTCCAGGCACTGTGCCAGCAGACAGCAGGGCAGGTGGAGATGGGAGACACGTCCCAGCCTGCAGGGCATCTAGGAAGGCAGGCAGTCACCCTGGGACAAGCTAAGGGTAACAGCCCACAACTGGGGTATCGAGGTGGAGAGGGTCTTTTCATGGTGTCTTCTGCTCTGCCTTTTCAGGACCCTTCCTTCCCTGTAAGGGCTCCAAAGGTAGGGAGCAGTTTCTAGGCATCACTGCTCTAGTACCATTATAGCACAAGGTGCATTCCCTACTTAAGTGCTTGTAAAATGATGACAGAGACAGAAGAAGAAAAGGAATAATCATTGCAGAATAAAAATAAAACAGATGAAAGCTACCATTTATACACTGAGCACTGTTCTAAGTGCTTTGCATATATCATCTCATTTCCTCCTCGGGGAGTCTTCTGAAGCCAGTATTATCAGGCCCACAACGGAATTCTCTGAAGAAACCATCTTTGGGGACTGGTCTATGACATCCTCTCTGGTGACAGGTGAGTGAAAATGCTCTTTTGGTTCTACATACTTACATGAAAATTTAAGTTTAAAAATATGAAAATCATTGGGAGGGGTGTGGGAGGACAAATGGAGACAAACGGCAATGATTTGGTGGGAACACTAAACTGAAGTACTGAAATCTCTGAACAACAAAAATTATTTTGCTATTCGTTAATAAACACCTATGTCCAGGCAATCCCCAAGTTACAAATATCCAACTTACGTACAACTCACACTTATCAGCGGGGCTGTTACTGGTAATAAGTAAATGTACCTATTCCAACTTATATACAAAGTCAATTTAAGAACAAACCTACAGAAACTATCTCGTTCATAACTCGGGGACTGCCTGTACACAAAGCTGAAGTCTTTAAAAACTATTTTGTACTCAAATAAGTGAAATGTGCCTTCCAAAATTATGTGTTATATAATAAATCTGTTTAATAATCTCTTTATAAGGAAGACAATGATAAAAATTTCAGTTTAATCAATTTAAGGTCAAAAGATCATAAAATGTGAATCACTGCAATGTTAATGCTAAGCAAGCTAAAGAGTCAAAATTGAAATAAAATATAAGTAGACATGAATTACTTCTTTACATCTAGTATATGTAATACTGAACATAATTCCTGTATACATAATTCCTGTCACTCATCTTCAAATTTTCAAGGAATGGTATTTAGGTAATGAATGGGTCAATACCATCACCTGGCTTACATTTGGGTAAATTGCTTTTACCCAAACACAACTTTTTTTTTTTTTTTTTTTTTTTTTTGAGACAGAGTTTCACTATATCACCCTGGGTAGAGTGCTTGACATCACAGCTCACAACAACCTCAAAGTCTTGGGCTTAAGCAATTCTCTTGCCTCGGCCTCCCAAGTAGCTGGGACTACAGGCACCTGCTACAATGCCCGGCTATTTTTTTGTTATTGTTGTCATTGTTGTTTAGCAGGCCCTGGCTGGGTTCGAACCCACCAGCCCCAGTGCATGTGGCTGGTGCCCTAACCACTGAGTCACAGGCACTGAGCCAACCCAACTTATTTTTTGACATTGACATCAGTATTATTTTTTAAATCATTCAGTTACCAATGGCCATGTGACATAAACATACTTTGGAGCCTATGAGGACAAACGATGCTTGGCCTCCCCAGGAAAGTATACTAACATAAAGAAATCAGTCATAATAAAATGAATACTCTAAGTTCTTACAGAGTTAGTTTTGCAAATTCATCTCATCTTAAGAAATTCTTTTAAGGCTTTAAGTCTATCTTTACATTTTATGTAATCTACTTTTTCCTCCATAAATCTTTCAAAGGCCTTTGGCCTTTTAAAAGCAACATTATTCTGACTGGATTTGTGATCTCCATCCTATTTTCATAGTCCTCTAGTAAACGCCTGGGGTCTCCTTCAGTGATACCAACTAAGTCCACACCATGAGAATCCATCCTAAGCCGAATGAAGTCTTCTATTCAGTCCTTAGGACAGATGGAGCTTGACTGTTTGCCACAACCCTTAAAGAGAACTCTTCCTATCTTGAAGGTTTGAGATTTCTGTTTGGGGTAATCTGATTACTGAGTATCTAGATGATCTCGTCCATCTGGTTTGTAGCACTGAGCCCAATTGGTCAGGGCCTGGAGCCATCCTTCCCTAAACAAACCTTTGCTTTTCCCATTCAATTCAATTCAAGAAGCATTTATTGTGCATGAATGGACAGGCAAGCTTAACTCTTTCCATTAAGCATGGAAGCTCTTGAGAGCACTGTGAAGAGACCTCTACTGTCCATACCCAGGGTTCCACTACAAAGACATCACCGCAGACTGTTACCCAGAGCTAATGAGAAGAAAGAAAGCATTACTCTTCCCCACTCAAGTAGTTTCTGCCAAAGTATTTATTTCTGCCGATCCATTTATGCATTCTACTTTCTAAGAGAACATTTGTCACAGATGATTTAGTGTTGTAGCTCCCTAGAGCATCTTTCTGTAGCATGCACTCATTGTTTTTAGGAATCCAGGGTCTCCCAGGCAAGACTGGAGAGGTAAGGGGGCTTAATTAGCCACAAACCATGTCTCATTATCAGACCTCAAATTCCAAAGGATTCTTCCAAAGATCATTAATTGAAAAAAAAAAAAAATCCCAGATTAAACTTCTAAAAACAAAACTTTTAGGAAGCCCATGTAACTGGGTAGCTGTGTAGTTTTTCAGGAGAGAAAATGGGACTGCATGAATAGTGAGTTAAAAGAATAATAATACTTGTTAAAGTCAGAAAAGAAGGAAAACAAACATTTTAGGAATTTTCACATTCCGTCATGGTGTCTGTGTCCACCAGAAGCCAATTTAGCAGAAACAAATACTGTACATTTGCTCTTCTACCCCAGCAGACACTCGATTCTGCCCACATTCGGTAATTGTCTATGGTATGTAGCTGGAGGTGAAACTGCACACACCGACGGCTAACTGGTTTGGATTTTGGCAACTCTTCTGAAATCTTGGCTTGAAATCAGAGCCCACTTCGGGGTACATGAACAAGTCATTTCATGCACACGACATTCAGCAACGGTGCCCCCCCACCAACCAACCCCATCCCCACCTACAAAGTCCTCTTCCTCTAACTACTCCTCCCATGGCTTGCCCACTCCCAGTGTTTCTCTCTCTCTCTCTCTCTCTCTCACACACACACCCGTATCTAAGCATGACACACAGTTCTGGTTTCAAAGAAGGGAGCCACAAATACAAGGTCAAGACTCAAGAATGCAACACTGCAATAATGACTCCTTTGTCTCTCAGGAGTAAAATTAATAAGCTGGCCAGAAACTTGGGTAAGTATTTTTAGCTTGATATTACTGCTGTAGGTAATCCTTATAAAATACTATTTGTATCACTGAGGTATTAACTCCCCACCCCCATACACGCATGTGCATCTCCTACCCCCACACAAATACACGCATAAAAACTGGTTCCATATACTTGTTTGCAAACCTAGTACGCTATATAAAATAGAGGCATGTTAAAAGTGATGAATATTAATGGATGGAGTTTACCAAAATCTATTTTCCTACCCCTATGAGACTAGCCTTGCTTTTGGACTTTTAAAAACCATTCAAATCCCTCAAACCATTTCTTTGCCAAAGAGTGTTTCCCCCAATCACCAAAATTATGGGCTTTATAAATGAAACCTAAACCCTGTGTTTTTGAATTACTTTCTCTAGCTCATTAGAACATCGTGTTTTGAAAAGCTGTTTGATGTTCAAGGCAGAGTATTTATTTTCAAAATAATAAAAATAAGGAAATCCTGGTTTGCCAGAGGAAACGATTGTCAAGTTTCTAAAAATGTTTGAAATCCAACCTTGAACCCAAGTGGAAACGTCCACATGCCACTTCCCTGCTCAAAAACCTTCAATGGCTCCCCACTGCCTGCTGGATAAAGTTCAAGCTCTGCCGCCTGGTGCTCGTGAAGCTGTCAGCCTGACTGGCACCAACCCCTCTGACTCATCCTCCTGATTCTTCATATGAGTTTTCGGCACCAGCCAAATTGGATCTACACCTTATTCCCTCGACACCTCGTGGGCATTCCTGCTTCCACAACCCACTCTCCAGTCTGGCTCTCTCACCTCTCCTACCCAGGCCCAAACACAAGGTCCAATTCTCCTAAGAAGTCTCCCCCCCACCCCCAATCTCCTGGACACCTTTACCCTGAGCAGTGTTTCCTGTGAGGTCTGGCAGCTCTTATTGTCTGCATTGCTTCCTTATTCACTTTTACAATTTTTACTCATTTTCTGGATTAATCTTTCACCCCCACTGGAGGCCACTATAGACCTATCGTTTGGCCCTGAGAACACACTAGTATATCCTGCCACACATCCTCTTGCCTAGAAGTCCTCTCTTTCCTACTAAATTGCCTTCTCTTTGAGACCAGCAGCCTAATCATATCCTTGTCTGTCTTCCCCCAGGTGTCCAAAGCAAAACACAAAGCACAAAGCAAAGCCTGTGACTATTTTGGGGACATGAACGACACCCCTGTTGCTTTCTGATCTCTGTGTCTCTTATGAGAAAAAAGTTCTGACCTGTGGTAAAGGCCAGCCTACTGTGGACCAGGTGCCATGCTGGACCCATCTGGCACCTGAGCTGTAGAGAACTCACATAAACACAACAAAGGCGTTACCATGCAGATGGGATGATGAAGATTGAGAAAGACTGAGCGTCCACCATTGAAGGACCAGGAAAGGTCCTAGCGAGAGGGAAAGTATTATTCTGGATGTGTATGAAAAGTCTTGCTTGTAAGCAAAAGGATGAACTAAACCCTACTCCTTTTTTCAACATGATTGGTATCCTTACTCCTGAGGTCATCTATTGCCTTCAAGTATAATTATTAATGCCAATTATCAAAAAATTCGATAGTAACACTGATTGATTTAAAAGCAAATATGACATGGATGAAATCTAATTAAGACCTTCTTCAAACTTTATCTTGTTTGATTTTTCAATTCTGTGAGCAAGATGGGATGACTCAAGGGTAGAATTAGCTACTCCAGAAACCTGAAACTCACAAGCTAAGAAAAGGGTAAGAAAGACGAGGCAGAGAAGCAGAAGAGAAATCCAAACTCTCTGACCGGAGTTCTTGATCAGCCAGGAAGGGAAAACTTTCTCTGAGTCCCTTGCTAGGTCCTCCTGTGGAAGTGAGATTAGATGGTGGTTAAGAAGCTGCTCATAGCAGCTCTTACTGAGCATGTATTATGTGCCGGGCCCTGTGCCAAGGCATTGGCTCATGTGATCTTCCACAATCCTATGAGACAGATCCAACAACTATTCCAAAGTTACAGATGGGAAATTAGCAGCTCGGATCATTAGAGTGATTTGCCTGAGATCATGAGCAAGCTAGGAAGTGGCAGAGTCAGTATCCATACTCAGTTTGGTATGTTTACCGGACTCTGTGCCCTAAAATTCATGGCTGTATTGCTTCTGTGGATCTGAGTCTCGCACATGGGACATCCTGATGAACTCTGTGAATGGTGAGCCAGACGGCTCCTAGGTCTTCAGGAAATTTAAGTTTATGGCAAAATAACGGTTCAGCGGCTTTGCGTTGAGACATTTCCTGGGGGAATGCCAAATGTTCCAATCTGTGAAAAACACAATATGTGACAAATATTCTCAACATTCCCGTTACAAAGTCAAACACAAACCCTGTACACCTCCCTGTGTCTATTATTTTCCATTTTTTTCAACTATTACTTCCCTTACTACCTTTCCTCTTCCCTCCATTTTCATTGCTGAGACATAAAAAATGATTCCGGGGTAAAAGTGATTAGCGCTAGTTAGAAGACAGGTTTCTGAGAAATCTAATAAATCACAGCTGTCTTCTCCTCCTCTGGCTTTCTACATCAGGATGTGATCAAGGCTTTGTTCTTCCCACCCTCCCCACCCCCTTTCCTTCTCCTCCGCTTCATTCTACCTTTATATTGCTATTTTTCTAGTCTGGTAGGCACAGTGCTGAGCTAGAAAGACTCTGCCAAGACCCCTGGCAAAAGCCGGCCTCTAGGAATCCTGCCCACTGCTGCGGTGCCCAGAAGATAGGGCCTCTGGGCAGACAGGCAGGAGTTTGGGGTCTGGCTAGAATGTTGAACAGAACAGGTTTCCCTGGCATCTGAACTCTCATGCCTCCAGAGCTCAGCTTTCTCATGCCAGGGCCAGTATTACAATTGCTCACTGGCACTTGCTGTTCTCCTGGGAAGAGAAGTGAGAGGGAGGAGGCAAAAAAGAAAAAAAAAAACAAGCCAGCACACCACCCAGCGTCAGGCGAGCTCCACAGGGCCCAGCCACGTGCCCAGAGCACACGGTCCTGCAGGCAGGCAGCCAGGGTTGCCCGGGCTCACACAGGTCGGGGGTGGGGGGGCACTGGGGGCTGAGAGAGTAGCTGTTTCCACACTGGCAGAACAGGGACTGCTAACCCAGAAGCAATGCTGCTGGGTTAACATCAGTGATCTGTCCTAACTCAGAAGGAAGAGAAAGGTCGAGCAGCCTGCACAGAGTAAGTGCTGGGCATGCCGGGAAGAGTGAAAAAAAATGAAACAAAACAAAACCAGCATGTCCTATATTTGCAGAGGGAAGGGGATTGGATGAACAAATCCCCACATGGAGAATGGGGTTTAGAATCGAGTCATTCCTTGCCCTGCCCCCATGCTGGTGACACGTAACAGCTCCATGCACTGGGTCCTCAGGTGCCTCACTCTGTGCTATCCTTTGTCATGCATTAGCTTATTTAAACATGCTGAAACCCCACGGGGGAGGGACTATTCATCATCTCCATTCTACTGATGAGTAAACTGAGGCTTAAAGGGGTGAAGAAGTAGACACAAAGGGCCACACCAAGCCAATGGGAGCCCAGGATGTAAACTCAAGCCCCTGAATGCAGAGCACACACTCCGACCTGCCAAGCTGTCTTATCACAGGCCAGGGACGACCATCCTGTGAATGGGACAGCAAGCCTGTCTTCTGCGGGCGGAGCAGATCATCTCTTATAAAAGATACCCAAAAAAGTCTACCTGCCTCCAGAACAAAGCTGATTCCATCCTCTCCAGGACTGTGTGATCCTGATGAATGAGAGGCACTTCCAAGATTAAGTGAGGTGTCATGCACAGGGACTATTGATCTTGTGTTCCCAACCTGCAGACATCAGTCTGTTGGATAGGTAGATGGACTGCTTGCCCTGAAGGGGAGTTTCAGATCATGATCCTGGGAAAAGCAAGGCAATTCCTCTTGCCTCAGTAGGACCTCCCATAATCCCAGAATCACCTGCACACAATTCCCCCTCTATCATTACACAGATCCCACGGCCAGCATTTTCCTTCTATAACTCAAACCTTGTCACCAAGCAAAGTCGGCAGCAACAGCACAAACTCCATATTGCAATAGTACGGTGGGTTCTCCCCACAGCCTACTCCTCCTTGTGTCAACCACTTACGCCCTTCTCTTCTCACACGTAGCCAGATGGAAGGGTGTCCACTTTACTCTGTAACCAGCCCTCATCATAACCCTATCTCTATGCTCAGAACTGGAAAAGAGAGCCTTCTTAATTCTCAGTGGGGTATGGGCCTACCAGTGGTAAGATACCCCCAAGCTATTCAAAGAAAAACCACCAGAGGAAACGATTTCAAATCTGGCTTTACAAGCATGTGATTTAAAAATAACTCTGCCTTTGTCTGCTATAGATGACTTTCCCTAAAGGGATGGCTGTCCTTAAAGCAATCGTTCAATTCTCAGGGCAAACAGATTCATTTTTTTCTAGTACCCAGGCATACCTTCAGGAAAGCAATCCCACATACCACCTCTGATAGCATCTGAAAAGCAAACATCAAAGTCATTAGACTGACTCCTGATATCTCTCCTAACCTGGGAGCACCCAGGAGGTCGCACTTCACATGACCATGACCGGGAAACCTCTGCAGGTACCTACGGCATCTGAAACCCACCACTCTTCCCTTCAGTAAGATGTCAAACCAGAATGCTTGGCTGGCTGGGCGCCGTGACTCATGCCTGTAATCTTAGTACTCTGGGAGGCCAAGGCAGGTAGATAGCTTGAGCACACAAGTTTGAAAACAGCCTGAGCAAAAGCGAGACCCTGCCTCTACTAAAAATAGAAAAACTTAGGCAAGAGGATCATTTGAGTCTAAGAGATGAAAGCTGCTGTGAGCTCTGATGCCACAGCACTCTATCCAGGGCAACAGCTTTAGACTCTGCCTCAAAAAAACTCAAACAAAAACAAAAAAGAAAGCTGGGCCTCCACACCAGGTCTCAATGGATCCCTGGATTATTTATTCAAGGAAAATGTATTTCTTCAGATATCTGATTCATTTTTTGAACAGATAACTAGATAGAGTGCACATAATGGAAATAAGGACCAGGGTGTTAGTCATGATAAACCTATGAGAATTCACAAGCACGCTCGCCTTCTTGTTATTCCAAGACCTCCTTTAGGTGAATTAGAAATGTATAATTTTTGGGAGGCTGAGGTAGGTGGATTGTTTGAAATCACGAGTTCAGGACCAACCAGCCTGAGCAAGAGCGAGACCCCTTCTATAAAAGAAAGCTGGGTGTTGTGGCAGGCACCTGAAGTCCGGGCTACTTATGAGGGTGAGGCAAAAGGATCCCTTGAGCCCAGGAGTTTGACAGTTTGAGGTTGCTGTGAGTTGTGATGCCACAGCACTCTACCCAGGGGGACAAAGCGAGACTCTGTCTCAAAAAAAAAAAAGAAAGAAAGCAATGTGTAATTTGTCAGTTTATGGATTCATTGTCATTTGTCCAAACAGGTAGCACTAACTACATGGGGCTACAGAGTGTAACTCAAAAGACGCATGCTGAGCACACAGCTGAAAACAAATGTCTAGTAATTGTTCAACACCTATCCCACAATTATATCCTGATTAGCCCGATGGCCAAGTTTTTATCAACTTAAAAGTGTATAATTACACTCTTATTAATATTCTATTTCTTCTTGGCAACCTAATGTCTCCTGACCTTCTTAAAGGTTTTGCCCTGATGCATTGTAAGAGGTAAAAACACCCATTTATGTGTTGGGATCCTGAATGAAGTCCATGTTCTGCTGTCCAAGTTGAAGGTCTCACCCAGCGGTTCACAACTGAGAGTGACTGTATAATCAGGGGATATTTGGTAGTGACTGGAGACTTTTTTCCTACCTGTGGCAGGTAGGGGTGGAGGTGCTACTGGCCTCTAAGAGGCAGAGGCAGAGATGCTACTAAGTATCCACGTAGGACGCAAGGACAGCATCCCACAGCAAGACTTACCCCAAACATTAGCCACGCCAAGGCTGGGAAATCCTGATGGAGACCTAAATGATATAACTCCCCAAATGCTCAAGGCTACACCTGTGCTTTTCCCTTCTGAGGACTTATTTTCTTCCAGATTAACTTGGTACTTCTATCCTGGTCACTCCTGTGAGCCACACAGAATAATTAAGAACTCTCTCCCTTTCCAGGTTTGCTTATGATATACATCCCTGAAGGTAGCATCCCTTACAATTTTATTTTGCATGATGATCTTTAAAATGATCAACATTATGTCAACAGCACACTGTTATTTTACCTGCGCTTGGCATTTGAAGAGCTTTAACTTTTTTCTTTTCTGTGAAGACTATCATTGAGTTTTCAATTCAAAGAAGAGAGTTATTTTGAAGTGTGTTTCCATTATCAAAAAGACATTAAGATGAAGAGCTTATTTCTAGACCTTCAGTGCTCCCTTTGATCCAGTGCCTTACTGTCACAGTCTAACAAAATGATATCCCCTGAAACTCAGGAGTTTTTGGCTATGGATTCCAACTCTGATTGGGGCAACTCAAGTTTCTAAGAGTCATTGATCAGCACTGACTCTAATGAGCTCTGACAAATGACTTTTAAAGAAGCCTCAAAATTCTAAAACCACGATTTTAGACTCTCATGAGGAAGCAAGGTGTGGACACTCAGTGGTTGGGGGAAAAATACAGTATTCCTAACACAGTACATACTCTATATTTGGTAGGGGATTGAGAAATATTTTCCATTGATTTTAAGCATTAGGGTTAATGTTCCCCAAATTTGTAACTATTGGGCAAAATCTCCTGATGTTCCTCTTCAAAAGAAGAGTTATATGCTACATCTAAATATTTTAAGAAGGTGTGTCACAAGACAGGGCTTGACGTAAATAATAAAAGTTGACACAGATTCTACAATGATCACAATTGCTTCCATTAATACAACACCCCCTGCTAGTTATTTGACCCTTTATACATATTCTAATTTTCTCAATAGTTTACTAAAGTAGAAATTGCACCCTTCTATACAAAAGGAAACTGAGGTTCCAAAAGTTATGTTACTTACTTACTAAGGTCACATGGCTACCAAGTGGTCAGTCTCCCTATGCAGAGTGAGTCCAGTGACAGAGGCACAATTGTGCCTTCTCCCTGGGGCTCTGCTCCCTTTTCCCCTGGTTGTTTTTCCACCTTGAAGAACTGTTTATTTTGCTGATTGTTCCTGTGAAGCAACTGAAAACAGAAGACAGGGCAGCATACATTCTAAGTAGCAGAGCCTGGGTTCACATCAAGTGTTCTCCCAAGCTCCTGCAGCCTGCAAGGTGGCTGAGGGTTCAGATTTAATTCCATTCCAGCCAGTGGCCTGGAGTTATAATTCAAAGTGATTTTGAAGAAAAGGCCAAGAACTTTAACTCCAATACTAACGTACCAAGGTGGGGGTGTTCTCTTCCTTCTTTGCATCGTTCCCTTCCATTTAAATCTTGCTCTGTGTGTCACAGAACTTTCTGCAAGAGCCGAGGACAGCAAGTTCAGAAACGATCTCTGGCACAAGTCTCGCATTGTCCTGCTTTCCGTCCTCCCCCACAGCTAAGGCCCTCAGCTCTGTGACCTTCCTGGCAATTTATCTGGCTGAATCTTTGTTCCTGGTTACCTGTGTGCATGAAATAGTCTTTCTTCCTGTTCATTTTGTACTACGGGGTGCTGAAGGCACGAATCCAGGGCTGCCTGTATCCGTGTTTCTATCTGGGCATTTAGCAGTGGGTTTTGAAGTACTGGTCATTTCAGGTGATGTTTTTGTGACATTTCAACATCATTTACAGCCGATCTTGCAGCCCAGTGGGCTTTGATAAAGGTGGATTAAGTGTGATGGGCAGATGAAAATGAAAAAGAAAAAGTAAGAACAGGTTGGTTTATAGGAATAATGACAAGAGAGAAATGGGGTCTGATCCTGAAGAAGGCTAAGCCACATTTAATAGGAGAGCCTGTTTTTAGGTTCTGTTTCTCAGTTCATGACAAACACCCTCACTCATATTTTCCCCCCTTCAGGGCAGAGAAGAATGAATAGAGGCAAATCAAGCCTTATGGAGTCTACCCAGATCACTTAGCAAGATCCTATTATCTATGTGTTCAGCGAATAAGGAAAAGAGATAGAAGAGGAGATGGTTCCTTAGATTACTGGAAGCACTAACTGCTGGTATTTCTTAAAACTGCCATCCATGGATCAGCTGCATCAGAATCCCATGAGAAAGTGGTCAAAAAGACATATTCCTGGACCCTCACCCAAAACCTGAAAAATTAGAATTTCTAGCGGTAGATACAAAGGATGTGTATCTAACTGATGCTCCACAGGCTTGCTCCTTGAAGTGGGAGAGGTTTTGCCGTGGGCAAAGCAGAACGTTTCTTTCTTAGAATATTTGCTAAAACCTCCCTGAGTGTGAAAAGGCCCCTCCCATTCACCCTTCTCCCCTTCTGAAGGAAGAAGCTTCCCACGGCCTTTACCTGGTCTGATGGGGCTCTGCATACAGTTCGGAGATGGGATTCCAGGGTGAATGGGTGCAGAGGCCCGGCTGCTGAGGTCCATGACCGAGGGGGCCGCTGAGGAAGCCGGCTGCAGCCCAGGAGGGTGAGGGCTGTGGTCGTGCTGTGACGGGCTGGGGGGGATGCCATTTTCTGACAAAAACTCCTCCAGGTCCATGTATTCCAACTGGAAAGTATCTCCGTCATAGGGAAGGGTTTTGTCCCATAAGGTGGGCCCCAAGAATGCCGACTGGGGGACTGTCGGGCTGTTACTCTCATCATCCAGCTTCTTTTCCTTCTCTTTGTCTTTACCAAATGCTGCAGAAGAAAGGAAAATCAGACTTCAAACAAAAAAGGAAGAAAGGAAGAAGAAAAAGTATCGATCTTTTACAACTTTTCCTGGCCTGTTATAAAAAACATGTTTCACCAATGCTAGGGTCCTTCTCTGGCTGCTGTCTTTCGTGGATCTAGAGTTAAAAGTTCAGGCAGCACGTGGATCTCTGCCCATTTTTCAACATCATCCTATTTACTTTGGAAAGAAAGCACTAGTCCTTGGGATAGGACTATGGGCTGCTCTGGAATCAAAACAAGAGAATAGTCTCAGCGCATTATTTGAGGCGATTAAAAATTTAAATCTAAAGTGGGAAAATAACACCTGTGATTACATACAACTGCTGCCATTGTTAAGAAAACAGCCAATAATCAGGTTGGATTCATCTTCCAAGATGAATGTGGTGATCACAGTAACAATATAAGGTCATTCTCACTTACAAAGCCAGTGAGTTGGCTGTCTTAATTTTGGTACAGCAAGGACTTTCCAACCCTTCTACTACATATTGAGCACCTACTGTATGCCTGGTTCTTTCCATATATGATCTCAAAATTGTCAGAAAACGTTGTAAAACAACGTTGTAAAACAACCTCCATTTGCGATATGGAGGCTCTGAGAGGAAGGAATTTGACCAATGCCTCCCGCTGGAAGAGAAGAAAAGCAAGAACTTTCTGAGTTCACCTGTGTTGGCTTCTAAAGCCACTGGGGGCACACCAATTTTTACAAAAGCAGTTAAAAAAAACACATACAAAATGTTTTCTTCCTCATTCTCAAACACTGGAGTTCTATCCAATTTACAAAAAATCGCACGTTTAGGAACCCCGTCAAAGCACAGGTACCAGAAGAGGTATTCCACATACCTATGCTGGAAGTATGCAGCTATTTTCTACCTGGAAATACTGCTAGCTGGATTAGGTCTTTCACAGGCGCTCTGGACTTTGTCAATTCTAATACTGAAGTGAGTTGGAACCTGAGATTAAGAAATGTGCTTCTGAGTTTCCTCTTCGGAGAAACACCGCCATCAGGACAAGCCATTGTAAGTAACCCTGTCTACAGTTTCTTCAGAGAATCTGACTTAGCACAAACACCTCCCGAAGCGAAAGCTTGCAGGCAAACCCCATCCTCCCCAGTGCCATTCCTCAAAGGAGAGAAGAGTTCAGGGAGAGGCGCTAGGATCTGCGCTTTGCAAACCAAACACCCCAATACTTGCAACGCAACAGGTTGTTCCCTTCTAGGTAACCTTTGAGTACTCCCAAGCTATTTGCACCCAATAATCTTTCAAGACTTTACACTCTCAGCAGCGTGTTTCACATCCGCTACTGCGATACCGAAAGCATGAAACCCCATCAGCCCAAATGGCAAATCCGCGGCGGCCCCCTCTGGGTTCGCGGCTCAGTCTCTCTATCCCCTCCGCTCCCGCTGAGGCCAAGGTTGCCTTGGGAAGGTTTGGGACTTGCCAAGAAAGGGCTCCACCAGCCAGAGGAGGCTCCCGCGCGGCTACACGTGAGCCCGCTCCCGTTCCCCCCTCCCACCAGGAAAAGTGTCATTTTGCCGGAGGCGTGCACGGCTTCCCGCCGCTTCCCGCCCAGAGACCACTCCCCCCGCCGGCCCCAGCCCCCACCCCCTTTGTGAATTACCCTCTACCTGGAGAAAACGCGTCTCCGCTCGCACCTCCCGAGTTGCGAACTAACCAGTCACAGAAGCTATAACACAAGCCCGACACCCAGGCTAGGCAGTGAGACCCCCTTACTCGACCGCCCCCTGCCCGCCATAGAACCAGGCCCCGGGGTTTCTCCCCCGGCCCGGAGGCTCCGCCGGGGCGCAGGCGGCTTCCCTCTGCGCGCGAGTGTGCCCCGCGCTGGGGAACAAGCCCCACCTGTCAGGTTCTACCTCCCACCTGCCCGACGGAAGCGGGGCCCGGGAGGCTGCGCTGGGCCCGGCGCTATTTTAAACGTTGCTCGGGAGGGGTCCCTCCCTTTTCACTGAGGAGGAGGAGGACAGGTGATGGGTGAGCTCCTCAATCTCATCAGAGGAGCACCGACGCCGCGGGACAGAGGGAGAGGACGGAGGATCCAGCGGGCGTGCCCGGCCCAGGAGGGGGACCCCGGGAGCGTCGCCCTGCTCAGAGCGGGGCCGCCGGGGGAAGCGGCGGCGGCGGCCGCGGCAGCGCTCACCGTCTTCGTGGTGAAGGGGGAGCTTCAGCGGGTTCTCCAGCAGGGACCTGAGCACGCCGTAGGGAGGCGGGATAAAGGTGGGATTCAGGGGGAGCGGTCGGGACATTTTCTCCATCGCGATGTACTCAATGATATGTCCTCAAAAAAAAAAAAAAAAAAAGAAAACCCAAAAAAGAAAACCGCCCCCCCAAAATGTTGCTGAGCTTTTCCTGCGTCCTTTGCCAAAAGTACAAAGTACTCGCTTTCAAAACGTTGGAAACAAGGGAAGAAAAAAATTACTTATAGCCTTATAAATACATCTGCAGAAAAATATGTATTAAAAAAAAAAACTTTCGGGTTTCCAGTGCAGACGGTCCCAGGAGAGCGCTCCAAGTGTCCACCGGCTCCCCGGCGACGCACAGGATGTTCTCACCTGCCCCGAACCCCTCGTCTTGCAAAATGTTCAAAATTGCAAAAAAAAAAAAGAAAGAAAGAAAAAGAAAGAAAGGAAAAAAATGTCGATGGCTGCAGAAGAGAAGAAGGCACCGCGCCGACCCGGGTGCCTAGTGCCAGCACCCAAGGCGGCGCGCCGTCCCGCCCCACCCCCCTCCCCGCGCCGGCGGCCGCTGCTCCCCCGCGCTCCGCGGCCCTGCAGCGCCGGGCTCAGCGCATCCGGCAGCCCATGTGCCGCGGCCCTGACAAGAGTGACGTCAGGGCCCGCACCGCGCGCCCATAGGCGTGTGGGGGCGGGGCCATTGGTAGCACCGCCCACCTGACCCGCCCCCCCCTCCCCCCTCCGCCCCGCCGCCGCGTGTTTAGCATCACCGCGCGCACGGATTTTTTGGGACCTTGCTGTGCTGAAGAGCTGCGCAGGGAGCAGGTGCCGCATTCCTTGGGCCATGGGCCTGAGTTCAGAATCTATTTTGTGTCAAGGTGGAAAGAGGAATGAGGAATTTATATCCATAATTTTCAACCTGAGAATAACCTGGGGAATTAAAAAAAAATCGCGATGCCCAGGCCGCATCTCAGATTAATTAAATCGGCACCTCTGTAGTCTTATCCCAGAGTTAGCATTAACGGTTTTTAAAGCTCCCCGGATGGTTTCAAAGAGCATCCAAGTTTGAGATGACGGGCTTAGCCTAAATTGAAAGGAAAACTCTTCTCAATATTCTCTTGGTCCCCGACAAGCATTCTTCCTTGTCCTGCTCCCACAACCACCTCCAAATGACTACTCCCTAGGAGTGGAGGGAAGGGAGCAGCGGGCGACCGAGCTGCTGTGGACTGTTTCCCACCCTGGCAGAGGGTGTGGACATTTGCCTGAAATGGAGAGGCAGGAGAGAGACACAGCTGAATGGAATTTTAGGAACATTTGCTCGCGATGAGTTCAGGTGACTGTGCTTGGGTCTGCACAGTAATTAAAATAATTGTTTAAAGTATTCCCTAAAGGGTTTCTGCATTCATTGCTGTCTGGGCTGCTGCAGCGCCTCTGTCAGCCAGTTTGACCCCGCGGCTCTGGTGATCTCCCGGGAGCTGCGTGCGCCCCCAGGTGTAGGGCGGAAGTCCTCCTTTGCCACTAGGCGTGGTGGGGGCGCTGCACCAGCCAGCTCCTGAGAGCTGCGGGCCTCCGGGCCGGTTCTTCCCCTCTCCCCTTCCTTCCACCCTCTTCCAAGACTAGGATGGCTGCATCTGGGGTCTGCAAGAATGGGCACAAATTAAAGCCTTTTATCAGTGAGATATAAAAGCCTTCGTGACTCTACGCTGAGTCCCTGGGGTGGGAGTTGGTGGAGGCTTAGTGAGATTGACTTAGCTGAAGCACCCCAGGAGGTCGGATTGTGAGAGGAGGCGCCAGAAAACCAGGCGATCAGGAGGGCTCCTAAGGGCTACAGAGTACCCTGGTAGGGGGGACTCTGGCAAGTGCCCTTCTCGTTCCCTCCCTGAGCTGCAAAAGACATCTGATCTAGCGATCTCTGCATTCCTCCTCACTCTAAAATAATGACAAAAGGGTAAGGCAACATTCTAAGTGAGATGATGTTGCAATGTTTTAGATTTCAGCCAAGTTCTAAAAAACATCAGATTTTTAGTTAATGCCATGTGAATTATTTGAGCACCACTGTATGCCAGCGACTATTCTGGGACTGGTGAAAAAAGATGAATAAGACATAATTCTAACCTTCAAGAACTCATAGTTTAGTGTCTGACATTTAAACAAACATTATAATATAGTCTTAAAAGAGCAGAAATGGAGAGAAGAGGGTGACATGGACACTTATATTAGGGGAGGGATCCAGAGAAGTTATCCAAGTTGGGCTTGGAGCTAATGGTCTTTCATGAGCCATTCAAATCCTTGAATTCTATTACATCATTTTTCTTAAAAGAAGGGGACCCCCATCTCCGCCATCCTTTTGGAAGGGGGGAGGCTGCCTGCTTGAATTCACTTCCCCACATCTGGTAGCCTGTAAACAGGGCTGAGAGGATCCTCTCTGGTTAGAAATAGATTACAAATTTCAGGTGCCCAAAAAGGTGCATAACCCAGGTTTGAATAGCAGTCCACTAACATTACTCAGCACACCCCAAAGGCTCCCCGTGCTCATGGCTCTCCACTTTCTCCAGTTTTCCATGTTTCCAGACATGAAACTCTTACAAATTCAAGTAATCTGGTTTCCCAGAGTAATCTTCCTACACCAGGAGACTAACACTGTGGCTGGGAAATTACATTTCTGATTACAAATGAATAACTGGCATCCTGAGTGATAAACCAATGTCTTGGGAATTGTGTTTCTATAATTCCAACCCCTCTGGGCCTAAAGCAACACTGGATCTGGACCAGATTGAGGACTAGCTTTTTTTTTTTTCTTTTTTTTTTTTTATCGTTGGGGATTCATTGAGGGTACAATAAGCCAGGTTACACTGATTGCAATTGTTAGGTAAAGTCCCTCTTGCAACTCAGCCTTGTCAAACTTCAAATGTATTTGGTAGAGTCTAAACATTATTATCTTAAGCATTGATGAGCTCTCTCTTTTATTCTCCCTCTTCTCCTTCCCTTCCCTCTCTCCTCTCCAGAAGCAATGGTGAATGGCTGGCCAGGTGAGAGGGAGGAAAGAGCTAGAAGAAAACAAAAGTTGGATTGGTTGGATGGTAAGACTATACCACAGGATAATTCTCCAATGGACATATCTCTGCACATGAGCATGAACTCTAACCTGCACATGCACCCAGCATAACAACCCTCACCCATGCTTAGCACTGGTCCTTTTACAAAGACCTTCCACAAGTGCCATATCACTTAGTTCTAACAACTGCATTAGGAAAGTAGCAATTCTTGTTGTCTACTGCCACATAACAAACCCCTCCACAACCTGGTGACTTAAAACAGCTGTTTTATTATTTCTCATCTTTCTGCCATCTGGACTAGGCTCAGCGGGGGTGCTGGGTGCTGGGATGGCTGGCCTTCCCTTTCTCCCCATGTAACGTCAAAGCCCCCGCTTTCACACGGCCTCCTTACACAAGGGATTAGTTTTACATGTTCTACCGCGTCATGTAAGTAAAGTCATATGCTCTTGTGTGTAGCTTCTTTTATTCTCCACAATAATTTTGATACTCAGCTCTATTGCATAGCATTAATTTCTTTTTATTAGTGAGTAGTATTCCACTTTATGAATATACAAAAATTTATCTGCACTTCTATTGGTGGGCATTTGTTCCCAGTTTTTAGTTATGATGAATACAATTTCTTGAACACCCTGAGTCCTTCTGCGAACATATGTTTTCATTTCTCTTGAATAGACAGGAGTAGAATTGCTGTATCATAGTATAGATGTATTTTTTTACTTCGTAAGAAACTGTTAAACAGTTTTCTGAAGTAGCTGAATTATCTTACATTTCCAGGGGCTGCATATATGAATTCTGGTTATTCTGATTCCTCACCAACATTTAAAAAGTTTAGCCATTCCAGTGGAGGGCTAGCAACATCTCATTGTACTTTTAATTTGCATTTTCCTGATGACAAGTAATAATAAGTACTTTTTATGTGATTACTAATAATTTACATATCTTCCTGTTCAAGTCCTTTTCCTATTTTTAAATTAGGCTGCTTGTCTTTTTAACTATCGAATTTTAGAAGTTCTTTATATATTATGGATACCTGTTCTTCATTAGATATATGTATCGTGAATACCTTCTTCCAATCTGTGACTTGCCTATTAGTTCTCTAAACAGTATCTTTCTGAGAGCAGCAGAACTTCCAAGATGAAGTTCATTTTACCAAATTTTTTTGCATGTTTATTGTTTGCTGTGAACTAGGAACATGAAACTTTTATAGTTTAAGCTCTTCCATTCAGGTCTGTGATCCTTTTTAAATCAATTTTTATAGGTACTATGACATAGGGGGTGAGTTTCTTTTTTTTTAATTTTCTTTTTTTATGGGAGATATTAAATTTTTCTAGGAACAATTGCTAAAATGGTAATCATTACCCTTGAATTGTTTTGATACATTTGTTAAAAAATATGGGTGTATTTGTGGGTGACCAAAATTTTGGACTCCAAGGGAAAAATGGGTGTTGTATCTCTCTGGAGAGCATAATTCTATTTCTCGGTTTCCCTAGGATTTGATTCACATCAAACAGAGCAAAGTTCATCAAAATTTTTGGCTAAAGTGAATTCTTCACTTTCAATGGTCAATTCGGTTTGTTGAAAAGCCAAAATTGTCCACACTAACTTAGATAAAACCCTAAAAGCAGAGGCAGTGTCCAATTTGCTTTTTTTGTATGTGAGCAAATAAGCCTATTTGGTGCTTTTGGTTACAGCTAGTAACATCTCAGTGTTCCTGTCTTTACCTGCATGTGCTTAAAAAATAAAGCTAAACCTTTTTTGTTGGAAAAATCCAAACAAATAAATACTAAGTAAGGAGCATTTGACAAGTCACTGGGAAACCCTTCAGCTGGCCCGTCAAGGGGGAAGGCATAGCAGAGGCTCTGGAGGTTTGGAACTGTCCTAAAAATAGGAATGATCATAGAAGAAATGTTTCTCAGAATCAACTTCTTAGAAGATGCCAGCACAGCCCCACTCTGCTCTGAGTTCTGGAAATTAGCCTTTTGCCCAGCCAGTGGTTGCCACCTGTCCTGTCATTTCAAGAGTTTCAATAGCGAGCTTGGGTAGGAAAGCCTTTTTTGCAGCCCGGTGGGGGCAGATGTGAGGCAGCCATGTTGGCAAAGGCCCCGCAGGTCTGGAGAGATCTTTGCAGTGTAAACGGTGTCTCTGTTTCAGATTCCCAGTGGGTGTGAAACCTTCTGAGCACACAATGCCTGCCACTGTACCCTCCTCAGGGCTGGGATCCTGGGGTGGATGGAGGTGAGCGCTGTGGTTACGAAGGGCTTTATACTCCAGTGAGCCAAACCTCTAGATGAACCTGTTTATCTTGTTGCCAGAAAGGGCACTTTATCCAGGGAATTATTTCAGAAGAAAAGGCATCACGTGGAAGTTCAGCTAGATACGCCTACCCTAGACCTGTTCTTTCTCTTCTTCCTGAAACCTCTAACTTAACTCAGTTAAACCACAGAAAAGGGAAATATATTCAGTGAACGTAACTCCCGGAGACCCTCAAATCTATTCACTTGGTGTAGGGACCATCCAAACAACAAACAAGAAAGCATTTGGGGGGCTGTTAAACTCTCCTCTGGAGGAAGACTTACGTGAAGGAGCATCAGTAGGCTTCCTGACCCCTTCGTCAAGCCCTGTGCTGCTCTGGGAAATCTAAGCAGGAAAGACAGACAGATATGTAGGTATACGATGTCTTAAATCAGGCGTGTGTGTGTGTGTGTTAAAAATCAGAGAATGGTAGGATTTCTATATGTGTAGTAGGAAGGAAGATGACAAAAATTGTGTAGAAGATAAAGAAAAGAAAGTATGTGGCAAAAGGAGAGGGTAAACAGAATACACCAGCGCCTTACAGGAGAATGAATGCAGGGTTTGGCACCTGCTACTATTACAGTTACTCTATAAATACAACAATAACATGAATGGGGGGAGGGCTCCACTGAGTCTGGCATGGCCTTCAACCTTTTTTTATGTATTACCTCATTTATTTCTTACAACAATAGTATAAGGTAGGTATCATTATCCCCATTTTACGGATCAGGACGGTGAGGCCCAGAGAAAGTAGTGACTTGCCTTGATCCTACGGCCAGCTACTCCGGGGAGAAGCTATGAGTTGAAAACAGCTCTGCTTGGCTCAGATGCTTGTGGTCTTAACCTCCATCCAGGAAATGAATAAGGAACATCCATTCAGTGAGCTCACTGGGTTTCCAATTCCAACCTGCTCCAATTCTGCCTCTGTCCAGCCTGTGACCTTGGATAACCTCTCTGATCTCTGTTTTCCTTGTGGGAAGTATAAACTAATGCCTATGTTTCCCAGCTCCCAGCCTCACCAGGAGGATTGAATGAGATAACTCATGTAGGGATGTTTGGTAAATTGTGAAAGGTGAAACAATTGTGAGGGCTTGTTACTTGAGGTGTTTTCTGGTTTCTCTGTTCTTTTGCAAAAATGCTCCCGCTTATGAATCTGCAGAACTGTTTATTTAGCTCATGATAGTAGAGGCTACTTTCCATCCACACACATGTCCTTTTTTGTTGTCTTCATTTTTTACCCTCTGCCAGGGGCAGCCACATTCTATTGCTCCTCATCTCCAAAAGAAACACAAGTTTGAGGTTAATCAAAAGTCAAAGGCAGCAGATTCCAGATAGCCATTCAGCCAAAGAAAGGAAGCAATGGGTATCTTCTATATCTTCCTAAGAGGTAAAGGAGTAGAAGTTTGGGGGATAACACTTAAAAATTGTTTCAAGTTTAGTTCATGCAGTTGAGGGTAGAGATGGTTGAACTATAGAGGCAGAAAATCACCATGACTCAGAATCTAGTCTCTAATTTGTTCAGGATCCAGGGTTGATGAGGCTTAGCAAAACTGACTTACATCAACCACATTCTAAAATATAATTTCTGGGTGATGCCTGTGGCTCAGTGGGTAGGGCGCTGGCCCCATATACCGAGGGTGGTGGGTTCCAACCCAGCCCTGGCCAAAACTGCAATAAAATATGATTTCCAAAAAATATAATATAATTTCCATGCTGCGTGTGAGGTTCTTTCAGGTGCATGAAAAAGGTAAGACCAGATATCTTCAGGTAATCAGAGTTTATCATTCAGCTAAACAGGAGGAAAGGAAGACCACAAAATTGCTCAGTGCATACAAGCCTTCAGGGACCACGTATGTCCACGATCAGTGCATCCTGCAGACCTGGGGAGAACCAGAATAGTGATCTGTCATCATGCAGGGATTCAAGACCAGCATCCCGACATTTATTGTGTCTTAATCCCCAAACAAAAGATCTGGTTCATAGACATCGTCCCCAGTCCCTATGAAGTTCCTGTACTAGTGGAGATTCACGTGAGTCATCTTATAAGTGATTGGCCAACCTTATGCCAATAAATGGTGCCTTTGTGGAGACGGTGCAAACAGTGCAATTACAGGAGGCCAAGGCAGCTGGTTTAACTCCGACACTGGCACATACCACATGCAACCAGATTAGCCTGGCACGGCTTTCCTTCAGAAAGGAGCTCTTTCTAAGGAGCATGCCCGGTATGTTGAACTTCAAGCAATACTTAAAAATTTATGTCAGCTGGACAATGTGTTCCCTGCCCCGTAGGGATATTCTCCATGGGAGCGTTCCTGCTGAGCATGGAATCAGACCAAGGAAAGTGAGTTGTATGACTTAATGACATCAGGCAGTGCCAGCTGGGTGCACCTAGGCTTGCTGAGTACTTCTTTCCAATTGAGTAAATGTGTGGAAGTGGACGTTTTCCCATCGCAGGGACTTGGAGGTAGAGTGAGAGAAGCAGGAGGAAGCAGCCCCAACGGTCTTGCTTAGCCAGGGGTGGTTTGGACTTTACACATGGACAGATCCGTTCTAGGGTTACTGTCTTCTTCCTCAGGATGTCTCCAAGGCATCGCATCTGCTCTTTGCACAGTGCTGGAGGCAGCATTCCCGACTCTTTGGACTCCACTTTTCCTCGGTTCCAAGCACACCATTCTCCATCTGTTAATGCGTTTTGGTTGTCAGGCAGGGAACATTAAGATTGATGAGCTTCCTTTCAGCAGGTCTGCTTTCCTGAGATGACATTCCAGTCCTCTTCCATGTACACAGCACTGATGGAGGCTTCTCAGGGCCAGGCGCCGTGCCGGGCCCTGAGCATTAAAGCACAGAGGGATGGGTGGGCACAAAGCCCTTGCAGTCAGGAGGAGAGGAAGCAGCTTAACCCAATACCTATCTGTGTGTGTTACATGTAGTTGACAGATAAAGAAAAAGGAAATATGAATGAGGAAGTGACTAACTCTGTCTGGAGGGTGCAAGGCTTCAAGGAAGGTTTTGCAGGTAGAACAGGGGTAGAACAAGGTAAGATGGGGAAAGAACAGGAGAGGAATGCAGTACAAAGAACCCAGGCTGGAATAGAACAGTCGCATCTGCAAAGTTTACTAAAGGAAGAATAACACTGGTGGTTGTAACAATAACAACACCATTGGCGGGCCCAAGCACTGTCCTGAATTCCTTGCATACATCATGGCTGCCGCTCTTTAAAACAACCCTATGAACGAGGTACTACTATTTCTTACTGATAAACACTCTTGGTGTGGCACAAATCAAAGTCACATTACCTCAGACCAATGGCAGAGACTTTCAGTCACTCCCTTTTCCATGTAGCTTTCATTCTCTCTCTGTAAACTCGTCCCCACCACACATCAGGGTACGTGACTTCCAGCAGCTCTGGAGTTTCACACATTTGGTTTTCCTTCACCGAGGAGGGATTAATTTTCTTCCTCAGTTTTAGTTTTAAAAATCCCAGACAAGGGCTCACATGGGCCCAGCTGAAGTCAACTGCCCATTCTTGGGTTAATTAGCAGTGGTCCGAGGATGGTAAGAAGGTGACTGCTCCAGGCA